>NW_017256866.1:119851-121254 GCF_001594055.1 Mycetomoellerius zeteki | reverse complement strand
ATATATATATATAATAAAAACTATTATTATATTTATAATTAACATTCATATATTATCAATATAAATTATAATTTTAAACAAAAATAAAACTCGATTCTTGATATCGCGTGGCGAAGGGTAACTCCGAATGGCAAACATAAAATGGTTTTGTTTTCTGTTTATAATTATATTTCATACGGTTAATATATGTAGTTTAAAGTCAAATAATTGGAATATCTCCTTTCAATAAACATTTCTGTAGTTGATAAATAATCATCAGCTTTATTTAACTTTCCCTTTAGATATCTGCAATTCCCCTATGAGTTATTTTAGGAATGAAAACGATGAAAAATAGTTTTAATTTTAATGTAGCAACATTTTTGTTTATTTATTTTACTCGTACAACAATCTTTACATATAACAAATGTGGCAGTTGAATAACAGTTGAAACACAGTTTGAATAACAGTCTTAAAATATTGATAAAATATCTTAACAGAGAACGAGAATGAAATATATAAAAATATTACTTCTCCAAGTATTACAGCGTAGATGTCACAACTTCGAGAAACTAACAAAAACTTTCAAAGATGTTACATTTAAGTTTTTAACGTGCTCACTTTTATATCAGAAAAATATCTCTCTTTCAACACATTCAAGTAGCTATAAATTAGATCGAACATCATATCGATGCCACTAATCAGATAATTCGAATTTTATCGATATTGGAGTTATATTGCATGACTAACGTAAAAGAAATTCTTTTCAATATAGATAGATAATATCGTAACTAAAGTTACAACATATGCACAAAATCGCGCGTATTGTGAATATCCTCAAAACCCTTTTATTTAAAAAATTTTCTGAATAATATAAAGTAATTATAAATATAAAATTAGTATAAATATAATATAAAATTAATTATACATATAAAGATGAAACTAGCCAGTTTAATATTCATTTTTTTATTTATTTCTAAGCAATAGACTAACGCAACAATCAAAAGAATAAATCCTGTACCTACAGCACTCAAGAACAATTAGAAAATATTGTATACATTTAAAAAGTCCAATTTATATAACGATAACAACGATAATATTCAGCGATATTAATATTTAACGATCGATATATAGACCAGCAGTAAAAAAATTCCCCGATACCTCAACATAGCCTTAAGGTGCATATCTCCTGTCAGTGTTGCATCTTTTTAATATCCAAGCGAATGCGCCCCGTTCGCAGAGCCATTTATCGAAAGCTGCGGATCTCCAAGAGAAAACGGAACGTCATGTAACATTTACCGCGAATGCTCGTCGAGCGATTCACTCGACGTAATCCGCTAAATCTTTCAGGCGTGTTCGCCAGCTAAGCCCGATAAGGGCCCGCGGTTCTCACGACGAATTCTTGCTGTTCGTCTCTCGTAGAGAGG
>NW_017256866.1:109108-119833 GCF_001594055.1 Mycetomoellerius zeteki | reverse complement strand
TCTCTCTCTCTCTCTCTCTCTCTCTCTCTCTCTCTCTCTCTCTCTCACTTCAACAGAATTATAGACTAAATGGACTACATCGTTAAAGCGCAAGGTGCCGAAAGATATCGCTGCTAGACGAATACTTTATATATGTATCTTTTACTTTAATTTCTAATTTTTCTTAATTATTTTAAACCAAAAATTATGCAGATTAAATTTAAACTTAAAATTTCTATAATTAGGTACGTATTAGATAATTATCAGAAGCGAAAGAAATCGATTTTTTATATTCCTTCATATATCAACACATTCTCCCCTAAATGGATATGTAAATTCTTTAACATTACTCTTTTGCTTTCTTTTTCATTATAGATGTATACATAAATCTTATGCTCTTTGAATACATAATTGTATTCCTCTTAGTTCTCTCTCACTAGGATATTAAATTATTCTAAATCATGATACGCAACCTTTCAAAGCGGCTGTTTCATCCTGTTCATTTCGAATAAGAAATATTGGCAGGCATAAAAAAAAAGCACGGGAATGTGCACGCGTAGTCAGGCGCCACACCAGCAAACATTGAGCAACATTCGTCTTTTCCCAGCGTTCTCACATGTTTTACTGGCTCTCGTAGCGATTTCCTTGAGACACTTTCCGACCGATTTTCCAACCCGACGCCGACGACCGACTCGCAGGTGTTTATACGCGCATTCTGTCTTTCGACCCACTTTCATTTGCACGACTCTCAAGGCCGCGCGTCGATTTTTCCACATTTAACATCGCTGTGAGATGACGGATTACATGCGTCAGTTTATTCGTAATCGATGTCAATCGCGTTTGCCGAAGACTGTATTACTGTATCACGTGAATGAGCGCAAGTGCGCCCACTGTCGTTACACGCGAAATATCACCGCGATGGAATATATTGCTGTTTAATTATTAGGCAAGCTGCTGACGCTAATTAAAATTTATTACATCGTAAAGATTATTCAGATGTATCCAGTCAAAGTCCAAGAGTTCTGATTATTGTATTAGGGGAGACCGGGGATAGTAGACTCATTTTTTAGTTTCGAATTTTTATAGACGAAATTAAGAGACTTATCGAAAAAATGAATTCTACGCCAGTTACTACATACATTTGACTATCTAATAATATTTTAATAATAAGGGAAAACTGATAATTACTATGAAAAAAAATGCATTTTTCTAATGCATTCCATCTGATTTAACTAGCCCCGGGACCGGGGTAAAATGACTGATGGTATGGGGTAATTTGATTAACATTATTAAAATGAAGATTAATAAATATTTTAAGGTACATCTTTGGCTACATAATAACAAAAATTTTATAAAAATGTATTTTAAACACAAACATATTTATTATAAAAAATGTATAACTTTGTACTAAATGACAATTTATCTAATCCGAATCGTTATCCGAATTACAGTTATAACAAACATAATACGATAAGTTACCCTTTATGCATTTAGAGTATCCACACGCATGTTCACAAAATTATACTTTTAATTATTCTTAATATTTTCACATTATTATTATTACTTCTATTACACTTAAAAATAATTTTACAAAAGAAAGAAGGATGTATGAACATATATGGATATGTTTCATATATAATTATATATGTTTATGAATATTTATACATGTTTATGTATAAATGTTCATAAACGTATATAATTTATCATATTATATATGTTTATACATATTTATACATATGCATGAAAAATTTCTTATACATGTAATTTAACTATTATTACTGGTAAAAAAAGTTGATAGAGAATGATTGAGAACGATAAGATTTCTATCAATTTGTATCGAGATTTCATTTCAAGAAGTTTGGGAGTAGATACTATCAGAGTCGTCACTAAATTAATCATATAGCCTCGTATTGTGGTTAGCCTATTAGCCCCATCCGTTCATTTTTTAAAAACATTAACAGTATACGACAACAAAACCAGATAAACAAAAAAAATCTGTTGGACTTTATTAAGTAAGAACTATGCTTACTACCTAAATGGAAATAAAATATCTCAGACAATTATATACAATTGTAAAACAAAAACTTTAAGAATAAAAATGTTTACTTAGGTGTACGATTTTTTTAAATTGTAGCGTAACTTCTATCATAGATGTGTTAGGAACGAGATGTTACAGCAGACTGAGCGGCAGTCGCTGCTGCGTGCTCAGACGAGTTTACGCGTGTCTGGCGCGATTTGTTTATAACGTAGCCTCGATTATTTTACTTACCCCTATAGTTTACTGACCCCGGTCTCCCCTACTTTATTATTTTCTTGGTTTATAAATAATTAAAAAGTTAATAACTGAACTCTAATTAATTTCAATCATTTTGTATAATTCAATGATGTTAATCACTCGGTTAACTAAATCTTTATTTGTTAAGTTTAAAACGCATACAACAAAAATCTTTGGAAAATTCTGTTCTGTATTTATTTTCAATTTATTTCTTTCCAACATTTAATTCACACATACTTTTTTTCCGGATTCAATTTTCGAACAAACACTAATTTTAAATTACTTCTCTACAATCGATTCAATATTCCTCGTGTCTCATTTCATGTCACTTTCGTTTAAATCTTGACAATCCTTTATTACGAATACGATTGCGTATTCGAGGATCAAAATAACAAACTAACAAATAGGTTTTTTTTACTGTTTCATTGTACGGCTATATGAACAAACCGGAAATTTTCCAACAACTTTTTTGATGAACCGTTCTTATGACGTATACGTTGATGATGGGTAATAGAGAAAATTAAGGAATGATTTTCTATGGTATCGTTAAAGTACTACTACCAATGGAACTGTTAATAATAGTGCTGTATGTGTGATAGCAGTGACATTAGTATTCTACTTCTATCCTGCTGGTTGGTACAACGACCCGATCGGCTGAATAGCCGCATCGTAGACGCGTTTAATGGGAGCTGCGGGATGATGCGGTGCCGAGACAGAAAAATTAGATTATTCATGAAATTGACTATTTGAAGAGCATCTCGCGATATACAAAGCGACCCTCGTCAGCGTGCGATTATAAGAAAAAATTGCTACGATAATATAATTGTTCGCGACACAAATGGAGGCGTCACCGGCGCGGCGTGCAGTAGATAATTTAATGTATAACAAAATCGATAACTTATCATCGTTCTAGCGCTGCGCGAACAGATTAAAAAAAAAAAGCGGAACCGCATTTTTAATCCATTTCGCCATAATTGCGAACTTCGTTATGGAGAAACACTATATAATTCTTATGAATAATGTATCAATTATAATACAAGTACAATATTAAGTTTAGCGAGATAAATCAAAATACAAGTTACGGAATACTTTAACTAACTTTTCGTCACAGTTAAGTTTCTAATTCTTCCTAATCAAGCATTTTATAACATTTTTTTATATTAATTCACAGTTTCTTAAATTATTATTTTTCTGTTTTGATCAACCCGGAAATCACAGAGTGTTTTTATACTTTATAAGTATAAAATACCCAACAGCAACAAAATATAAATTGTTAAAAAATATTATTTTGTGTGTGTGTGTGTGTGTGTGGACATTGTTTAACAAATTTTCTTTCTTTTTTAATAACTATTCTGTATGAACTTTTAAATATGCAATTCCATCGAAATACGCAATAAAAAAAGTGTTATATTAATTAAAATCTTTATTTGTTTTTAAATATTATCATAATAAGATATTTAATCTGTTTATTCCATTTAATTTGTTTGGTTTCTACTTACTTTTTCTCAGAAAATTATGATTAAATCCATAATGTTTTCCAATACTAATAAATTGAAAAACATAATATTTCTCCATAGTAAAGCTCTAGTTTGATCTTAAATGACTTAAAAACTCGCTTTAGAATCGAGAGACCGAGATGACTGTCGGTGTTATCTATGGTTTTTCAGAGAAAAAGCTTTACTATTCCTTTTGACAAATCAAGGTGAGCTGGGCTACACGTGGAATCGGATTTAGCGAGAAAATCGACTTTCGGCGAGTAGTTAGACTCGCTCTCGCCGGCGGGTTCGCCGCAGCTGATCTGATCTCCCACCTCGTTCCCCCATCTCTCCCGTTCCTCTGTCTATCCCTACGTGTTACTCAGCCGCCTCTATTGCAAGCAACGGCAAATTGGACCTGCCCGGTTCACTGTTGTTGTATTCACAGTTGGTATGAGACTGACGTACGATCTCTCACGGGGAAACCGCGTGGGTGGAGCTGGTTGTGTTCCTTATTTTTATCCGCTGTACTGCCCGCTGGAATTGTACGCAGAGCTCCGGAGTTTCTGTTGCTACAGTATACAAGAGACGCACTACATTCACGTATGTACGTACACGTACGTGTGTACACAATCAAACGCAACAGTAACGTTTGCTAGGTGGAAATGCTCTTATCATGCCTTCAAATTTTTCTTCCGCTTCTATCTTCAACCCGTTTACTGTTGTAGTACCATTAGAAGAGCAGTAAACAAAAAATGATCCGTAACAAGATTGCACGTGAAGCATTATAAGAGCAAAAAATCAGCAATGTCGGGTGAAACGAGAACATTAATTTATTAATGATCAAAACGACAATTTATAATTTTGATCTAAACATAAATCTTTCTTCCTTCGTTTTTACTTTTTGCTGATAAAATTGTTATCTGAGAACATCCAGCATTATGTTTTATTTATATTTTATAGATTTGTTGAATTTATGATATTCTTTTACAATCTAATTATCCCTTTTTCTGCACCTGGGTGGTCAAATCGAGTCTATACCCGTATAATTTCCTCATCACACGCGCAGCTTTCAAGATATCGGCATGCCGCGTATAGTTCTCATTCAACTGTGACTATCAGACTACCCCGTAGGAACGACGTGAAAATTAAATCGTCTTTGTAAGCTCGATCGCGGTCGATTTTCCAGCCAGAGTTAAAATTGAATTGTGCATCAACGTAGGCAGGCAATATGAGTTAAAAAGAGATGCAGGCTCGAACGGAGAAAAGAGATAGTATGTGTCGAGAAGCCTAGCGAAGGCATTGTAGCGCTAACTAACTGGCTGCTCGGCCGTCTTCATCGCGTGCGTTCGTTCCGTCGTGTCCGGCGTTTCGGTTGACCCGGTCTAACCCTCACGACGTCTATCCGCGTCGAATCCTCTACATGGTGCAGCGGACGAGGTGGTTTATCGGCCGGAACGGTTCTCACAGGGCACTGGACTCACAGCACTCACGGTGCGCCTGAACCTGACCTAAGCCAACCGAGTGACGACCGATCGCCGTCAGGAACGCCAACAATGCAGGCTTTGCTCGTTGATGCCTGTTGCGAAAGAGGCTCGCGTTTATCGTCAGTTCGATGGTTAAACAGGCAAGCATGAGTTAACTCATGTAATTTTAATTAATCCCCTAACGATGGCACTCGAACGTTTAGAATACGAATTGGTTATTGACTGAACGCGAGATATGTAACAGTTCTCACCTAATTTCACTTAGTTTTATCAAGTTTAGATAATTCCAGCTTGTATATATTTCTTCAGAGAGAAATCAACAATTTTAACAAGTTTAAATAATTCCAGCTCGTGTATTCTTTCAGGAATTAATAGTCCTATCAAATTTAAACAGGATTATTAATGTTTCAATCATTATACTCTTCTGACAATTTAACTATAACTTATAGTCATTTTTTGGGTTAACCATATTTTATATAGTTGTCTAAAAAATGATAATATATAATTATATGTACAGTCACAAATACTAAAAATTTTTCTCTCAGTGAATCTTTCAAACTTATAATTAAAAAAGGAGTATTAACGATTAGTAAAAAGTTTCATAACAAGAATACTTTATTTCTAAATTCACGACATAAACACATTCAAAGTAATTTGTAGTTGTAATAAATTGAACTTAAATATATTCCTTTAATCAACCCTGGTTGTTAATTTCTCTTAATCAAACATATATTAATAGCTCTAGAATTTGTCAAGCGCTAAATTAGTAGATCGTAAAAAAAGTGTTGAAACAAAGTCCCGTTAATGAGGATTGTTATTAAACTTGAAACATAGATGAGAATTATGAGGGTAACCGAGGGTCACGAAGGGTCAATTGAAATGATTTCTGTGCACTAGGTGGTGGAAGAAACTGAGAAACTAGAAGAAATTAAGAATCAGTTATAGAGTTCAGTTACAACGTCATTACGCTGACGTTGACGTCGCTTTCGTCGCTTTGAATTAACTATTCATAAATCGTTATTACGTGCAACGTTCACCACTTTGCATGATCGACGAGAATTTTGTAATTTGCAATTAAGTCGAGAGAAAGGATTGTAATTTGCGAACCACGTCATTGCATCAACACTGTCTCTAGCTTGTTTAACATTTATATAATCTGCTAAATGATCAAAGTATATAGGTCGTACATAATTATAATTGCAGAACCATTTCTCTCAAGAATCTTAATTAAATTGATCGACCGTTATTTTTCTTGCACCAGTTATCGCTTTCTTATATTTATCTTACAAACAATTTCAAATAATATAAATATAGTTTTCAAAAAATATGTAGTTTGTTACTAAAATATTTATTTTCGCGCGCGTTAAAATTGTCCTTACATTTTTAAAGATGCAAAATATTATTTCTTTACGTATAAATTTTTCATATTACAAGCAATTAAATATAAATTACTTTAATTATAAATCTACTTCCATCGTATCTTTTATTCATGTCCTTATTCTTCATTATACAATTATCGGTCAAAAAAAATTGGATGGATATTGCGCATGTAGTGGTTGCGATAAAATTGAAGGGGAACGCGGAAAAACTCGGCGTTTCCATTTAGTGCGTTCCATAAATTCCAGAAGGCTAGCCACGAGACGACCAGCGTGATATGCAAGCAAGAAATAAAATATAGAAGCAGGAAAGGGAGGGCATTACATAAAAGCCTAGAAAACGATGTTATTTTTGGACGGAATATTGATTTTTTTAAATAATAGGTCAACAAGTTTTGTTAAATCCAATCGCATAAATGATATTAATAGTAAAAAAGAGTCGAAATATATCAAAGAAATTAATTATCCTTTGCTCCTATATATCTATCGACTGGGGATACTTTTATAAAATTATATAAAATATGCATCATAAACCATTAACTTTCCTTTGTAGTTAATTTCAAAAAATTATTATTTATTATCGTAAAAAAGATTTAATTGCAAATTACGTAACAAAATTAATTTTAATAAACCTTTTATAGTTAAATTTTCCATTTTAAATTTCATTTTGTTCGAATCAACTAACTTTAAACCAATAGGTATAGGAAACAATGAACAAATATTTGTTTTTTATTGTAATTTAAATTGTATGTACATATTCTTATCATATTACACAAATAATTAATCGTATTTATTTATTGATAAACGTGTAATGAAAAGCGTTCCTCTCTTTCTCTCACTTTCACGAATACAGATATACGGAGTCAACTCTGTGAATGTTTTCAATGTTACTCTTAGAAAATTTATTTGTTATTAAATATTATATTACCAATATAAATTCCATAATTCATGAGCGCATTAAATGTGCATGTGTACACAATCGATTAATTATTTCGTTATTACCGATGGGATCAATTTCGAAAACAAAACATGTTCGTATGAGCTAACGCGATTTCATCGTAATATAAAAAGGATAGTGATGTACGTTTATCAAGGGATCGGTGATCAGTTGGCTTCATGGAGGAAAGAGCTGTCTTTTTTTGCGACCTCGGCACGATGAAGCACACTCTCTCCATGCGCTAGGTAAGGTACTTTGGCGGTTAGACAAACCGCCGAGGTGGCGCGTCGCAAATCGCCCGGCAAGATCCCCCAGGTGGAACGATGTCGCAAATCTTGGCTCTGGAGAAGTAGGTACCATTGCACGGGGTTAAGATCGACTCGGATTACGTAACGATCAGCTGGGAAGTTCCTACGCTGATTTATTTACGGGCGTAATCTCCGGCGACGATGAAGCATCAGTCTACCCGTCTGGGGTTCGCATTAATACCGGTTCAGTCATCGTAAATTCCGCATGTTTTCAGTTAGACGAATGTAGTTGGGCGACTTAAGTCCCGATCAGTCCCGATCCTCTCCCCAATCGCCGCTCTATTCCGTTTCGTATTACGTTACCGGAGTTACTGGTCGATTCGAGAGTGGATCAGCCAATAATGGGTGGACTCGTCGTTTTAACGCGAGAAACATCCTCTATCCCAGAAAATATCCTCCACGCGAGAGGAATAAATTCCTTCAATATAGCCCATATGGGAAAAGCAAAAGTACAGTTGACTTACGACTATGATGAGAATTATAATCGTTCAAATGAAATGTTATACAAGAATCATATATTATAAATCGTGCACTACTTTTTTCATATAAATTACAGTTTTTTGGTTTTATAATCAATCTCTTCTTTATGAAAAACTGTTTAATATAAATATATAATACATATCAATTATTAAAATTAGTAACAATGACATTCGATCAAGTAAATCAAAGAATAATTTTAAATCTAATAATTTAAAGATTAGTTATCGCTTTTACCTCTTTTTATCTCATTTTCTATAATAAATGGCATTGTATCGATATATGGAGTTAAATTTCAGGTCATATTACATTTCTACAAAAATTGTATTTTCTCTTTGAGCGAGAGATGATAAATAAACACGTATAAAATCGTCCTACAAATAATGGAACGAAATAACGTGAAACTTCACAATTTTACAAGCTAATCACTTCCAGCTCATAATTCATCATCAACCAGAAACTTCATTGCCGATGCAGAAAAATAACGCTACTTACACCTCGAATGGCGAAATGCAGCAAGCAAAAAACTCAAAAAAAAGTCCGTAGACCGACACTTGACAATGGTTCACAAGAAACAGGGTGGTTTTATGCCTCCGCCTGGAATTCGCGACGGCAGCCTGCCACGCAGGATTTCCCCCGTGTCACCGGGTTACTGTACTCTCTCCCCGATAACGAAAGCAAGAAGTTTCGCTTAACTTGCGCGTCGCGCGGAAATTCTCCCGGCGGAATATGGCCGCACGGCTTAACTGCGGGCGCGGCCTCGCAACAACGAAACTTTCGACGTGCTGAGAAGAAAACGTTTTCTGCGAAGCACTCGCTACGGCGGCCTAAACAAGACAAGAGTTCTCGCCGTCTCGTAATTTATCACCGAGACTAACTCGTTCTCGCTATATTCTTCGAGTTTCATGTTCTCAAACATAACGCAGCGCAAAGTTAAGATTCTGAGTAATAAAACGGGGATCTATTTTTAAAAAATACATGTGTCATCAGAACATAAGAATGTGCACTTGTAATCGTAAAATACAGATTAATAACTGTTTAAATTTTTTGGAGTGCAAGTGGAATCTCACTTTAAGGAATAAAAATTGAACCGGCCTTAAAAAGGAATGGCTTATTTTTCAATCTTTAAGGTTTGTATTTTGTAACTCTTAACGACTGCAACGATATCGTTACAGTTGTTAAGAGTTACAGAATAAGATTCTAAGATTTCACTCTTTAGAGTGAGCTTTTATTCTAAAAGTTTTAGAGAGAAAGTAAATTGATAGGACAAATACATAAAGAATAAATAAGGGAAGTCTTCATATTTGAAGACGTAGTGTTTATTATTACATTTATAATCATTTATGTTGCAACCAAAATTATCAGAGAGAATGAAAGAAAACATAATTTATATCTCTATACTACTTTAAAGTTGGATTACGTTATAGGAGATAGTCGGTTCTTTGAACAGTTCTCGTTTCACTGAAATCTCGTCTCGTATCCGTTTCGTATCGAATATATAAAGAGACGTCGCGTACGTTTCACGAATAAAGAGTCGTCGCGGCCGTTTCTCTCGGATAAAGAGATATCGCAGCCGTTTTTCGAATAAAGAGATATCACGCGGATATCTCCGCCGAGGCGGTGCGTCTCGTTTCCAATAAGCCGGCATCGTAAGCGAACTTCACAATATTACCTCACGGAGCAATAACCGCGACTGTAAGTCGCAACTTAAAGCGGTTATAATGGGAAACAGAAACTCTCGTAGCTGTCAACCTCACCTTTTTCATTTCCAACTTGCTCGCACCACCGCGATATTTATTCCTCTGGGTTGGGCGGATGCCGGCGGATATAGGGGGAAACGATAGCCGGAAAAAGCAGCATGCGCCGCGACGCGTCCCAGACACAATTTCCGCCTTGGTTTTCGAGCACTCACGGCAACTTATTTTCTAATGCCGTCCACCCTTAAGCCCGTTTCTACCCCTCGTCTTTCTACGTGCACTTCCGACACGTTAATTATCTCGCCCATAGCGCGCATGGACGGTGAACGTCGAGAAAAGCTTATATTACTCTTGGAAATTCACCGACAATATGGAGGAAATTTCGTGACACAAAGCCTACAGGACGTCTTCTTCGCAAAATAGATTGTGCAATCAATAAGCAATTTTTATCGTCTCACTCATGGAGTAAAAAAATTATAAAAAATATCAAGCCCTATTAAAGTGCCGTCAGTCATGCTTGATGTTAATTTCGTATGATAACAAGTAAGTTAGTGACGATAATAAAACTCTCTACAGTCCATTCCTTTTATTGACGTTATTGCGCGCGCTTGTGCTAGTGTTAGTCGGAAACGAGAATATGACGGACGTGAAACACATTCGGTCTCTCCTTTCCCGGTTTTCGTCTCGTTCATAATTTCTCCTGGGCGGCCCCTG
>NW_017256866.1:15338-109076 GCF_001594055.1 Mycetomoellerius zeteki | reverse complement strand
AGAGAGAGAGAGAGAGAGAGAGAGAGAGAGAGAAAAAGAAAGATAGAGATAAAGAGAAAATAAGGACCGACGGTATCACGGCTGTAATATTTGCGGAACTCGCCCGAGAACGAATAATATATGTAATTTGCCATCCCGGGTCTTTCTGCTTTTGGAAATTCTCAACAACCATAGAACGTCGTTGCCACAATTCCGGCTTGCGCATTTACGTCACCTCTCCCGTACTTCCGTTACTCGTTTCAACATATGTATATGTTCTCGTTCCGATACTCAACGCATCCGTCGTTCTTGTATCAAATTCTATTTCTTCAATTTTCATCCCAAGGTAAAATAATAGACAAATGATAAAAGATAAAAAGATCATGAAAAAAAAAGAAAATAGGGAGTAAAAAATAATAGAGAAAAAGAAAAGTTTTAAATTATATTTTAATGAAATTTTAATTTAAGGATTTCAATTAATTGTTGTATTTAGATAGAGTATAAATATAGATACTATACTATAGAGTTTATATTTAGATATAGATACTAAATAATATTTTACCTAAATATTTTATCTTATATGCAAGATGTGATAATATAGGCCGACGAAAATCTATTGTATTAATTCAACCTTGTGATTAACTTTAGTTTCTATCTATATCGTTATCATGTCCAGCTTTACGCTCTAAAAATTTGTGAGTTACTGATGTTATCGGAAATCAATAGATTAAAACATGTAGAACACGAAAGAATAGTAATCCTGTCGTTTCCTTTATCAAACACAATTAGTTCATCAAAAATTAATTGTAATAGTTTTATTATTTCTCAACTCGATTATCATACAGACGATATTTTTTTCTCACAAGGGACAATTTCCCTAAAGAAGCCATCAGATTGTCGGAAGCCAAACATATCAAGTATAACAGACAATAGAAAACTGCGAAAGAAATCAGGAGAGTTCGAAGATATTCCGAAGACAAATATCGTCGCGAGAGTTCTTCTGATTTTCGATTATTTGGGTAGAAGAACGATCTACCCCTCTGTGCAACGAAGTCTAACAACTTCTTGCGATCAGTGCGGCAATATTTCAGTTGTTCTTTTTCGACATATCTCAATCAAGGAAACGCGACCCCTGAAAGTGCAAGAAAAAATGAGGATTGGATTTAATAAAATAGAAATATTATAAAAATACAATTAAATAAAAAAAATTTCTTCGTACCTTTATATTTTAAAATTAAATTTGTGTCAAATTCAAACTCTACATCCTTGCTTAATGTAGAAAAAGATTACTTTTAATGAATAAAATCTCATTCTAAAATAAAATAAAATTTTATCTATCAATGTGTGAGTGAATACGTTCCCCGGTTCAATTTTTTAATTATTAAACGTTTTAATATCTAATTACGGAAATTCCAAATGTTTATGTTTTGAAAAAAAAATATAAGACAATAAAACTTGTCGCTTTAAATAATCTTCAATCTGGAAAATTGCCTCTTTCCAAAAATCTTCTAGACACGCATCTTAGGAAAATACCTTCTAGGTACCTGCGAAATTGAAAAATCGGAAATTATTATCGAGTAGAACCGACGAAGCTCAAGCAAAAACAAGGAGACTTTTTTTAAGAGTGTCGAATTGAGAAGGGAGGCGGGAGTAATGGCCAAAACGAGAAAGTAAGGTGCGAATGAAAAAAAGAGCGAGATAGATAGAAACCGTAGAGAAATGGAGGCGTCTGGTTCGACACTGCCGAGTGCACGGGTATTTCGAAAATTCGATAAATTTCATCCCACCCCCACGCTCTCCTTCTCACCGCCTCCTTCTCTTCTTCTATCTCCCAGCTTCACCACATACATCGATCGCCCGTGCGGGCGATGAAATTTCCTCGTCGTCCCAATCTCTTGTTATTCCCGAGGCGTTCTGGGCTGGGACCCGATATACACCAAGCTTTCCTTCCCGAAAGCTTCTATCGCCACTCTCGCTCTACTGATCTGGCCTGGATTCACATTCTACCCTCTTTGTTTCTCTCTACGTTCATTGCCTATTACTTATTTCGTTTCCACCGATTTCTACGAATAAATCATAGAACGCAATTTCGACCTCCATAAAAGAGTCGAGAGAGAGAGAGAGAGAGAGAGAGAGAGAGAGAGAGAGAGAGAGAGAGAGAGAGAGAGAGAGAGAGAGAGAATAGTTAATGAACGCGATATGACGTTATATGACATGACCGATTATAACGTGAAAGGTAAGATGATAATAAAGTTCATGAAATAATTTTGTGGATTGATGTAGCAGAGATATAATAACATACTCGTATTTAATTTCGTACAAATTATATGTATTATACTATATGATAAATTTAACATTGGATGATGATATAAGACGAATCGTGTTTATTCTAAATAACAATGATAAAAGTATTTCAAATAGATTAAGAAATTGACAAATCAATATGTACAAACGCAAACCTTATTTGTGTCTGTTAAAAATACTTATCGACTTTGTCCAACATTATTCCAGTTTTAAACTGGCCGAAACTGAAAAGATAATTAAGGCAATATAAAACACATTTTGGATCAATGTGAAAAACATATTTTCGCACATTTTTTTCCATATTTGTATGATTAATAACACGATTAATTTTATTACTTAAATATCATTTGCCGTTATTTATTTTTTCTATTATTATTTGTTGCCATTTAATTAATTTATCTATTCACTTAACTGTGAACAGCTGCGTGTATTATTGCTTATCGAATCAGCAACATCCGTAAATAATTTTTTAATTAACGCGCGGAGCGTATTCCTAGCAGCGTGTTGCACGCGGGGTAAATGTTTACGATGCTTATATAACTTATAATAAAAGGCGGCGGAGGGGAAGTAATATATCCGTGAATAAACGTCCGAGGAACACCATATGGCGGAAGATACTCTTTCCGACAAGACTTCGCAAAAGCGTGTTAATAATTCGTGGCGTGGAAACACGACATGCTCGACCGGACCCTGTAGTCGATCGATCGCCGCTGTACCGAACTAATGCTCGCGGCTGTGTCTGTCGACTCTCACCCTAATCGCGAAACCGATTAATTCCGCCGTTATGTCGCACTTAATTTCGTATCTTTCAACGCTGCAGCAGCACGCTCTGACCGCAATATCACGCGTGACGAACTTGATAAACAATTAAATTAGATTCAAAACAAAATAAAATGTTAGAATATTGATTTAATTAATAACAAAAATTAATTATATCGATTAATGCAGTGCATTAAAATATAATCTTTAAATTAAATTGATAATTTGTTTAATTAATGATATTAAAGGTACACTGAAAAAAATGCATGTAATTTTACATGAAAATTACATGCATATGCCTGGAAAATTATCTAAATTACATAAATATACTTGGAAATTTACTTGAAATTGTAAATTTCCAATCATATTTAGGCAATTTTCCAGTCATGAACATGTAATTTTCATGTAAAATTACATGCATTTTTTTCAGTGTATTCTAATTTCTCTTTAGATTCAATATGTAGAATTCTAAAGTCAATTATACACATCTAATTGTGTAAGTATCTAATTTTAAAATTCATATAAAAGACATTTAAATCTCGATAGCTTGTATAAAGATATAAGCTTTTTTTTATATATCTTTTGACATGTGTCAGGATACTACAGATCTCTACACATAACGCCAATAATAAAAATCGTTAAAATTATTGCCAACACACAGCGTTATTCATCAACATGATACGTATGATAGACGTATAAATTAATAAAGCTTCGTGAAGCTAGTATATATAGCAATCGATTGTAGGACAAATTGAGCCCTTCAAGAATTTGACGCTGATCCGCGGATCGGTTTAACCATGGGGGAGGTCTCTCGGCAAGATATACCAGGCCGCTTTCCTCGTTAGTATCTCTCTGTCCAACGGATTAATTAATTTATCCGCATTACGGTATCGTGGCGCGCTTATAGTAACACGAAGGATTACAATCTCGGTCGCGAGGTCGTCGCCGCTGCGAAAGCGATCGAATGTCGGATCGGCTGAACATTTACATCCGCCAAACGATAAGATCGTTATTGCTGATTGGAATTTTCAGACACGAACATACGGTAATCCAATTGTTCGCGGATGCTGCAGTTGCAGCGCGGTTCGCCGCAGCCTATTATTGCGCATTGATGAAACTGTGCGACGAGGAGGACGCCCCCATTAGCCGCGTTTACTGCTCCGCCCGTTCCCCGCATGCGTCCCGGCAGCGTTATTATCATCGAACCGTCGCGCATTATTGTCATCGAACGTCGCGACGCGAGAACGAATAATAAATTACGGGCGATCGATCCGTCGCGCGCGACGCGACGCGACGCGACGCTGGGATTCTTTCTGTTTGACGGAACGTTTAACGCGAACGAACGACGACTTCACATTGAATCCTCGATTAAAAAGCAACCGTCCTATTTATCAAAGCTCGGATTTAGCAGATGATTTTTCCTTTTCTCGAATTAAACTTTCGCGTTTTGAAATAATCTGCTGAATTGCATGTGTCGCAACAAAAACGTTGTACTGAATTGTGTGTTAAATCTTGATACCATCTGCATATTTCATATAATTAATAAGAAAAAATTATTACAAAATTTCTCAATAAAGTCAAGCTCGATCGATTTAATTATTTCATACATTTTTGTGGAATCAACTTTTTTTATATATTTAGAAAAATAGATTTGTATATATCAAAATATTTTCGTAGAATTAAAAACCATGTGCTTTTGTTTATGTTAAAAGAAGTGTGTAAATGTAAACATATTTATGCACAGACTGTATAATTTAATTAATATTTATTTAATTAAAATTTAATTAATATATTTATTTAATTTAATGGTAACAATTTTTATCATATAATCATAATGACGTGAAAACTTCTACTCTTTTTACAAATTTTTAATTTTGATGATTTTATTATTAATAATCTTGATTTACGCTTAATTTATGCTCTTTACGCGTACGACAACGTATATGTATAACGACCCTTTTGAATATTGGGATGATCTCCCCGTTTCGCATCGCGTCTATCCCCATCGAGCTGTACGTTAATACCAATTAATTAACCGGGAATCTCTGAGCTTAACCCATTACTGGCCCTTAACCCACGGTCGTCGTCCTGGCGCACGTGTTCGCGAAACGCAACGTGCGTGCAATAATCGCGAACACGCCCTTCAAAGTGCGCTCGGTGATTCCTCTCTCTGACCCCGTGATGTTCGCCAATCATGAACAAATTGAAACTGGTACACTTAATTACACCGCGGATCAATATTATTTGCGGCTTAGTTCGCGACTGTGTTAGTGTTGCCTTCCAAATCTATCCGTGTTACAAGGTTTATGTCACATAAAATTTGTCAATTTGACCGAAACTGTATGAACATTAATGTGGGGTACATAAGGAATACTTTACTCAGCGATGTTGCTATTTTCTTTTATCTATTCTAAATATAAATAATAAAGAACAATGTAAAGTTTTGCATTTTAATTTGTTAAAATTATGCAGCTATTTATTTATTGATTAAAAGCTATTACGAAATTAGTTTCATTGAAATAAAGTACTCTTTATACTAAAATAAATGAAGATTAACATTGCAAAAGTTAATTAGCGCGATAAGAATTCAAATTACGTAAAATTTATTAACTAATTAAGTGTGTCTGCTAGTTTCTAATATAATTGTAACATTTTCTAATATAATTCTAAGATTTTTCTATAAGAGATGCGATAGAAATAATGTAATAATTAACACATCTACTATTTATCATTAAATTATTTTACTGTATTTTTTATCAGATCATAAAATTACCACATGAAATATATCAAAATTTGGATAAAGTATAATGATTATAGTACATGTAAAAATAATCTTATTAACATAGCACAATACTGATGTGTTACAATTATCAGAATTGAAAAGCATAAAAGAAGTATAATAAGTGAACGCATGAGAAATATAAACCCATATTGAATTGTAATTCATTGAGAGATAATTATGTTTATTAGCTTTACAGCGTAAATATATTACCATGGCTGGCACATTTGAATATACGAAAATGCGGAAATCCGGAAAATAATGTTATTTTGCCATAATGATAATCACTATTTTCTCATTATCTATGTTATACAGTTTCCTATTATCGTATTGTTATAACGATGAATAATATCAATTCTGATTTTCGTGAATTCGTCGCCATACTCATATTTGAATTTTTTTTAAATAAAATTCAATCGATTGAATAACTGAGTTTGTCAATGCGCTTGCCTCTTTTTTCAGTCTAAAACTCGAAGTAGAAAACTCTATCTTTAGAGTATAAACAATTATTCACATCGAGATCTTAAACACAGCCGTTGCATAAGGTATTAATTACAAGCTCCTATATAGAATCGGTCGATTGATGGACTTAGAATTAATCTACGATCCCTGAGATTATGTCTGTCTATTCTCGTAGCAGCTATGACTGATTAAATCTCCGTTACGTCGCAAACTTAAGTCTGCGCGATGGAAATTTTCGGAAAATATCGTTTTTCGCGTGATTTTTTGCTCACAGTACAAAAACCGGGTTTAATTAAAGAAAGACGAGCGTTTCTAAATCTGAAAAAATAATTTTACCTGAGAGATGTCCAACATCAGCGAAAAATTTGCGGAAATAGACAATAATATAATGATCGACGGCATAGTTGATTCGATCATCAGAAAGGTCGAGAATCTGTCCACATCATAAATTTGTAACTATCACGAATGTCAAAATTGGATTTTGCGGGATATTACGGATTGAAGCGGCAGAAAGAAAAGTGTAATGAACATTTTATCGAATACAGAGAGAGGTAATGGAAGCGTATAACCGTCTGGCATGCACTTCGGCAAAATTTGACGTTAACTCTCGTTATATCGGATATCGGAAAATCAAACAATTTTATCCAATCACGTTCTATGACTTTTCGACCTGAAGACCTTCCGAATCGAACTTCCATTTTGCGATGAAACATCGTTCGCAAAATGCATAGTCGATTTTATTCAATTACAGAAAGATTATTTCTAATCCTGTTTCCCCTCTTTCATCGATCTACTCAGGAAATATGATTAATCGAACAATTAACATCGATACCGATATACGTTAAAATTTTTATGTACATACATATATATATTATAAAACTACCTAATGGTCGACTTTGATGTGCGTAAAATTTTTCCGATATATACACTGTTAAATCTAACTAAAGTGTCAAATTTAACTTAACATGAGTCGCCACTGCTCCTACTAAATATATCATTATTTTTTATCAAAATGATAATTAAATTTGACACTATAGATTTAACAATGTATATCATAAAACTATCTAATCTATTTTTATAATTAAAATAGTGTAGGTATACTTAAAGCTCAGAAATAAATATATTTTTAAAATTTAAAAGAAGTGAGAAGGCAGAAGTTCTACAAATGCAATCTAGTGCATGATAAAAATAAATCTTATATTTAAATTGCGTTTTATAATATATATTATTTTAAATAAATCTTTAAAAATTTTTATTTATGGAGTTTTTTTTTATTTTAACTTATAAGTTAAAACTAACTCTATTAAAATAATTAAATGTTAAAATATGGCTCAATTAGAATAAATCAATAAATAAAACAAGGGCAACGAGCCAATTATAATATAAGATCTTTAATAAACGTATATTGGTACAATATTCAAACGTTTCGACACCGATCGGGTCATTTTCAATGTAAAATAACAAAACATCTTACATATATTATCAGAAATTCAGTTAAAATATATTGTCCACTGAGAATTTGGTTATATTCATAACTCTATTAAATTAAACAATTGTAGTTTAATCGTCAGCTCATCTGGTTTCTGGTTTTGAATGAATAATTTTTATTCATCCAATACCTAAATATTGTGATTTCCAAAACGTAATACTGCATTAAAAAAGATTAACTATAAATAATATTAAAATCAATCATCAATAAATAATATTAATATCAATCCACACATACACATCGTGAGAAATAATAAAATAAATAAAAAATACGTAAAGAAGCTGGTATTAAATTTTAGTATGGAAATTTCGATTCTATAGCCTTATCGACAAGTTAGTACACAAAGTTCCTCGACGTTATTCAGAATCACCCTACGTCTTATTCAATATGTTCCCACAATTACCGGCGAGAGCTTAAAAGATAGTTTCCGATAGTTACGCTATCGCTACCATAAACGTCAGTCGCACGTTGTTAAACGCAGGAACTGGCATGCGATGGTTAATTATCGCCGCAACGAGAAACCGTAGTGGTCTATCGATGAGACTAGGGAACCGCCTCGATCGATCGATCGGCTCGTTGTCGCGTTCACAACAACCACGGGACTGCAGAAGATCTAAGATTCGCGTATTAATTAAGAGATCGACGTCGGATGCGTCGGCAATTAGCAAGCAAACAGAAGCGAGACGCGGAGAATCTTCCATTGAAGGAGATTATAACGGAGTAACTCAATTTAGGGAGACGCCATCAAACATCTTAGGACTTGTTAATTGCAGAAATCTGCGTTGATTAATCGAAAAGGTAAACTCCGCTAAGTCTTCCGCATATAAACAAAAATATTACTTTAAAAATAGATACGTAACAATGCAAAATTATGACTAAATTATATCAACAATAAATGAATTGCATAAAATTTCAAGATTACTTTCGTACATAGTGAAAAATAGAGAACTAATAAAACACATCATTAACAATTGTTATCAAATTTTAATTACAATAATTATATTGATCCTATAACAATATTTTTTACTATATAGACATTTTATGAAGAAATTCTCAATTAAATTGAGAAATGAATATGCAACTTTGATTGGTCCCACGATTTCTGCTCTCACGGTGCCTGAGGCCATATTTGTGCGGCGCTACCGGCAGGGATGTCGATGGGCATGCGTAAATATATCAGCGACGACCTCTCGTCATGACCCTTAGTCATGGATTCCGCGCGATCGTATATAATATGCAGTGGAACTTTCATTAACAGCTCAAGCGAAATTTCGTATGTATCGGTATACTTTAATACCGTAATTTCTATCGTGACCATATAATAATTCGTTTAATCTGCCAGATATTAATAGTTAAATTTGACACTATATATCGTGTCAATTTGATACTGAATAATGTCAAATATAACCATTGTTTTAGTATAAAATAACGATATAATTGAGTAGAAGCAGTGGCGACTCATGTTAAGTTAAATTTGACACTAGATTTAACAGTGTATAAATCCTATAAAAAATAGGTCGAACAACATAAATGAATAATAAACAATAAAAATAAAAAGAAGCAATAAGTAGTGAATATGCATTTTGCCAAAATTCTAAAATAACGCTATCTACATTTAATGGAGAATATTAGTAAACAATTTTAGTAAATTTTAATAAGATGTGTGTGCTCTTGCCCTAATTTACAATATCTAAATAAAAAAATGTTAAAATATAAACATTTTTAGAAATATATAAATATAATTAAAAAATAAAGTGCAGCCAATTTAGTTCAAAGATCTAATTATTCTTTAGTTCTATATTTTGTCTTAATACAATATATTATGAAAATAATTGTCAAAATATTAAAATTAAAAGTGTTGTACTAAAGCTATTTAACTTTTCTTAAATGAACATTTATTTTAAATGCTAGCCAAAAAATAGATTTTCATTTATTAATTTAATGGTAATTCCTTTATATAATACGTCAATCAGTCAATTATTAAAAAGTTGCTACAAGAAATTTATACGCCGATTTATTCCAATATCAAAGTGCATCAGAAGGTTATTTACCGGCGCATTCACACAGTAACTGCTAGTGCACGTGTAAATATCTCGAGGATGACCTCACGGCACGACCTGAGAAGTCCGTATTCGACCGCACGTTTTACCAATATATGTATATGTATATATACGTATAAGTGGACACGATCATTAATTAATACCTTCCGGGACCGAGACGAGTCATGAATCAACGCCCGCCGCTTCACGGTGCGCGGCGTCTTCTCGCGTCGTGCCGGCGGAATTGTGGACGAAATATCTCGTTGCCGTTGTGTCGTGGGGATGATTATAGGAATGATAAACAATGCGATACGATTATTAATCACCGACCGGCCGATTCAACGTAATTAGCTTGCGCAAGCCAATGCACCCGTGTGAAAAAGTTTATCCGTGAAACTGACATTGGTTTGTGTAATCTATATGAGAAACAACATATTTCTTAGTTTAACATATATTACATAAACAGTTCGTACATTAATTTATTATCTTAAAATAATCTTAATATATTCGTGACAGTAAATATAATGTGCAAATAATTCATTTTTATTTATATTACTTTTATTTATATTATTTTCGAATTTCTTGATAATTAAATTACAAGAGTATAATTAAATTTTGAATTCTCAAATGGATTATTGATTTTAGTTGAATGCGATAATTTAAATGTAAATGTATAGATATTTTTTGTTAACTTTTGGCTAATATAAACTTCTTTTTATTAGAAAATTAGTTATAAAGCTACACTGAAAAAAGTGCATGTAATTTTACATGAAAATTACATGTTCATGACTGGAAAATTGCCTAAATATGATTGGAAATTTACAATTTCCAGTAAATTTCCAAGCATATTTATGTAATTTAGATAATTTTCCAGTCATATACATGTAATTTCCATGTAAAATTACATGCATTTTTTTCAGTGTACATGCTAAATCAATATTGTTATTGAAATAATTTATTGTTTCAGTAGTATATTGATATTTATTTTATCATCATTTTAGTAATGAGAGATATTCTCTGTTATAATATATATTACACGACTTATCAATTACTAATTATTGTTTATCAATTAACATTACATATAGTATCTCAGAAGTTATGTACGTTTTTGAAACACTAGAAAATGGGAATTTAATTAATTAAATAGGTCTAATTATAAAGATAAATAAAACTTGCAAAATTATGGTGTCCAATATATTTAGACGAATTAAGTCTTGACGTCTTTTCCTCTACGCCGCGAAAATCAAGCTATTGTCTCGGTTAATTACCGATTTAATTGCATCAGTTAATATTAAACATAGCTATAACAAGCACGTGCGTCATATATCGCCACGTGTCACATATAAGAATGAGCCTTCGCACTATAGGGGTCGAACATATGAAATAAAAGAACAAAAAGAACCAAAAGTACGATCAAAATCGATCGACCGATAAATTATGCAGTATGCGAAATGCGTCGGCGATGACCTCGTCCTCTTTTTCTTATCCTCGCATCGTTGATTCGTATATAGCAGATATTTTATTGCCAACCCTTTTTTCGTCGCTTACCACTTCGATTACCTAGATGCAACGAAGACTTCGCGTTTGACATATCGTAAGATCGTAAAACTATTCGCATCTTCAATTTATGATATTTATTTTAATATAAATATATTTTTGGTATTTTAATATCAAATATTCATTAATATTTTAATTTGATATTATAAAAAGTTAAAGCTATAGTATACTTTGAACGTGTACGAGTTAATTTTTCAAATATTATGTACAATTTTATTAATATTTATTTCCATTTATTTTATTAATCTTTCACATAAAAAAACTTTTATTTTTTTCTACGTTATTTTTTCGATATATGTTATAATATATTATATAATATTACTTTTTTTAGAATATCATAAAATGTCAGTAGTTATGGTATTCGGCACTGAATACTTACATAAAGATATTGATAGCCTGTTAAAAGTAACAATAAGTATTCCTACATGATCACAGAAACAGTTCGAGACGTGATGATCTCATGAAACTAATAAAATAGTTTTGCAAGGAAATAAAATAGAGATGTTGTGCTTGCTAGTAATATTATTACTTTATTATGTCGTCGAAACATGAAAACTGTTTTCAGTGGAAATAAAATATTTAATTTACGCAAAAATCTTACTGTTTGAACTTTGTAAAAATATTTTTCGCGCTATCTCAGGAACAATCAATATGCAAACAGAAAAGTAAAAGACGATCATAGAGAAAAAATTTCTAATCAATTGTGAAATAAAAATCTTTTATCTCATTACAATCTAAAAAAAATAATAGACATAAACATTTATAATACATGAAACAAAAGTAATAAATATATATACATATATATATATATATTACCTCAAGAATTATCAAAACCCAATATGGTACATATAATTATAAATACTTATAATATTATCATTGTGTTATTATATCATTATCAATTTAATATTATATTTTTAATATATTATTGTAATTTTTATTTAAAACTTAATTAATTCTAAAAAATATTGCTATATTATTTTATTTTAATTTAAAAAATAAATATATACTATAATTTTGTTTTATTATATCACTCATAATGTAAGAATGCCAAATATTTCCCTGTAAATGGGCAGTCGATGATAATTAGAAATTAGTTCAAAATGTTATAAGTCCATATAAAACCGCTAGTAAAAAAATTTATTTATTATTAATAAAAAATTTATCCCAAAATTACATACATTTGATTATCAATATGCACAATGAAATACCTTGTAATATATTTTTACATCATGATATTACTTACTGTATTATCAATATGTATCTAGCATATGCATTTGTTTTCACCTTGTGTATTCTTGGATCAGTTTTCTGGATCTAAATAAATCTTCTCCTTACGATAGTAAGCGCACGTTCACGTAAATCGACTTGACCTATCGAACAAGCTGATCGAGCGTTCGAGAAGAGCATTAGCAAGGCTCGCTCAAGGCGAGGTCTCACCAAGATAATCCATTTCCGTTGAAACGGCAAAAGGCGTATTAACGTCGCGAGCTTCACAAAGACGAATCACAAGCCGCCCGACTCTGGATGTGCCGTTCGGAATATTAAATGTCCAAAGTAGGGTTACACGTCGTCGTTTACGAGACCAATAAATCTCAGAGGGACAGCACGAGTCGCAGATAGAGATTTCGCGTTTACAGTGCCGTAAATAATAAATTTATAACAAGATATGACGTTATGGTGTAAAAACGTAATATCGTGCCTATCGTAACATAGATGTAGCAGTGGAAGTAGAAGCATGCATATATGTATAGACGCGTGTGCTTCGCTTCCTCCTCTCCTCTCTCTCTCCTACCGATATTATGTATATACGTTATTACTCTATAAATATTATTATCTACAATAGCACGACCAGCTATATTTATCGTTACTTTCTCCATCAAGAGGACGGTGACTGCCGCTCGCAATCGCGAACGAGAACGCATTTCCTTTCTACCCGCGGGTGACTAACGTTAACAAAGTTTTGAAAAATAAATTAGTGAGAAACCTTATTGATGGCTTTTGTATAGAAATCTATATGTGAGAGAGAAAAGATTTGAAAGCAATGTCTAGGGCATACAGACTGAGGAGTTATAAATCTTTCAGTAAATCAATATCTAGATTAGAAAGAAAAAAAAGCGTAGAAATTCAGTCCGTGCCAGGAGGATTCCCGTTTGTGGTGATCCAACTAGCGATGCAGCTGTTCTTCTGTGAAAATTTCATAGGAATCGCTTTAATAGCGATGCACGATAATGCACTATCCACGATCCCCAATTCTACGAGTACACGCCGTACAGGTTTTTTGGCTAGGCCGTTGACTCTATCGCTTATCGTGAAACCAATTAAATGGCCCGTTGTAACGTTGTTGTATCGTGTTTTGATTCACGAGCGTGGTAATCGTATGGTGATCGCGATTAATTTAACGAGCATGCCCTACGATGATCGAGGAAGACTTTAGTACGTACGCGGGCGTATGCTTCAGTGGGATGATGTGCATGTGCACGTATGCAACTACTGAACTTTGCCATTTAATCCTACTTCGCCCCGTTAAGTTCAGGGTTGCTGAACTCCTTACCTTCAGCGTTGAAGAGATTGGGGAAGCAAGTAGCGTTAAGCGTCGAGCTATGTTTCGCTAATCGATGACTTTATAATGCTAATCGTCTCGGTTATTTTGTGTAGAAATTATCTATAATATTATCACATAACTATGAGGCAGCAGAGATTGGAGAACTTTTATTAGATAATTTTCAACAACTTGTGCGCTAAGTTGAATATTACCTCGTTGTAATATCACTTATCCATGTAGTTCGACTATCCTAATATGCTATTCCCTAATATCGTATTTTCATAAAATCTATTGGTTTTAGATAATTTGTCGAGTAATAGCGTAACCACTAGTATGTTGATAATTTGATCTAATCATGTAGATTCCATTAATAACCTCATTATTTAATAATTTTATTTTAAAAATTATTTTATTTAGAAATTTCAATAAAGATTTGAATATTCTATATGAAATATAAAATATTCTTTGTATTAAATCGCATAAATCAATTATGATTTAATACAATAAATAAGTTATCGAGTTAATTAACTTCAAGCACTGACCTTCTTGAGGTGTCCTTTATTGGTTCCCACGAAGACCACAGTATAATCACCGGTCGAAGTGGCCGCCACAGCCGTCAAGTGAGTCTCGAATGTCAAAACTGCAGTCGCACCCATCGGCTCTTCGCCACCTAAAGGCGTATTCACATCGAGGCCGCAAAAGTCTTCGCCGATCGTTTGCAGTTTCTGTGAACAAAAATAAACAAGATTCAATAAGTTATACGTGAAGAGTATGTACATATTTGATAATGGCCCAACTATCGATTATATGATTAATCTTAAATATTATGAATAGCAGCCATAATTTTATCGATTGATTGTAGTACAGTCATTTATAAATGTTTGGTATGTAAATTATCATTTACAAATTGATATCTGTGTCATATACAGTACAGTTTAATTAAATGCGATGGTAAATGAAATAATAATTAAATGTAATTTCAATATTTTCAATTTGATAAATGTCACAAAATTGTGATAAAAAATGTATTAAATAGATATACATATGTACGAGAAGAAAATTAACTTAAATTATTTTAACTTAAATTATTTCGATTTATTTTTATAAAATATTTAATCAGTATTTATTATTTTTAAACAGATCATAGTTAAAATTTTTTTAATTATACATTAGTTGATTTGATTATCTTCTAGGTCGTTTAAATGTAATATTTAACATTCCTCTTTCAGGAGTGAAATAAGATGCAAGAGAAACAAAAGTGCCCTAAGGTTAAGAATTAAAAGCTCATTTTATAACGACTAATTCACTGCTTGAGGAAATAGGTCACATAATTTTACTTGCAGATTCTTAGCCTCGTGCGTCAGAGTGCGCAGCACGACAACATAAATTCTGTTTTGCACTAACAGGAAATTGCAAAATTGCTCATCCTTCTGACTATTCTACATAGTGTAAAGTGTTATTAAAATCTGAATTTTCTGTGGAGCATGTTGTCTTTTCTATGCAATATACTCTCTCGTCAGACGTGAAATTATTATTTTTTATCACAATTAGAATAAAATGCTTCTTTAGATTTTATACGCGCGCTGGCATTGATTTATAATACAAAAATAACACATCGTTAAGGCAAAACTTATAAAATTAAATGTGTTACAAAAAAATGCAGCTTCTAAAACGTAATAAAAAAAATTAATTCTAATCTACTAAAAGCATTTAAGTCTTAAAACACTTTATGTGTCAAACTGCACCATAATATATATAATTATAAATATGTAGAAAATGTATAATATTGACGTGAAAATTTTGTGTACTAAAATATTACAAAAATTATTGTTGAGAATAATATACATATTGTAATAAAATAATACATTTTTGAATAATTCAAAGGTTCGAAGAAAACATTAAATCTAAAAAAAGACTTAGTATACTAACTCTTGTACACAATAAATAAAAGCAGCAGTAGTTAGTATTTGTAACTAAAAAAATTATGTTGTTATTTTGCCGAGATCAAGAGAATGAGACTCTTGATGCGAATTGCCTAGGAAAGATATACAGGAAAGTGACCTGTGTAGTATGAATCTCGGTGGACACAGAATCGAGGGAGTGATTTCGCCGAGTCGGAACGCGCTTCCTTTTTCCGGTGGAAAAGCGGTAGGTTAGCGAAGCGCGAAACCAGGAAAAACATCCGCGGTTAAAATATCGCGGCGAGACGGGCTACGATAAATTATCGCACCGTCGACGATTAATTCTTGCCGGACCGGCGATTAATCGCGTCCTACGACACAGAGATGCGATATTTTATTGCCCTTTACCAAACGTTTCTTTTCCTCCCTCGCGAAACTTGAAACATGAGAAGCGCGAGACATGCAGAGCTCGAACAAATCCTCTCTCGTGTTCTGTGTGACGTATATATACAAAGTGCATTACATATAACACATTATCCGGTTAGGCCTGACGATTATAACGCGTTTACGGATTCCTTTGGAGTTAACAATCACTTATAGGGTTGTAAATATAATTGTAACATATGTTGTGTAATAGCTATATATAAAAGAAAAAGGAATTCTGACTAATTGGGGCGCGTTCGAAAATACTACCCGAATGCCTCTGAGTATCATTTTATTCTTGTTATTCATTTTTTATCTTGAATGTTAAACAAGAATAAAATGATACTTGGAGCCACTCGAGTAATGTTTTCGAACGCGCCCCAGATAGTCAGAGACAGCCAAATAAATTTCCTTTTTCTTTTGTATATAACTATTACACAACATATTGTGTGCACTTATATCTTAACTATTATAATAAAGTTTTTAAGAAAAAATAGTTAAATGCTAAAAAAAAAAGAAATTATTAAATCTCAATACATATTTCTTTGAACAGTACTAAATAAACATTTACTTACAATGAATAAATATTTACTCGATAAAAAATAATAGTTAAATCACAAATTAAAGATTTTTATATCAAATAAATATATGTTTATATTTAGTAAATATTTACTTAGAAATATTCAAATAAATATTTTCAAATTTAGTATTTTTTTCAGTGTATAAAGAAAGATATCTTCGTTTGAAAATTTTTCTTTAATTAACTAAAGATTTGTAAGTCAAACTATCAGCCGTTAATTACAGCATATTTTACTAGATAACATTTAATCATTGCTCGAAATCGTTCAATTGTGTGTTTCTTTTTTATATTATGCTTCAAAGACATTTGTCTTTTCTAACAAAATTTTGAGCCGTAAGGGTTGCCTTGTGTGAGTCGACAGATAGGATAATCCGCCACCCGGGTGTGTTGTGTGCGCATACAAAGGCGCATGTATCCACATCAGCGAACAAACCAGCCAGCTCGTTCGCGGCGGGAGTCCCATGTGAAGTCGGCTCTATTTGCATTCTAGGGTCGGTTTCGCCACCCTGTACACACGCACGTACACATACGCGCACGCCGCGGCGAACAATTATTTGCATTCCCGGTGCTAATACAACGGTGCGGAAGGGGCGTCGCGACGCATCCTCGCTGCGGCCGTCCTCGCGGCGACGGCAATAATTACGGAAAATCAGCGACGGCAATACGTCCTTGCACGAAACCGTGCCTAAAGCTGCATCCGCGTATGTACAATGAATCCAATTTAAACACGCAAATGTTCGCGTGCGAAATGCAAATTGCAAATGAATTAAAATAATTTTCTACATTTTTCTACATATAAGTCGAAGTTGATAATAATATAATTAACAATTAATTAATGGTAATATTAAATGTATTGATGCATTAATAATTTACAAGTATGTTGTTATTTTAAAGAGTGTAAGCAGTTTAAAAGTATGGAAAAACCATGAAATAAAGTTTTTAATATTCATCGTAACGTGACTTTATATTTTACATAGAAGCTAAATATAAAAGATCGAATTATTAGAAAATTAAAAGCGCTATGAATGATATATGAATGTGCATTAATACGAACAAATATTCGTTAATAGTAGTTCGAGCGGAACTCTTTATGCGCGCGTGCAGCAATTTGCATATTTAGCGAGGGGCGCAACTATGCACCGTTTCTCACTAATTTTAATTCCGGCGGTAAAAAGATGTTAATGTGCGACGTTAATATTCAACCTTAAATATTCGCGCGAAACTTCGAGTTTGCTGGATTTACTCTTTATATTTTCCATGCAAAGGACGAGACTTAAAAAATTCATAGTATGCAAAATTTTGTCGTCGGCTTTTAATATCTCAGGCATACAAAGCCGCTATGTCAATGCTTTGACACACTTGATATTCATATGTTATCTGGCGAAAAACCTCGAGTGCGATAAATTATTCCCGACACGATGGGATGGAGAGGAGCGAGCTCGAGATTTCTCCGTCCTTCATCATTTAATTTAAGATGAAAGAGAATAAACTCAAGTGCACGAGTGAGCTGATCGTTCGTCGATTGGTCGAAAATGAAATAATCGACAGGCGGTTGCAGTTGCAGTTGTAGCAACGTGATTGAGTGATTTTAATGACGATCAAATCGGTACGCAACTAATATATAGGATCAAAGGACGCGCGTTCGACGCTCGCCTTGTGACAGGTTTACCGAGATGAATATACATATGTACGGAATGTGGTACATCTATACATAGATACACCTGGACGACTAACGTCAATAGAACTAATTATCGATTCCCCAGTACCGCTTTGATTCAAGGTATATACATTCGCTATGTATCTATATTCGCTAAGCAAAGTCAATATATACGGGGATAACTTCGGCATACGAATTTCGCGTTTCGTTTCTCTACTCTATTTTTTTTTTACATTCGAAACGTATTTCCTGTTGACTGATACCGTTGAGCAATAAAAAAGCGCACCCACGGCTGTTATTACAAACGCGCAATCATTCTCGAAAACGTAAACATATTTTGCACGCACACGCTGTTCTGCCATTCTGATAAAATGTTTCCCAACGAAAAACTTCGAAACTTTTGTATCTGTTGTAATCTGATAAACAGATGTATATATATATATATATATGTATATATATCTATATGTATGTATATATAATATGATATATGTGTATAGGTTTTTTACAATTAAGTATTATATTGAATCTCAAAACTATAGCTTATTACTAATTCCATTGGGTAGATATGTACTGAGATAATTAAATTTTTTAAATTATTTTAATATTTTGTATTAAAATAAACTTCCAATATTTTAGTAAATTAAATAAATATTTTTTCACATGCAAACTGAGGGAAAATAAGAGGAACCAATTATAATCAAAGAACTTCAACTTTACTTCTCAAATTTTAGAAACTAAACAACAATTTGAACTGTTAAGTACACGCTGTCTGGTCATCAATTAAAATATTAAGCATTAATTAATAAGAACAAGTTTGCAGTGTTAGACCACGTGAAAGTAAATGTGAATCGGTATTCCGAACGGTTTCCGACAAATCTTGCCGTCATGCGATAAAAGCGTCGACTGGGCGCTAATCTCGTCCGACAGTGAAATCGAATGAGAGCCCTGCAATTTTCGAAAATATGAAAATGTCGACGGGCAGGCAATGAAATCGCAAACGCGCGCGCTCGTGCGCCATATTTCGCCGTTCGGCAATCCGATTAAGGAGGACAATCCGTTCTCTCTACCGCCGCAGCAATTTTTCGCGTCGTCGCCGAGTTCCCGCCGAAATCTCATTTTCCGAAAAAAAAAACGCTCCTCATCGATTTACCCGTCGTGTCGATCTGCGAGCGACGACGGACGGTGCGATTTCGAGAACGTCGAGAGAACGGCACGATCGCCGCATTTTCTCTTCTTCGATCCTCCCGTCGATGTCGTCGTCGTTCTCGTCGTCTATTCCGCCTTGGTTTCCTTTCGATCCTTCGCCTCTCTTCCATCTTGGTTTTCCGCCAATAATTTCGACTTTCGTGCATGGCACTGCACCTCTCTGTCGTCACCTGACGATATTTCTCAGGGAATACGTGACACGAAGGTCTTTTGGTAACATAAATCGACGCCTTCGATATGTGAGGCAAATATTTCCATCTCGTCGTTACTATATTTATTTTATTTGAATACGCTGATTTAATGCTGATAAATTGCAATTTCAACTCGCTGTGATGGATTTTTTAATACTAAAGTGATTCAACTATATTTCATCGATATATAGTTATATATTATAAAACAGCATTAAATAGATTATGAAAATAGAGACTATTTTTGTGATTTTTATAACATAATTTGAATTAAAAAGGCAAACAAAATTTAAAATATTTTAAAAATTTAGTTACAAAATAAAATTTTTCTATTTTTCCTAAAGTAATATTGGTCATATGCTGCACGGTAATACTTTAATAAACACATCGTTATAATAACTTTTAAGAAGATAATGTCAAAAATGTTCATATACGGATAAATAGTAAAAATTTTAATATCACGACTTGTGCGCACGCTTAAATGAATAGTTAAACAGAGATTGAAAGAAAAAAACACACCCTCGTGAACGTTGCGTTACTTATGAAGAGGCGTACTCACTCATAACCCACAATTATTCACGTGCCATCAACGCTACAAAGGAATGCATCATACGGCGCGCTAGCACAAATTTCCCCAATTAACCCTACTTGCTGCATGTTTCGTATAATTCGTAATAACACGTATATCGTGGTCGGTCCGTGCGTCGCGCGACCGCGATACCTTAAGTTTCCGGAGCGAATAACAAATGGTAACCGGACAATAAGCGCCGTATAATCCGCAGGGAGGAGGAAAATACGTGCCGCATTAAATTATCGTAACATTTAGTATCGGCGAAACGATCTTAACGACGTTATGTGTTGCAACAGTAACAATGTGCGACTGTCGCGCATTTTTGCAATGTTTTCTTCTAGATCTCTTTTTCAGAGTGATACTAAGCGAGTGATTTAGAAGAACAGTTGGGGAGGCAGTGGGCGCCAGTGGTCGCCGACAAAATGGCGAGCGTGTATCGAGTTATTGGGCCACTTATCGCGAGTGCTTCTCGATCCGCGGCGAAAGTCCGACGAAATCGTTTCAGCGCGATTGTTTTTCTATTGGATTTTGTATTACACTATGCTATATGTCTCTCTCGACGCAGCACAAACACGTGCGAAATTTCTTTTACAGCGAAACGGATTTAATTAAATTTCTTTTTAATACAGATGCAATATTGCGAAAATCCTTCATAACAATATTAATAGTATTTATTTATAAAATTTAATGCGTTTTTCTGGTAAAACTGGATGGAATATATAACCTTCAACTATACTCTCTCTTTTAGGGATTTTCACAAATGCGCGATGAATAGAACATAAACTTATTATTACGTCTGCATTTTGTTAGTTATTTTTACATATTTATGCAAGTACAAAACACTACATAGTAATTAAAATATTGTAAATTGTTTCGCTTTAAAACATTGCAAATATTGTAAAGTCACTATTATAATAATTACAAGTTTGCTTTGTAGTAGGGGAGACCGGGGATAGTAGACTCATTTTTTAGTTTCGAATTTTTATAGACGAAATTAAGAGACTTATCGAAAAAATGAATTCTACGCCAGTTACTACATACATTTGACTATCTAATAATATTTTAATAATAAGGGAAAACTGATAATTACTATGAAAAAAAATGCATTTTTCTAATGCATTCCATCTGATTTAACTAGCCCCGGGACCGGGGTAAAATGACTGATGGTATGGGGTAATTTGATTAACATTATTAAAATGAAGATTAATAAATATTTTAAGGTACATCTTTGGCTACATAATAACAAAAATTTTATAAAAATGTATTTTAAACACAAACATATTTATTATAAAAAATGTATAACTTTGTACTAAATGACAATTTATCTAATCCGAATCGTTATCCGAATTACAGTTATAACAAACATAATACGATAAGTTACCCTTTATGCATTTAGAGTATCCACACGCATGTTCACAAAATTATACTTTTAATTATTCTTAATATTTTCACATTATTATTATTACTTCTATTACACTTAAAAATAATTTTACAAAAGAAAGAAGGATGTATGAACATATATGGATATGTTTCATATATAATTATATATGTTTATGAATATTTATACATGTTTATGTATAAATGTTCATAAACGTATATAATTTATCATATTATATATGTTTATACATATTTATACATATGCATGAAAAATTTCTTATACATGTAATTTAACTATTATTACTGGTAAAAAAAGTTGATAGAGAATGATTGAGAACGATAAGATTTCTATCAATTTGTATCGAGATTTCATTTCAAGAAGTTTGGGAGTAGATACTATCAGAGTCGTCACTAAATTAATCATATAGCCTCGTATTGTGGTTAGCCTATTAGCCCCATCCGTTCATTTTTTAAAAACATTAACAGTATACGACAACAAAACCAGATAAACAAAAAAAATCTGTTGGACTTTATTAAGTAAGAACTATGCTTACTACCTAAATGGAAATAAAATATCTCAGACAATTATATACAATTGTAAAACAAAAACTTTAAGAATAAAAATGTTTACTTAGGTGTACGATTTTTTTAAATTGTAGCGTAACTTCTATCATAGATGTGTTAGGAACGAGATGTTACAGCAGACTGAGCGGCAGTCGCTGCTGCGTGCTCAGACGAGTTTACGCGTGTCTGGCGCGATTTGTTTATAACGTAGCCTCGATTATTTTACTTACCCCTATAGTTTACTGACCCCGGTCTCCCCTACTGTTAAGAAAATATATTTTCCTTATTCTATTTTATCAATATTTTTAAATAAAATTTAATTGTATGAAATCCTTATAGAATTTTACTTAAGTTCACACAGAAAATCTGTTATATTACAATAAAAAATATCATATAATAAAAAAATACTACCGACAATATATAAATATATAACATGAAATATCGAAGCCATTTTAAGCAAATAAACATTGATTTAATTTTACATAACATTAGGATATTTTAATATGATTCTAATTTACTTTATTTAAAAGATCTTATTTAAAAGATTATGAGAAAGCCACAAACAATTCAAACATTCGAAGGATAAAACCGGTTTCGGAAAGTTTTGAAAAAAACAGAGAGGAAATTGCTTCTACGACATGCTCTTTTTCTGATCTAATTTCCTGCATACGTCTTTGACATTCTTAAAATAGATAGCTATATCGACAAAATACGAATGAAACGTGACGAACTTGTTTTCGCGGATATATAATTTTCGCTTGACATAGTCTGTTTCATTTTCTTTCTTTCATTTTATTTCAATGACTCTGTTTTTGTCAATATGGGATATTGATTCGCTTTGATGTTATCTTGCTCGACAGAACAGAACAGAAACAGATCAGACTGATTTATTTTTCCATCGGCAATCAAGTTATGTCTCGATTCTTGTCCTCTAGCGTTATTAAGTACATATGTCTTTTACTTTGTGTGCATGTAAAGAAACAATCACGAACGATATTAACTTTTAACTCCCATGAAAAAGAATATCGCTCTTTTTTTTTTTAAGATCTGATTTCGCAACATTAATTACTCTTAATGTAGATTTATCCTTAAGAAGTAGTATTATGAAAGATAATCTTGATATGTTTTACATTCATCGCTAAAGATTGGCGTCCAATCTAGAAATTTCACGAAATGAATTTACAATTTTTCAACATTATGCTTTTCACATTTTACCTTTGTGACTTTGTTTTGATTTAAAAGGATATTGGAAAAGTTCTCTTTTAGCATGTTATTATTATGGATGTAAACTGACCTATTCGATATGGATGGCTTTTATATAAAAGCTGAAAAATAATATAAGCTTTTCAGTTTATTTAGCAAGCGTTTTTATTTAAAATTTAAATTAATAGGAGACTAATCTATAAATATATTTGTCTATATACATATAAAAACAGAAATAAATAGCAATTGATAATTAAAAGATATAAACAGGTAATATAACATTTATTCAGCTAAAAATTTGCTATAACTATAACAAATTTTCACTTCAAAAAAGTCAAAACTTGCGCATCTAATACTTTTTATATAAAAGCTGTTCATATAATCTAAAAACAATTGTTGAATAATCTACTCGAAGCAGAATCCAATTTTAAACTAGGAACTGAATCTCTTGGTGAACAGCAACCAATCACACTGTCAATAAATTTGTATTGTGCTTTATTTTTGAATATTTCATTTATTTAAATGTAAATAGATGAAATACGATCACAAAAAACATTATTTACTTTTAGTTGAAGAAATACAGATTATATATAATAAAAAATTGCATATTTATTGATATTGATATACAATTTTTATTGATATACGATTCGTTGTCAGTATCACAAAATTAATAAGAATTGATTGCTTTGAAACAGAATAGATACATTTTTATTATTGATCAATATTATTTTCCATTTCTTTCTTGTCAATCATTTTTAATAGGTACTCTAACCCAGTTTATTTTGCTCTTATGCACTTTTCGACATAATAAATATTGAAAAAGCTTCGTATGACATTCAAAGAGATAAAGAATCTAACAAACAAAATAAATTAATTAAATTTACTCTACAATTTTCTTTGTTTATTTGGATCACGAATAAGGTTATAGTTTTCATGTTTATCTCTCACGTATACTACTGAGCGTTTATAAAAGCAATACTGTTCGAAATGGATACGAGCTGGTTTCTAGCGCATCATCGGCGAAACGTGGGCGGACGAGACCCTCGGGTTATAAACTTCTGAAAGAAAGGAGGCGTGGTTTTATAACGATTTATTGCGCGCGGCCGTAATAGCGTGTAACGAGTCGGAAGTGGGTGCTTTTACTGCTTTCCCGCATGGAAAAAAAAACGAAAATAAGGGATAAGGGATAAAAAAAACCGCGCGCACGTTCAGACGAACGTTCGGGCGTGCGCGCTGTTTCGCAGCGAAACGGGCGATTTTGTTTCGGTTACCGGTGCGCAGCACTTTGCCTCTAATATGAGACAGTTAGGAGGATATATACGCCTTATATAGCCCTAGCCAGGTCGTTCCATGGTGTTACTTCGACGTGAAATTCCGCACGCGATACCTCGTAAAGTGAATCGAATAAGAGGCACGACCCTTCCAGAGATGCAAGAAGCCAAGGCAGTTTTTCGCAATGGGTGTCGAAAAAAAAGGGTCACTTGAAATTTACAGTCCGAGCGATCCAAGAACTTCCAAAGTGTGATGTGATGATTAAAGAGTTGAATTCATGAATGATGTAACATAAACGCAAAATTACGTAAAAATTTCAGTTAAGATAAATATAAAGATTTGTCTCTCATTAATGTTCTCTGATTAAGAGTAGGTAAATGAACAGTCAAACTACATATAATAGAACACAAATAATTGTTATACAATTATTGTTAATAATTTTTTAAGTCATTTTTAATCTTGTCGCGTTACGTTTTATTATGATAATATTTCAATGACAATTTTCCAACAAACTCCGGTACATATGCACTTCCTGCAAGCATGGAACTTCGTTCAAATACCGCACGATTTCTATGATAAAATATAAATGCACATATGTGCATTATATAAATTATGACTCGCTAATGGTGTTGTTAAATTTTGTGAGTGCTAATGGAAACTAGTAAGTAAGATTACTAAATTTATAGATCTAACAGTAAAAAAATTGTATAGAAAATGAGATTTCTTTATATTTATCTACTTCAAAACTTGATTCGCGAAATTTTTCTGTTTGTCATTTCTTTATAACTCGAATGAAAAAAAGATAAAAACATTTCTACACGCACAAACGTACACATGTATGTATATAAACATAAATATATAATTCCATATATAGGTGCATGCATATATAAAATATCTACTAGATAATATCACAAGTTGCTTCTCGCCTTTACTTAAATATCGATGGAAACTAATGCTTTACAGAAGCGACGTGATAGTCCACTCGTTCTAAAGCTTTTAACGATGCATCGCACATTAAGGACTAAAGCTTCTCATCTCTTATACTGTTTTATCACTGCCTTATGCGCAGTTCGCACGCTGAGCTTCAACGCGAAATATCGTCACTCTCCTCAAGACACAGTAATGATGTTATAATGAAAAAAAGTGCCACATAAAAAATATTGTATACTGCATGTACAAAATATAAAGATATAATAAAATATATATACGTATATAATTCACAATATTTATTAAAAAATTAATAAAAGAAAAATCTAATGATATATGGAGACAATAATCTCTTGCAATCTAAATTAAATCTTTAATATCAATTTTTTATATTTAAAGGATTATTTTAAAAATACCTAAATGCATTATTTCTTAAGAATTAATACCTATATACTGATAATCTCGATAATAATTAATAACGATTAATATTATTATATAATATTATAGAACTATAGTTCACATTATCTCGTTATACAAAAATACATTATATAAATAGTCTAATTCATATTTAAACAGTCTAATTAGAAGATATCTAATTCTTTATTATATTAAATGACTGTTCATGAATTCATAACATATTATGAGTAAAAATGTCATGGTTTGTCTGCAAAATAAAATAAGTTGAAATTATAATCATACATTGCATTTTATATCTTCTTTTATTTTAAAAGTAGAAAGCGTATAAAAACTTCTATTGCAAACAGGTTCAAAATATTAAACCAATTTTTTCATGCAATTGATGAAAAAAACACACAAAAAAAATATATCTCAGAATTACTATATATATATCTCTACATTATATCTTTAGAAAGATTGAGGTCAATTTGATTCGAGTAAATATCATCAACGATTTCATATCGAGCGAAGCCATAATCAGCTTGGTCGGGAATGCGATCCGGGTATCAGTATCGAGTTGCTCATAAGAGAAAATGTTCCAACGAAAAGTACAAACGATATGAAACGTGTTCGATATCGTCTGCGGTTATTTCATTGTACTTTCAATCCTACGTGTCATATTTGGACGCGTATTCGCCATATCCAAAATGCCTGCAATACTCATGGTTTCAAAAATAATGCATTCGTGTTCAATTAATTTTCGATAGCTGTCCTAATAGTAATTATTTCGGTAATTAAACGTAAGACCAATAAAAATATAAATCAAAGGTTTGTATATTCTTCACATTCACATATCTTAATAAAAAACGCAATTCTATAATATTTTATATATTATTTAAATGATTAACATTATCATTAAATACATATTACAAAATATTAATTACTTATACTTGTCTTTTAATATGTTACAATATATTTTTAATTATCGTAATATATTCTAGCATAATTTCAATGGCATCGTGTAACATATTATATAAAATTAATCAAAAGTTTTACATAATTGTATATTTTTAATTACAGAACTGTTTTATTCAATTTAATATTATAACATATTACATTTTTATCATCTAAATTTTCATGTTCAGCATGTTTTCTCTTTTAATTGCAAATATTTTGAATAAAGTTAGACTGGATTTTTTAGCAAAAATTTAAACAATAAAACTTTTTAATTTTAAGCATTAAATATTTAAATAACTAATAAATAGCATTAAATTAGAATTAACCTCAATTCATTTTGAAGTTAGATATATACGAAGAATAAAATGTTCTATTTGTAATTATGAACTGTAATTTATTCGCGGGAGCTTAAAAACTAGTTCAAACTCACCGTTTGCTCCCGATTTTGCTTTCCTCTCCTATTTGCTCCCGATCAATTATACAGAATGATTCATTTTTTAACAGACAAATATTTCGAAAGTATCCAATTTGATCAAAAAATGTTCCAAATAAAAGTTGTAGGTATAATACAGAGGGGGACGTATAATGGTGACATCTTATTCTATACCATGCAACTTTTATTTGGATTGTTTTTTTGGTAAATTTTTTTGGCATATTTTCAAAATATTAGATTAATCATCCTGTATAATATGTTCAGAGTCATGAATTATTGTAAAAAGTATTTGAGTATAAAGGAATCTTTTTCATCATCCCTCGGAAGCAGCGAAGCATCATTTGTCGATGTACCAGGATACTGTCTGCAATCGAACGCATTTACGATATTGGCAACGCACACAAACGCCTCACCGTAGCATCATCGTCGTCGCGTTTCCTCCGCGGGCGACACCGAAATTGCTCGTTGCGATCGGTATATCTGTGATTTAATTATCGCAACGGCAATTGCGAACGACGTCGAGAATTCTGTCTCGCTGTGCAATGAGAAACGATCCATCCGATCACTAAATTCTGATCCCGCGTCCCACTCCGGTTACGCAGCAATTAAATTCTAGTCCGCCTCCGTTTGCTTCGAATAGATAGATCGACCGGTGCACAATGCGCCTCTCGATGCACACGAAGCATTTCCTTCTCATCCTTTGTAGATAACGTGACTCGATCTCTTCCGTTCCTACTGCTCGTAAAGAATAGCTCGATATTCGCTAGTATCACCATTTTCGTGGTATTATTCACATTCCTTGGAATTCACGATGTCAGACTCGAACGAAAAAATGTCAAACGAGAATGTTATTTAAAATTTACCTACTATAGTAAAAGAAGGGATATTCAAGTGCAAGAAATCACGAAATATGATAGTAGAAATTCTTTAGATTACTCGATCGAATCGTCGTGAAAAAATGTAGAAGAAATTTTCTAATTTAAAAAAATATCTATAATCTGATAGATTCTCATTATAGAATATATAATTTTGCATATTATATAATTTTGCAAAAAATATAACAGCGCGATAAAATTTTTTAAATATCTAATTTCGATATTGTGATGTACCTATACTTTTTTCCTCCATCTCAAATTCTGCAATAAAATGAATGTAAAAAATATCTAACGTTACTAAATCCTTTATCGCTTAGATTTTAAACAAAAACTGCGCAAGAAAATCTTTATATTTTCACTCACCTATTTGCAGAATACTTAAAATTTTCATCATTGTGTAAATATAGTACCCGAGATGGACTTACCTGTAACATAAAAAAAATTATGTTATATGACGAATAGATAGAAAATAAATATGTTTAGTGAATAAAAGTTTTTTTATTTTCTTTTTTAAAAATGTAAAAAGTGTGTAAGATTTGAATCGTACTTAATACTGAAAATTAAGTTACTTAATAAATTTATGGTTTCTTAATAAAATGGACATAGAAAAAAACGATTTTGCTAAAATATCAAAATTTAGCTAGATACAGAATAATCTGAAAATATTTATATTGGACCATTAAAGTAAATATATATAGGACCCTCAAGCTGATTGATAAAATGTCAAAACTTTTCACAGCATTGCTCATCATTTTTGAGATTCCTATGTAATTATTTTGATGATTTAACAAAATTATTTTCAGATCTGTACCTAGCTAAATTTTTAGAATCAGCAAAGAATTAAGCTTCGTTCTTTTTGAATATAAAAAGATACACATTTTATTTTAAATTAATTTATAATTCAAGAATTCAGAATCAGAAAGGACAGTTGCGAATATTTTCTTATATAAATAAAACGCCCCTATTACTAACAATAAGACAGTAATCATAAATCAGTAATTTTCTCTTCTAAAAGTTGCAAAAGAGAAAATTAAAATAGCATTTAGCAGTAGTCTACCTAAATAGGTCACGTCATGTATTTAGAGAAACACTACAGGTATTGCAGGTACGTCTATTGCAAACGACTATATAAGCGAGATGGTAGCGTAAAACGGGGTGCCGCAGCGAGATTCACGTAGAAAATCGCGCTTCCCTCGGATTTTCGTTGTCGTATTTCCCCCGGCGACCGTCTCCCTCTCCTAGACGATGCCGCAATACTCGCTCTGCCGGAATGCTACCGAGGACAGCTGCCATCCCTCGTTCCATTGCGGGATCCCGACTGGTAAGTTACCGCGGCGCACAGGGTAAACTTACCAATGGCATCCGAGTGGACGCCATCCTTGGTCACGTTTCCGCTCACGGTCTCGCCATTTGTTTGAAATCGCATAACGCTTACACGAGCTACCATTACCACTACCACGCCACTACCACCGCCGCCGCCACTGTTTCCTTCTTCTCACTCGATTTCCCACTCTGTTTGTTTCACCCTTCTCACTATTCCTTATCTTGTGTCCCTATTCCCTCGCCTGTGAAAAACCTTTTTCTGGAGGACATTGCCCTTCTCATTCTCACGTTTTTCCTTTATTTCGTTGCGGAAGGAAAACATATTCGACGATCTGTCTATGATGGCTGTCAAAGATAATTTGCAAAACACTTGTAGCTAAATAAAGTTGGTTTTTCAAATATACATATGCTACAAAGAATTTTAAGAGCATTCACTTTAAAAAGAAAATTTTTATTTTACTTAATAATGACAAAACAAAATTGATACAATTGAAACAATAAATTATTTTCAATTGTAAAAAATAATCAATTATTATTTAAATAACATGATATCGTCAAATGTTACTTTTATCTTGAAAATAAATACAAAATAAATAAAATTAATGATAAATCCAAGAGTGGAAATTTAATTTAAAATTCGTTGAAAATTTAGAGAGAACTATATCAATTCAATAAATTTCTACATAGTGTTCTTCTTCACTAATTTTGTCAGTCGCAGATATTTCGACGCTATACAACCAGTTAATGAATATTTCTGTCACTAAATTTATTAGCGGTTGCGGCGAGGGTGGAGACAAAGGCGACCGACGTGGCGTCTCGGAGAGATCTCACAAACGTTTCGTCAACGTAGAATCAAGAAGTGTAATTGGCTTAATTCGCATCTACGGTCGCGAGGAACTCCAGCATTTAAATGTGCTTAGACTCAGTGTTATTATGTTTCTCTCGTACTTGATTTAGATTTCAAAATTCAACCGTTTCAAACGATATGTGTTTTATACCAATTTTAGTCATTGCTTTAATAAATAAATAAAAGATAAATATTAAATCCTACGAAGTGTTACAAGAAATATTCAGAAAATATATACATTTAATACAAAATACATTTAACATTGAAAAATAAACAAATGATAACAATGTAGAAGAGAGTGGGGTAATGACGAACACCTAAGCAGAAAATTAAATAAAACAAAAGCCAAATAAGAAGTAAGTTTTTTAATTGCTTATAATTATACACCAACTATTTGTTTATTTACGTCTATCGTTTTTTATTAGATTTGAACATAAAATAAATTCTTAATAACAAAACGAAACTCTTGCTGTTCGTGATTTCCCGACTACTATGGAGTAATCACGAACAGATCAGTACTAATCACAGCTAATTATCACAAAAGTCATTTTCTATACATTTTCTTTCTTTTCTTTCTTCTTCCTCTTCTTTGGTACCTCATCTGTCTTTTTTATTTGGTTACCCTCTTCAAAACTTTTCATGATTTTTTATGATGTTATTACTCAATTGAAAACACGTTCCTTTTACCTTCTGACAAATGAAATTTAACTGAATTTTATTTACAATTTGCGTAAGGTCGAGATCGTGTGCTTTACTGAGTCATTTACACAACAGACATTTGTGTGAAAATGGAAAGAAACTAATGGCGAAGATTTTAACTTATTCCAATTTTTACTTAAATCGTGTATTTTATACTTGTTTATATTTTTTTATATAAATATTTAATAAGACGATTTTTTATTAATCTTTTATCATTTAAATATAAAATTCTTTAGATTTGCTCTCTCAAAAAGTTTAATTTTTCATTTCGTGTGTAGCAATCCGCTGCAAGCTCGCGCATATTTACGCCTGTGCAAAACCGCAGATATACACTCGATGTCTCTTTCCAGCTCCCAGCGGTAATTAATTAGCGTAATGATTCGTCCGTGTAAACATTCGTTTCATTCGCCTCTAACGAGTAGAGTTTCGTAAAGTTTCACTAACCTCTGCAACGTTGCTGATGTTGCTCTACCAGCCACCTAGCCTTGCTCTCTTTTCCCTTCCCCGACTTGCTTCATCGAAATTCGTATCGTAATTTTAATGAGCGACAAGCTAGGCAAACATACGCGCTTAAGTAGAATTTTGCGTCTGTGCAGTAACGACGTTATCAGAGCTTGCGCATAACAAATTGCCGCATGCGCGATCAACGAAAAAATATTTAATTTATTAATTGCAATTCGAAACAATTAAGTTCAACTTAAAGCATTTATAATTGTTTAACATTACAATTGTTTAACAAATAAGATGTCATCAATTTATAATTGAAATTGTAATTAAAGCAGCATTGGATTATTATATAATGACGTGTCAATATTTATATTCATATTTCAATTTTACTTTACATCAATATTTCATTTATAGCCTTCAAGATTTTTCTTCAAACATTTTTTAAATTTTTTTAATATACGTTATTATCTCGTATGTCGTTTTTAATCGTTATAAAAAATCGTTATAAAAAATTATTGATTACTTATATAAATATTTCTAATTTAATCTTGATATATAATCACGCCAACCACATAATAAGTACAATTTTCTCTAGTTGTACTTTACAGTAGAAACATTTCGCATGTGTGTTGTTATAAATTATTACTTTCTTGTGTACGTGCTTCTTAGGTCACAGAGCTACTTAGCAGATTGAAGAGGCAAGACGACACGATACTTTTTGCGATATACCCGCCTTCGCAAATTGCTTTTCGATGTCACATGGACATCCCATGAGAGTCATGCTAATATACGCGGAATCGATATTCGTCGATGAACAACGTACTAACTAACAATCTCATCAAGGTGATCAAGCTGGAGCGGTTTAAAAGTTTCATTAACTGGATATGCACGCACCTATCGTGAAACTGTTACATTTCATGATTTAAATTAAATACTAAGATTGCTAAAAAAACTAATAAAAATTTGATTTTTTATTAAATAAACAAAATTTAAAATTAAGACTAGAAATAGCTTTTATGCGGAGCAGTTCTGTTGGAAAATTGATTCGCATTCAGTGAAAATATTCAGCTCAATCATTTCAAATATGATTTACGTACTTGCCATTGCATTTTCACAGATGCATTGATGGCCGAAGCCAGGTTTCCGAAGGGTCATACTCAATGACAGATTTGGTACGTAAATTACGTAAAATCCTCGACCGACCATCCTCCAAGCGACGCGTAACCTAAGGTGAATGCTTCGGGACAATATTTATTGAGATCGATTGAAAAACGGCCCGAAACGTGCCAGTTTTCGCTGCTACCCACGGCAAATTCTTAAACGTCATTCAAACGTCTGAATTATTCATCCAATGTACGCGTAACTTTCGAATATTTTGCGTTATTGCCAGTGATAAACTCGTACCCTCTTTAATATAAAAATATGCAAATGTTTTCCTATCGGAAAATAAATGTAAAAACTAATCTCAGTGTCGATTATAATCGAAATTATGAAAAAAATATCAAAAGAAGTAAATAATTGTCTGTAAAAAACCTTCACATTTACAATAGTTAAATGTTAATGACAAGAAAGTGTTTGTAATTAAATCTATAACTGAAACTAAAAAGTTCTTTAATAAATTAGTGAATTTTAATTTCTGTTTAAGTAATTATAAATCAATAATTCGCGTTTATCTCATTTTATAACCGGCATATAAAATTTGTTTAATAAATTAAATTGGATGAAACTAGATGAATTTTGTTGATGAATAAATTGTTGATTTAAAATTTTAGTGACACAAATAGCAATAATAGGAACTGCATTATACTCGTATTGATCTGAGCTAACATCGTGAATTTATATATAGCAAAGTTATTCTGTCTTTAAATAACACAGATGATACAATTATCTAATCTATAATAATTTATGGTGACGATTCAATTTTTACCGATTCAATTTATCGTCATATTCTGTCTTGAATCGTTTGATTCAATTATATTTTCAAAATTAGGATTAGAAGCGCAGGTAGAGCTGTCGCATGAGAAAAATAAAATGAGGATTGCTAGCAAGATAGAAAATATCGTACCTTTAAATGTTCATTGGGTCATTTATTTGTTTATCACGGAAAGGTTCTCTCAATTCCTGGCTACGTCTACGACGAGTAATCGCTCAAAGAACCATTTGATGATTCTGAAAGAATCACGCCTAATGCAGTCAGTAGAAGAAGATTCAAGCTTACATCGCATGACAAGCTCCTTTCCCGCTATAATGCGACGCATTTTCTTTTTTTTTTTTTCGCGCGTAATACCTGCTAACGATCCCCTGCAAAATATGAACGAAGATAACCAGTGAGGTCGCAGGTAGTCAGCAGGATTTTAAAAAGCCCCAAGAACATAAAAAAATGCAATTTATCGACTATGTCGATGCGCTCAAAGACAGCAATTCCGCGTGTACACGTTAGGAATATAAGATTAAAGTGTAGGAAAGATTCTAAAACGCTCTCTTTCCTCCTCCTGAATGTCCCACAGGTCGCGTCCGATGAAATTCTCCCCGGGGAAAGATCGAGTCGATCGCCAAAGAGTTTAGTTGAGAGGAATTGCGCAACTCTTGGGATTTCGTATATTAATGAGAAGCATTGCTTTCTATCGTATCGAAATGTTCACGTAGATGCAGGTGTCAATAAAGTTAATCTTTAACGTCGTAAAAGTTAAAAGTATAAATTTTAAATTATGCGAGTACATCGAAAAATGCATATAAATAGAATTTAATAATCTAATTTATCTCTCTCGCGTGTGAATGAATCATTTATGATGAAATAGAATATAATTAGAATAATAAGCTGAGAAATTTTGCATATAATTTATGTAAAAAGCTTTCCACAAAAGTCTCGAGATCTATGCGTAAGCTCGATCGATTCGATTTATCTTCAATCGAAGAGATTTCCCTTCTATTCCACAAGCGACCTGCTCAAGATGGAACGTCGACGAGAAGGTCGTATCCTTTCCTCAAGAGTTTTCTTTGTCGAAGGAACAGAATCGCGTTTAATGGAGTCAACGGAGACGAGCTCGCTTCGCGGTTCAAAGAGAGAAGATCGTTTCCCCGCATTAATATCACTTCGCGCTGCTTTTTCCTTCGGATCTTTTCTATTTTTCGCATTATAAGGTTCCCCATTTACGATGGGGGCAAGCGGAAAATCGAGAGGCATCCGGCGTCCATTAGATATCGAAGAAGGAAAAATATTTAAATCGCCCGGAGCTTGCCATGAACGCGAAACGATCGGATAATGAAAGCTCATTTCGTCCTTGATCGATCGACTTGGTTGTGGTTGGGGAGAGGGTGTGGGTACCCAACCGATTTAATTAGTCGGAAGGGAGACTACGAGAAGACGATTCTTCCAACAAACGCCGAAAAGTTGCACATTATAAGGCTACAGTTCATTGTCTTCAACGTTTCTCTCTCTCTCTCTCTCTCTCTCTCTCTCTCTCTCTCTCTCTCTCATTCCTCCTTTTTCGACACTCTTCTTCAACTAATCCTTTCTGTTATAACAGTTTCTTTTATTTTTCTCATCATTCTATAGAAATGGGAATAACTCCTGTCACATGATTAGTTTTACTGGCTACAAGTTTCTCTCTTTTTATACAATAATAAAAAAGAGAGTGTAAAGAGTGTAAGGGTATATATATAATTACATGGCAAGACACTGAGAATATGCATAATCTAAGTTTTAATACCTACTTTCTGCTATTCTATTATTATCAATCGAACATTTTATTTTATCGATACATTCAATTCCACACGATTTTCTATTGGCACATTTTATTGGCATTCCTCACAATTATAATCAATTTTATTTCTTTCGTCACCGCAATTATCCTACAATTGTCGACATTCTAATCGAACCTGCGACGTTTCGATTATATTGTGCATCTTTCTTTCTATGATATCAACGTCTGCGAAAATCTTTACTAAGACATGCGCGAAAAAGCCCCGTCATTATATTTAACGAACGCCAAGAAGATCCGGGAGATGATGCGATTCGCTAAAGCGTTGCAGTTTGCAACGAACTGGCCGATGCGAGAACGTGCGACAAAATATGATAGCGCGGCAACGATCTCTCGGTGGGGGCCTGAATAATGCATGAGCGCATAGCGAAGTAAAATATACTTTGACCGTTGTAAAGGCAGAGATTCCCGTGTTTCGCGTGCTACATTCGAAAATCCGTTCCAATATCCGTCCGATGGCGCGAAGGGCTCTTTCCTTGCGACAACGATTGCACCACATTGTGAGACAACGTCGACCTTAGGTATATTGGCACTTCGAAGGAAGCTTTTTGACACTTTTCCTCTTTAACTCAAATAGAACTTAACACAATTCGTGTTCTATATTTATATTACACTATATTTTATAAATAGGCTTGAATAAGTTTATAATTAAGTTTCACTTCGTCCATAAAGTCGCCTTTAAATTTTATAAATATATTAAGATAAATCTATTTCTTCAGCGTTTCGAAATTTTACACTATTATGCTAAGCGTGTTATTTTTAACGTATAATATTATATATATTTTTATAATACATTATATATCTATAAATGAATGTATAAAAGATTAAGTTGGCATACAATTTCTCAGAAATATACATATATATGTATTAAAATATTCAAATTAAAAGGAAGGAAAATAGAATAGTTTTCTTTTTTTAATAAGTGCCTAATGGTCTTATTTATTTTCAAAAGTGATATTATTGTGAGATAGAACAGAATAGAGACAGACGCGGTGGATCGATTTGCAACTCTGTTTTCGTAACTTCGATAGCTGGAATTAGTAATTATACATGTGCAATTCCACATTGGCACTAACCGACATCGATAGCAGGGGTCGACGAGATGCTCGTAGCACTAAGAGATAAAGGCAAACAATTCGATGTAAGGCTCCTCACACGCTCAGTATTACTGTTAGTACATTCTGTATCGTGCTACCAATCACGCAAGGATAAAGCGAACATTTGTCGTCAATCGATAACAGACCAATAGAAACTTAACTTGATGTTTCTAAATTATTAAAGATAACCCATTCAAAATCAAGTTAATAAATAAAATTATCTAATACAGCACATTTAATTAGAATTTCTATACTCTCTAAATCTGAATCAGTGGATAGTCACTAATTAATTACAGTGGCATACTTGACACTGATAATCAGTGAAGTTCAACTAAAAAAGAAAGAATATTAAAGCATTATATGACTAAAATACTGATATTTAGATGTTAATTTCAATCTTCCAATACCATATTCATTAAATTTAACCATTAAAACAAGGTTAGTTAGATCACATAATAAAGATTAGTTATGTTAGGAATCTCACATTTAATTCACTGATTACCAGTGACGTATTGATATCAGTGATTATCCACTGATTCAGATTTAGAGAGTACCTATATATAAAAATAAGTTATACAATATAAAAGTAGAAAGATAATTATTTTATATTTTGTACATTATATTTTCCCTTTATGTCTATAATTCTGAACACTGATAATTCTAGCGCAAGACAAATAAGTGTAGCTTGATGGAAAATAGACTTCCGGAAAAAAATAGGGGTGATTCGAGGCTATCGCCGACAACCGGACAGCTGACGGGAAATGAATCAAGAGACGGAAAAAGCGCGCACATCCTGTATATGATATTCCATGTACTCTATCAAAGACGAATACTCAGCAGTTCGGATGTCGTGATATGTTGAAAAAACTGTTGAAAAAAAAATACAAAACAAAATAATACTTAATAAAACACATTTATGATTATAAACGGATGTAAGATATATTATTTGAGACTCACTCGCAACGGCGATGCAGAGCAGCAGAAGAGAAAATAAATGTTGGCACGTATATGGTGACCTTGAACGTGAAAATCTTTATTGCATTACACAATAGTTTATTTACTTTTTGTCACCTACGGATTATATGGCTACCTCAAAATTCACCATCATCGCAAGTTGCGATTCAACTAATTACAAGGTTCCGATCAACAGCGTGGCAGTACGTGTTTGCGTGGTGAATTGCTTCTTTTCGGGAGTGAGTTGTAAATTCGAGACGTTTGCGGCGAGCACGCGACGTATTGGGTTGCCAAGATTGCGTCCGACGCAAATAACGGATATCGTATTTCGCGCAAATCAGAATGAAAGCTAGTTTCCGGATGCGCGCGAAAATGTTTAGGCGAAAATATTTAGGAGTCGAAAAGTTTTCCCGCGTAAAATTGATAGTAGTTGAAAAAAGATTTGATTTAGCGTTACACCACGCTCATCTTACATATGTAATTAAAAATAAAAAATTTTAAAAAGAATGAAAAAATGAAATTATATACTCTACAATAAAATATGGACTGTAGAATATTTTTCATGCGTATTTTTAGCGATATATTTACAATACAGAAATTTTTTAAATTATCTTCTCTCAGTAAAGTACTCTCTAAAAGTGAATTAATGTATTATTACTGATTACATCAGTTATATAGTATAAGTGTAGCATTGAAGTCAGCGAATATTTACTGTTATTCAGTAATAATTAGAGGTTGTGATTTTCTGCAGATTCAATCTGTAGAAACCATAACTTCTCAAAATGAATCAGTGTATTATTACTGAAAAACAGTAAATATTCGCTGATATTACAGTTATAAGTGTAGCACTGAAGTCAGTGATAATACACTGATTCACTTTTAGAGAGTAGAAAGACTAAATCTCGTCGCTTTGAAAAATTATATTTCTATTTACAATGGGTGCTCTTTTCGCAAATGGTTCTTCCATTACGAATCAATTTGACGACCATTTTATTTCGTACACAAGTTGATCGAGCGTAGCAAAAGACATGAAAAGAAACAAAAGAAATTGAGTTTAAAAGGAAAGGCTGAACGATAGCTGAACACGAGGCGTGAGGAGGCTGTGGAGAGACGACAGATCGATTGACGGTAAGAAAGAAGAGGATGAAACCTCTCTGCTTCTCGATTTCGGCGATAGTCGGACGAAATTGCGAATATCGAATTTCGTCGGAAAGGCCACTGCGCGGCGAACTCGTCCCGCGGGAAAGAATCGCGTGGCAAGTCGAACGGAAGGCAGGGCGCGACCGACAGGCGGGTTGGAAATGAACTCGATTCGAACACTGATTAAAAATACATATCAAGTCCGTGTATTTAGAGAATACGAGACCAGCTATAAGGCTGGTCAGAAAATTGCGTGGGAACGACCATGCCCTTCGATACGTAACACAAAAAATAAAGATCCCTCATCCTGTGCGAACTCAAAAAATCTTGTTATCAACTGTTAAGTTACAGTAGAAAAAATTGAATTGATTGTTGATATTCACATATTTTATTTTAATAATTCAGCAGAAAGAAAGAAATAACATTATAAAATCATAAAACGCGTGCATCATTTATAAAATATGAATTATCTTATTAAAAACCGATAATATCGAGAATAATTTTACATAATAATGTTGGAAGATTTTTAGGATATAAAAGATTATCATTATTATTGACACACCATTACACTGCAGTAATGGTGATCGTGTGAAAACTGCATATTACTTTCTTGCAGGACATTAAACGATTGTAAGACGCATTTCCTATCGCAGTCACACCAGCTATGCAATCTTATCCTGTCTCACGGTAGACGTCAAATTGATCAACTTGGCGAAATGAGAATTGAACGTTGAAAGTAATCAAGAGTTCGCTGGTATTCAAAGATTCGTTATCATGATAATGAAATTATTTTCTCGCTCGGTATTCCCTCTTTTTTTATCTTGCGGAATAGTTCGAAGTTTCTCACCGACAGTACGATGAGGTGGTACCCTCGGATTATACGAAGAAAGACTGAAGAATTAAGAAAGTTAAAAGTATTAATCGAGCCCACAGTAAAAATTAATTGACTTCGCAGCCAGAGCGAATAAAAATTAAGTCACACGTGACCTTCGCATTACGCAAGATTGGTGTCGGTTAAAAAAGAGAATAGATAAACGGCAGGAAGCAAACAGCAAGACATAAACGGCATTTAATGTTCGGTCTGAAAGGTGGTAGTATAATGCACAAGCGAAAATTATTCTGAAACCACCTGCTTCATTCTCGTTATTGTAATGAAACTATACGGTCAAAGTAAAGAAGAAATTTCTGTTGCTAAGATTCTTAATGCAACGTTGCTGCAGATTTTTTAGAAGCGTATTCAAAGAGAAGATCGTAAAAATCATAACATTACTCAAGCGTTTAATTATTTTTTAAACGTTACAATAAAGACGAAAAGCATTGTTCCAACTTTTTTTAATTAAAAATATTATCATGCTTTTTCACTTTTAAGATCGAACATTCTTAAGTAAAATAGTGACTCTTAATTATATAAGCATGAAATATGAATAAGTGAAAAGATTTTAATAATAGGATAATAAAAGGACTGAGGGTAATTGAAAGTCAGCAGAATGTGCAAGAATTATAAAAAAAAATATGATTTTAATAGATATAATTACATAGTTATACGTTTCGGGGCTCACTTTTGAGTAACTTCAATAATACAATAAACCCAATAAACATTTTATTATAAAATAAAATTCTTAGAATTTGCTAAAATGTCTCTTTATCTTTGTAGTTTTAAAAGTTTACGGCACTTTTCCATACTGTAATCTATTATACAATATTTTTCGAAAATTTATTTTTTTATTCTATGATCTATCCCTAGAAAATTTTGCTAAATTTTTATTTTTGCTCGAGAAATCGTGAAAGATATCTTGATCAGACTGAGTCATTGATGTGATATTTAAAAAAGAATAGTTATTGATCGACGTTCTCTTTCTTTCTACATGCATTTTCATTTTTATCACTATTATAACCGGATATATCTGTCCTTTTGTAGAAAGGATTTTTTAATTGGCGGTATTATTATGACTATAAAATGCAGTCCATTATAAGCTTTTCTATCGGCATTTGGGAATAAGAGACGCAAATCATAAAGACTCTCTAACTTACCATATATAAGCATAATTTGATATATCTTACAACAAAGTCAATCAATCATTTATAATTTCTTAAATATATCTATTATCATTAAAAAGATATATTATCGTGACAGAAACAACGTTTATATATATATATATATTTATTCAAAATAAATAAAATTATTTTTTAGTTATAAGCGAAAGGATTTTAATTACAATTTTATGCTATACTTATCACAATTAATTACAATTAGATATAATCATATTTATTGCTTGCTTATAATAACGAGAAAATAAGAAGCTCACAATTTATATAAAATATATGTATTGTACCTAATATAGGAGTAAAAATAATGTAAATGTGGGCAAGCGTATTTTGAGAGAGAGAGAGAGAGAGAGAGAGAGAGAGAGAGAAAAAGTTATTTTAACGTAATATAAATTCAGCTGACATTTTGTCAGCTTACTCTTCAAATTTAAATAGTTCTATTTTTTCTGCTACAAATTTTAGAATATATATTATTTGCATATTTCTAACAAAATTCTCGTAGTTACTTACAGTATATAAACAGGTTTCTTTTTTTTTTATAACTGAATTATTATAGAGGATATTTGACTATTTAGTTTTCTCTCATTCATTTATTTTTTTTTAGAGAAAATTTAATTAACGTAATTTCAGATATTAATTAATAAAATTAATTTTCTTAACGAAACGACGTGATTGAATTGAGAAATCATTACGTCTGAATGTTTATACGCATATACACTTGTCCGCGTGTATATCTATTGTCCCAGGTAGTCCTTTATCTGAAGGCACATGCCAGGGTTCGATTCCAGCGATAATCGATCGGATGGAGGCGTCCTCGTAACTGACAATGGCCCTTTATTCTACGAGTAGCGCACGTATGTACAGGTGCATGCGACGTACGATACGACGCATTAATGGCTCTGTCGGCACCCTCCCTACACACTTCACCTTCTCCACGATGCAACAGTATCGGAAAATGCAGACTGTCCTACTATCTTTGCTCCTAATTTTACTGACAGATTCTTTGGCCAATTTCCTATCAAAACATAAATATTTTCAGCCATAATATCAAAATGTTTTGGAAGTTAAATTACAGAGAAACGAGTAAATAACAAATTCTCCCATTAATTTTAAATGAACATGTTACTTTAATAATTTTGTAATGCTTGGAAATATATATTAATATTAAATATTAGGAAGTTTTATGATACAATAATTTTTTCTCTAGACTTCTGCTAAAAAAAACAAAAAATTTAAGAAAACTTTTTACTAGTAAATTGGGATTTTTATATAAGAATTCGAGATCATAGTTTGTTGTTGTGTGTTTTCTTTATTTTCTTTCGTTATTTCTGCTTGCGAAAACCAAATTAGTGTACACTGACAAAAACATCTAAAGCAAAAGAAGAACTTTCTGAAGTTCAGAGCTTGTCATGTACACTGTAATTTCCGAGTTTTGCATTATGCATGTTACGTTGCTACGGCAATCGGAAGATCATGCAATTTAAAAAATTATGGGTTCCTTACATTGTTTTTAAATTATTCGATTCAGTCAAAATTAAAAATCAGGTTAAACTTTCGTTATCTCTCATACAATACAATCCATTGATATAGTAAAATACCTTATACATCAAGAGAGAATACACAGTATTATTTATGGGCTTTCTTCAATAAGCCATTATCTAAGCTTTAAGTCTTATGTCCTAAGAAATTGACCAATCATAGTCAATTATTATTCACACATTCGACTGTGATTGATCAATTTCTTACGGTTTAAGATTTAAAACTTAGATAATGGCTCAGAAAACCCATCACATTCTACACAATCTACACTATAATACACAAGCGTTGACATAAGCAATTACGCATCCGGCCATTGAATTGCGAGAAAGGGAAGATGTGAAGAAGACAAAAATGGAAGCCGTAACACAGTAAAAGAACGTAACCGAAAGAGTGCGGGTGAAAGGAAACTCGCGACGAACGACGAAGGATGCGCGAGATGGTAGGGAGATGGAACAGCAGGTAACTACGCGTCGTGTACAAAAGAGAAAGAGAAGAGGCGAGGGAACGGTAGAGGGACGGAACGTTGCTCGAAATTAACCGGAACGTGACTATTTTCCAGCAGCCTCTTCCCGTACCGCGCGCGTCTTTCTCCGGCATTTTCCTCCGTCCCGTACCGCACATCCCGACGCGCCCTTCGTTAGTGTCTCTCTCTACCCCAGCCGCAGAGGTATACGCAGGAAAAAACAGAGACACGAGAGAGCAGAGGGTAGTTACGTGTGCAGGGCGCTGGAAAAAACGGCGAGCGAGATTCCAACGGGGAAAGAGAAGGTGGTGGCCGTTATGTACCTACAAGGGAACGAAACAAGTGGCGGGAGTGACGGCAAAGAACAGAGGGTTGTGTGGCAGAATCTGTACGGCGCGGCGAGGCGAACGGGGTCGTAACGAGCCCTCGCGGTAAGCCCGGCAAGCGGAGAGATCGGCTCGCTTATCGCGTATCTTGGGATTGATTCGAGCGTGGAAGTCTTAAATGAGACGGTCAACATCTGCTGACCCCGTTACTACGTTTCCCACTAACGGATGACGTTTATTAGCGCTACTGCTGTTATCGTTAGCTCTCCCATCTAAGCTTCTCTTTCTCGGGGCTGTTTGCCTGTCCCTTTGAGATTTGTTTTGAAATTAGAAACGTAGAGAAATTGCGGATGTTCTATTTCAATCTCGGAAAATTAATTTCTAGTAGTCTTGTAGGATCTACTAAAGGAAAACTGCTCAACTCAAAACGCAATTCGTAAATTAATGATTGGCGGAAGATAAAATTAACATTTTTTTAAATTAATCGATTGAATCAACTAGAAAGATCATACCTTTTTAGTTTTTTAGTGGGGGGGGGGGAATATCTATTTTAATCTATTAGCAATATCAAGGAATTTCGACCGATTTGAGATAAGATATTAAAAAATTAAATAAATATCCGTTTGTAATAAACAGACAATTAAATGTATTTACCGCAATGTGATTTCTTATATTTATTACGCATTTCTCATATCTTATTTTTATCACATCTTGGAATTATCGGCATGGAGAACGCCATTTTTTGTGTACAGCTTGCCATGTTACTTATCCATTGGTCGAAAATTTCCGCGTAAGCACGGCCATGCGGAAAATCGAGCTGGAATTTCCGCAGATTCACACAATCTACGGTTGAAATGGCCCGGAACGATGGAAATTTTCGCGGTTATTGATTTTTCCCGACCCGTGGCACGGGGGCAGATGCGCGCGTGCATGTAATCCCACGTCGAAGGGGGAGGAAAGGGAATGAGATGCAAAAAAAAGAAAATAATAAAAACGAATTGATAAAACAGCATCTTTGAAAAAAAATGAAAAGTGCAATTTCCCAGTTCTGTAACGAATATTTCAATTATTTGGGAAAACGGCAAATTGATGTGATAATACTCTAGCATTTAATTAATTAATTTGTTTAACTATTTATCTATTCACTCATCTATTTACATATTTATTAATCCATTAATTATTTATAGCTGATAATTATTGCGCGATCGACTAAATATGATTTATTACTTAATAAATACGAGATTGTAATATAAATACTTTACTAAATATCACATAAATATCACATAAATCTTTAACTTCCTCAATTTTCTACTTTGCAATCTTTATATACGACGTAAAAGAAAAAGAGAACTCTTTATACAGTTATTTATTTTCTGAAATTTTTTCAATTTCCATTTTATATTTTCAACTTTTATACAAGAGATCATGTGTATAAAAATTTTCAAATTATTTAACTTTCCGTTTATCTGATTTTCTGTATGAAATTCTGAATTTTGCATTCAAAACTAGCTTGTACATATAGGTACGCTTTCTAAATTACGATAATTGAAGAAGTATGCATCCATCGCGCGAAACCTCCCATTTTTCGTTTGCCATTCTAAAAATCTTCGTAAAATTATCACAGTTCGAATCATTTGATAATAATTTGCAAGCCGCGAAAGTTAAAGAGTACTATATGATTATAGACAAGACTCTCCTCTTTACTTCTCTCCTTTTCTCATCTTCCTTCTTCTTTTACTTCTTCTTCAGGTATCTCAACGCAAACACGTCGAAGGAACTCGTTGGACGCGCCAATTAAACGCCGGCGCGTCGAAACAAGAAAGCGAAGCGACGTTTCGCAAATTGCTTTTCTCACTTCGCTCAATGCCCCCGATCTTCTCGGGAGTCCGCAGCAGGAATTCGGTTGAATGATTTACCCGAAGTCAGTTCTCAGCAGTTCGTATTCGAACTTTGTACCAGAGCCTCGAAAATTTACGATTGAAACGGAATCCGCGTTTTTTATTTATTTACAGTGAGGCTAAATGTGCGTTTTTACTACGCAACTTGATTAGTTTTCCATTGGAAGGGGACGTTGGCTCCATTTATTAAAAATAGATTATCAATACAAATGATAAAAGAGAGAGCAGCAGTCGTGTGTGTGTGCAGTAAGTATTCTTTAGAGTTTTATATTTGATACAAAATTCACAAGAGAATTTTGATAACTTGAAATAAATACTTCAACTTAAAAAATGTAGCTGCATATAAATAGCGTTGTGCATTTTTATCGTCGGTATTATATCCGAGTATGGAATACAGTCTACAACATTCACTCGAAAATCGATTGCGTGAAAATTTCGTGCAGCATGTCAGTCTCATAATTACCGCGCTGATATAATCGGAAAATTAATAACACTGGTAGTTTTATTAACAAGCGACCTCATTAATTCCATAATTAAAATTGTGTATATCAAAAGCGCCGGCGGGTTGTCGCGCGCGGATTTATATATTTCAAAAGAGTACCGCCAAGCTTCCTCACATAGAGAGGGACGGTCGGATTTAACGTAAATCATAGCGAGTTTTACGAGATGTATCGATAGTATGCATCTCGGTCGAATGCGCTGAAAAACATTTTGCGGCCGTCACGATCGCGACGCAATGCAAACTGTCCGCCAAATTGATGCCCGGGCGACCGCGATGCGTTTTGGTTTAATCGCTTTTCGTCCGCTCGTAATAACGTAAAAAATAATTGTCGTGGCGTAATTTATACTATAGAAAAATACATAAATAGATTCACTCCGAAATTTTATCTCGTGCGTTTGCGTTGAAAGAACGCCACATAAATCACACAAATAAAATTTATATCAAAGTCAATATCCCGCCGTTATCTCTCTAACCGCATTTTTTCGAAGGTAAAATTTTTCTGAAGCTAAAAAAATATTTTTTCTTTTAATTACATCATTTTATAAATTTTATAATTCAGGAAATTTAGCAAATCAATTTGAAATTTTTAAAAATTAATGTGATTATTTTTTCAAAAGTTACATAATAAATATTTTTTATTCTAACAATGAGCAATATACAAGTTCAATTTTTTAAATTTTATTGTACCTACAAAATACATACTTTATATATAAAACTTGATAATACATTGTAATTAAAACTAAAATTCTACATCGTCTTTGTATTGGGATCTGTGACTAATCGTTTCACGTTTGGATCTGCATTGGGATAGCAAGAGGATAATTACAGGCCGCGTCAGAATGACCAACTAGATTCACAGATTCATTCCGCAACCAGTGGTAGCATGAACGGGACGATTTTAAGTCGCATTCGTTCCAGGACGATTGCTGATAGTATAGATAATCGTGGTGGAGGCAGCTTGCCAGCACCCATTAAAAAGAAACGATCACTACCGGTCGTTTGATCGTATTGATAGGATCTGAATTCGGTGTGCAATATAGGAAAGAGAAACTATGCGGAACGAAAAAGTAGGAGCAAGAGGCGGAATAAAAATAACAGAGAAGAAAAGTACCTCCGGTTAGAGAGACGGAAGATTCTAAATCGAATCTTAGGGCTTCGAGCAGGGCATCGTGCCAGACGAGTCGTTAAAGGACGTATGTCTTCGAGAATGTATGCCACGATTCTTCGTCGTAATCCTCCACAAGTCTTCTCCATTCAATAACACCATCAAAGGATATATTGTTACCAATTGTATCGGATTGATAATGTTAAACTTGTTCTTTATATATATTTACTCAGCATATTTCAAATACAGTTATAACGCAATCCGATTAGGTTTTTTATTTGTAAGAGTACTGTAAGAGCATTAATACTATCAATATATTTTTGCATTTATACTAATCAATACTTCAAATTTTATATAATATAATCACTAAAAGAGGTTTCAAAATTATGAATAAAAGAGCAAAAAAATATTTTGCAATAGTTGATTAAAATTAAATTTATCTTGAAAGCATAAAAAATATTTAAAAACCAGTTTGCAAAATCGCCGACATTTCATTACATTTTCTCTTACAAAATATACTATCTTCTAATTATAAAGCACCGTCATCTAACTTAATGTTCGAGATAAGACACTAATGTCATAGATATTCACAATCAGTCCCATAAAAACAAGATGCCTCTACTATTATTATTATTAGAGAGAGAGAGAGAACGTCCTAGTATTCTCTAATCGTGGCAACGATAACGCCCGGCGGTCGAGTTTAACGGGGCAGTGTGCCAGCCGTTATTATAACGGAGTGACGGCGATGATGATCACCATCGAAAGAGTCTTCGTTCCGTTTCATAGAAAGGGTGACGGGGTATAAGAGAATAGACGTTTAAGAGGGCGACTCTTGGAGAATGGGGAGAGACAGTGTGCAGATCGAGGAATGGGTAGATATCAATGGGTCGCGCAGCTTGGAGGTTTTCCCTCTTACCCTACACCTTACCCCTACCCCACAGTCCTTCCGCACCTCTCGCAGAGAGCCATCCTCGTGTAGCACGCTATCCTTCTCTCAGGCGCAGCCGCCCCTGCGCGGACCAAACGAATTTCGCCAGGCTTAGCCCGGGGGTTGGCTGTTGCTTTAGGACGCTCCACTCACTCGCTCGCTCACCCTGTTCCTTTCCCTTCCTACAGTCTAGTCAGCTTCTTCCTTTACCACCGTCCACACTACCTTTCTCTATCTATCCATCTATCTTTCTCTTTCTACTTCGCTCTTCAGCTTACAGAACCCGACGAGACTTCGTTGCCAAGTTTCTCGAGGGTCTCACCTATTCGATGTTGTGTATGCGCCGTGAAATATGCTTAAACCTCTAATTACGTGGAGTTTCGCGTTTACGCGATTTTTCGAATAGTTAAACAAGCACTTACTAAAGTAAATCTAAATATAAATTTAAGCGCGCATGGCTCATTAAAAAATCTATTTATTATGTACAACATAAGTAAATGTTCATTACTTTGTCAAGTACGAAAATTAATACAAGAGAATTAATTGAAGCTATCTATTCAATTTATTTTCATGAATTTATATTCAATTTATATTTATGAATTACATTTTCCATAGTGCCAGAAATGTTATTTATATTTTAAACGATAATAGATTTATATTGTTTCGATTTCTCTCTTACTATAAAATGTTTTGAGTAAATTTAAATTATTATAGAAAAGAATGAACTTTTCATTTTCATAATATTTACAATCTTTCCACAATAATTATTAAGTTAAATAATAAAATGTAAATTTAAACTTGTAAATACAGTTAATGTTAATCAATTAATGTAAACTTATTTACTTTTGCAATAAAAAATAATTACATTATAACTTTGCAAAAAAAAAAAAACATAATAAAATAAATATAATAATTTGTTTCCATCTCGTTACTTTCCAGCGATTATTTTTTCTACTTCCTTCATTATAAGAATAAACAATGAGAAAAAGAGCTGGTCTTGCATTCTAACTCATTAAACGTTTCACACACAAGTTCGTTTATTTTTGAGGTAAGATCTTTTAACCAACCGCGCTAGTTACATCGGTCAAATACAACTATATGTAGTAGTCGGTTAGCCTCGCAATCTCCGAAAACGGATGCTCGGCTACGCCGAAATCCCGCGTACGCGTCCAAGGTAAGGATTAACGGTATGCATCATCCAGTGCTTCCAGCTAAGGTAATCCTAGCTAGCGGCAGAAGATGCACCCGAGAGCCGCGGAGAATGATGCATCCGTAACTATATAACTACGGCGCATCTGGATGCAGCCAGCTGCATCGGACGACGACACTCGAGCGGCTTCCGTCCATCGAGCAATGCGGCTCTCGAGAGCGTGATGCACTTCCCATATCCGGGACATCGCGCTCGCTTCCGTGATCTCGAGATGTACTTTCTACGAAGAATGCTTTCGCCTTTGTTAGAACTTACGTGCCATTTCTTAACGATTATCCCGCGCGCTAATCACCACGCAACGAACAATGCCGTAAGATCTTGATACGGCAGAAAAATGAAAGACCTCGATGACTGAGCACGTCATGTTCAACTCTTAACAATCCTACAAGATTGCGCTCGAAAAATGTGATTTTCTCACAATGTTCCCTTTAACAACATAATTAATTAGTTCTTATTATGAACATTAGTATTTTAGTGATTTCTGTATCGTGATTATTAAAAATTATCATAAATTAAACATTATTTTATGGCTGTTTGGTCTAAGATCAAACGAAGAATTATATATATTATAAAAAAAAAGAAAGTACATTTCAAATCAAATATAAGTAATTACGAATATATGTATATTATTGATGAGTTAAAGATTTCATATATATAGCAAACTATAAATATTTTAATAAAAGTTTCTTTTTAGGGCTTGTAATATGAATCGTCCACGAAAAAATTTGAAATGTTTTTCAAAATCCTAAACAACTTCCAGTCCGTCACATAAGATGTGATGAACACTCGATATCGTTAAGACGGTTTGACTTTCGCCATTGAAACACGACAGTTAACCTTCTTTGATGGAATGTCTTCCCGGTCGCCTCTTCTATCGATACGCTCCTGACCTCGTGGTCCGTCGTCCTCTGACCCGCCATACAGTCCCTTAACCCATGATCCCGTGACCTAACCCGGACCAACGAGTGCATTCCAGCCGACGGAGCGCAAAAAAAAGATGTTGGACGGCGATAAATTAAAAGGCGGAGGTCGTTGGCTTGTCTAAGTCAGGATGGTCAGGAAGAAGGAGCGCAAGGTGCGGAGCTGACAGAGATACAATCGGAAACTAAAAGATATGAAGGAATTGAAAGAATTCGAGATTCGACAATGTAATGAGAGTGGAATAGAATGAATGAAAATTTTCTTGAGAAAGAATCATATAATAAAAAGATAAAAATGATGAAAAAAATTATTTATGTCGGAATATATTTAAAACGATATAGAAAGAAGTTTTTACATTTATGCTATCATGAGAATAGAAGCATAGAATAATATAATAGAATATAAACATAGAAGATAAAATAAAAGAACATAAAGCTAAAAACAATACATTAGGTATATAAATAATACATAAAAATAAAAATAATACATTAAATAAATTAATTCCAATTAATAAGATAAAAATACGCTATATATATAGAACTTATTTAGAAATTAATAAAAATTATCTATCTATCCAATTACATAATGATAAAGTTTGTGAGAAAAAATATTTAAATTCAATGTATAATAATCATAAAAAATCACTAAAGAAGCTGCGAGTTTTAGATTCAAAAAGTATTGAGCTCTGAGAAAAAAAGAAGTAATGGAAGAGAGGAACAGCCGATTCCACTCAGCAAATTCCTTAACGAGGACCGTTCGATAAGTTGATAGATGCAAAAGAACATGCCGTTCAAACATTTATAAAAGTCGAAGTGATAGTAATTAAAGACAGCATACTTTGGCTCTAGAGAGATGTTGTAAGCTTCTAAGAAACAAAGTTTCAAACCTCTCGGTGTACTTGGAATTTCTGAGTCCAGCGGAAGACGCAAGATCAATAGAATAAGGCGGGGATGCTGCATAAACGAGATAAATACTTGGTCACTAGACAGGCGGAGGCTCTCGCTCGCTTCAAGATTTTACTCGTTATTTGCTTCGGGGTTTTACTTTCGCATTTGTCTTATTGTCATAGTAGCTAAGAGATTTGGTAGCTCCACAGAAAATTGAGATATATTTATTTCTACAAAAATAGCATATTATTCTGTATAATTTAATTAGTCAGTTTTTATTTTTGCAATGACAAAAAATATTGGTAACTATCTTAAAAGATACATGACATTGCCAATAAAAATAAACAAATTTAAATTTGAAATAATTATTTGTCTTCATGTTCCTTCAAAAATTCTTGATGTAAAAATAAATTATTAAATTAAAAATTACAGTCAAACTCAAAATTGAAGCAGAATTTGAAAAATTTGAAAACAAAATAAAAATCAACATTTCATAAATAAAAAGAAAAATAAGAAATAAATCTCTATTAATTATTTTGAGATAAATCTTGTCAAAACAAATATTGTTCGTCAAAGTAGAAGAAAAAAAAGTAGACATTAAATTAATGGAGAAATGTGAAAAAAATAAGCCGACTAATGAAAAAGGCAAAAAGTGACAAAATTCTGGCTAAGATACCTTACAATTCGACAAAAAAATTGGGCAAACAAATATCTGTATAAAATACAATATATTTAAAATAAATTAAGAAATAGAGAAATGCGAGGAAGAAACGAACGCACCCTCGACGTAGAGATTCGTCGATCGCCGAACTCTATCGTCGCACGGAGAATCGGTGTTCTCCGTTGATAGTCGGGCGTCGTCGCGACTGCCTCTACCAACCCCCGCAAACCGACAAGCAACCATCCCCTTACAGTACCCGAGCCGAGCCAGGGGGCGCCGCGACTACGCACTATTGATTCGCATGGGAACGAGGGTGAGAGCCGGGTAGCGAGGAGTAAGGGAAAGGGATGACGAGGGTGAGGTGTTCAGGGTGGTCCAGGGACGGCGATGCGCCCTCTTCGTCCGATCGGGGTGTTCTAGGGACAATGACACACCGGCCCTAATACTCTTCCTCTCCTCTTGTTCTTCCTGTACCTACTAGTGTAACACTGTGTTCTAATAGCCAACAGAACAAATCATTATACTCATTGTCATTTGCTAGACGAGATAGACGAAGTTACATTGTCAGGGTGTCTTTTTTAATAACAAAAAATTTGGTTTTTAATTTTATTCTTGTACAACATAATTTTAAGAGCGGAACTGTCTACGTACTTATGTATGTTATCACATACCATAAACACACATATAGTTTGAGTAGTTATAAATAAGCTATTTAGATTTTTCTAAATTATTCTTATTATATTTTAATATTTATAATATATATATATATAAAATTTTTAAAGCACTAAGAGCTATCTATAGAATTTGTCTAGATAGAAAAGAGCTTTATTTGAGATTTTAACTAAAATGTTTCAAAAACTCATCCCTTTGTTTAATTCAAGATAACATGTTTTGATGTTTGCGCTTTTGCGTATGATTTCAGCTAGCCGCAATGTACAACAGTTTAGCAGAGTATTACAGTTGCTTCTCTTGGCATGTTTATTGTAAAATATAATCCAGGAGCGTTTCTGTGGTTTCGTAGAAATTTCATCCATTACTATGATCCATCAGCAGATTTTAAACAAGCTAAAATATTAATACTTTAATACAAAAAATCAATCTTTTATTTCTAAAGTATAATCTAAAGTGCAAGAAAAGTTCCTAGTTTATTTATAAATAAATAAATTTTGTATTATATTATACAACTTTCTACTAGAAAGTACACAGTTTGTTATATTCTCTCTCTCCTTCCCCTTTTTTGTTAAATATTATAAATAAGTAATTCCATTTTTTCATCTCTATATATATCGTAAAGCTGTGCAAGTTGTTGCTCCAAATAAATGTCTTTAGTATGAGATACAACATGGCGAGTTAGTCTGCTGGCTAAATTAATGATACTCTAGTCACAACTAGAATGTCAGAGTACGGAAACGAGCCTTGAGAAGCGACGTCCTTCGAGATAACTTGGACGTTCGTGAGATGAATTTTGAGCTGACTAGCACGATAGTACGTCGTTAATATGTCGACGAATAATCCCGTAAGTGTATTTAGTCTCTTCAACCGTAGAGGTAGAATGCACCAGACTCCGGACATTGACTTCAATATGTTCGGGACAAACGTGCGCTATCGGTTGTACATTGCGGATTTCTCATGTGGTCCACTGGTAATACAGAAATGTAATGACTGGAGCTAGCAAAACCCCGCGGTTATTTAAAAAAATTCAACATTTAATAAAAACGAGAACAATTTTTAAATAAATCGATACTGTATATGTTGAATAAATTTTCTAATAGAAATTTACATTCATGATATTCATTAAATAGAAAATCGATTTAATAGGCAAAAAATCTTTTATACGAAATTTATTTTTATTTTCAATTGTTTAATTTTTATGTTTTACACTGGATGACCTGATGAAGGTCGAAACGTTTGTATATTAAATGTTTATATCGATTAGATATTAAAAATAGATTAATCGTTAGCAATTAACAACTAGTGTTGACTCGTAGCCTTTCTCTTTTGGCAATTTTACTTTTTAAAAAATTCTTAAGTCAGAATACTTTAATTATTTTTATAAGAAAATTCTCAATTACTAATTAAATCTTTTCCTATATTACAGTTATATTCCTACATGTATATTCCTTCCTATATTATAATCCTATATTATGATATCACTAAATATATACACTTGTACAAAAGTTATTAGAGATGCCAATCAACTGTCGAGTAGCGAATATCCGGGGTCTTCAGAAGTTCCCCAGTCAACAGCCAACTCCTACGTTTGACAAATTTGTCGTACAAGCATAACAGGACCTTATGATTTATTTCTCTACGAAATCATGTGTAATATACTTTTAATATTTTTTGATAGAATTTATATATATCATACTCCCGTAAGCAAAATGACACAAGTAAAAAATATGATTGTTTAGAGAGCAAAGAAAATTGTGTATTTTATTTTTGATAGTATTAAAGCTAATTAGATCCAATCACAAATTGTTTGTTATAAGTTTCTATAGATGTAATATAGATTTAATTTTGTTATAGTATTATATTACTTAGATTCTTAAAAACTTATATCTCCATTTTTACGTAATCGTATTATTTTTTTCGTTTTCAATTCTTTTCTATTTCATACTTGAATTCAATTTGTATCACTTTTCCCAATTAAAGGTCGATGTATTTAGAATACAGTCAGTATACATATAACACAAAAGTAGAAAAATTTCTACTTGTGTCATTTTTCTTGCGGAAAAGCGATATCTTCCAAATGCAACTAAGTACCTACTGTAATAAATTATTATCCGTGATAATTAAATAAAAGTAAATTTAGTACCTACGATCTCCATAGCATATCAATTGCGAAACACATGTTTACACACTTTACCGTCAACTATCGCTATTGCTGAGAAGTGGCTGTTCAATATTAGCGAAAAACGTATAAATTTCAATTTAAGACGCATTAAGGTTAAGCTGTCGGTTCAACGTCAAAAAAATTAAACATGCCATGTGTATATCATATACGATACGCAGGATCACGAAAGGTTAATAGGAATATGTCGAAATCTCCCGCTTCCTATTTCTGCCCACTCTCGCCGACTATCAATTCTTTCAAATGCAGGTGAAAGTATGGCCGCTGTTGTTAGTATTAGGTACTACTATTAGATGCACAGTGTTCTCTATTCTGAATTTAGGCGTGACATTTCATCACAATGATTAATGTGAGTAATGATACATCATTTATAATGTATTAAATATTTATATCAAATATGTTATACTATTATACAACACAGATATATATGTGAGGAGTAATGACTCAAAAAGATTCAAATAGAAGTGCTTATCACGGTTAAATGTACTATTAATATATATTAATTAACATGTAATTATATTAGAGAGAATGATGAATTATAATCGGTCAATGATGTGTGAGGAATCAAGCATTAAAATATAAATGTCTATTGGCAGATCTCGTATAATCGGGAAAGAATTTAATTGATTCTATTACTTATTATCGTCGCATCTTGCCCATGCTAAGGAACATCAGGATGGAACCCCGATAAACGAAAATCAGGTCGGGTTACAACACGATCCACTTTCGCCGCTACGGGAACAGGAATCTTGGAGATCCATAAATATGGCGATCGTTCTCTTCGTCTTGAGAAAACGAACGTGCGAGGGCGTGTTCATTGTTACGACCTTGAAATCGCGAACAACATCCTGTCAGCACATATGCTTCAAGCGATAGAAAGAACGTGCATAGATACGGCAGATTTGCGTAAATCTCGCTGGCCAGACCCGGTTCCCGTGCGCCCGCGCTACGCACGTACGTGCGTGCGTACACACGCGCGTGGCACGCGTGGGCGCGATGTCACATGGACCGCGATACAATATACGGCGAACCAGCCGTTCACGAAATGGATTCCCAATGTATTGCGCGCGAGCCCCGAATATCGACGAGAAAACTCGTATCCCGGTCTCTGACGCGAAAAATATTCTTAAATCCGCTAGCTTACTTTAGGCGAGAATACGTATCGGATGTTTAACTGCGATAATGGAGTCTTTTTATATTCTTGAATAACTCTTGCAACAAGAGAATTGTTATGCCTGATTTACATGACTTTTTACTAGCAACTCTAGCGTGCTTCTAACGAACCAGAAACTAGCAGCTAAAAATATAATTTATAAAATTATTTTTTAGCTACTAGTTTTCAAGTTAGCTAGAAGTCTAGTACTCTAATTAACAGTAAAAAACATAATGTAAATCAGTCTTACACTTCTATACTGGAAAAAAGTCTGATAGCATTATTTTTTTTTTGGAATTCTGATTGAAAATGAACAAATCAGAACTTTTTGGTTGAATCTGTTATAATTCTAGTTGAGATAAACAGGATTTTTATTTATATTATCAGAATCTCTTCTAGTTCGTCCAACCAGAAATTCTTCTCAGTGTGTGTGGCTGTGTGTGTGTGTGTGTGTGTGTGTGTGTGCGTGTGCGTTTGCGTGTGCGTGTGCGTGTGTGTGTGTGTGTGTGTGTAACATTTTAAATTCGTAGATAATATATATTTAATGGATATATTCTACGTACGAATTCGAAATCTTTCAAAATTAATTATTTAAACATTATGTGTATCTGTATTTTGTTTAAATATTATGTATATATATCTAATGAAGAATATGTAATAACTGTTAAACATTGTCAGTGGTTCTATGTAAAAATATAACAAATACATTAGTTAATTATGATCGTATGATGTATAATTTATGGTAAGTGTGACTATATTATAATTATACTGCAAAATGCATTGTATATAATTATGTTACAAAACGCATTGTATATTATTAATATTAAAATATACTATTATAATCTACACCTAAATTTCGTTATATATGTATAAAACTATACAAAATTCTAATATTTATATATTTGTCATAAATAAAAACCGCAAAATCTCTTAAATTTTACCGATTCGCTATACCAAAAATGCAGTTTATTTTTTATTTCGCATGATTTATCAACTGATTGTGGACCACAGATAATAATTTTGATGTTAAAACGCTTATAAATAAACATATCCTCATTAGTGAAGAGACAGTATAATAATAAATTTTCAAGCGTGTGTATGTTTTCTAAAACATCCAACAATGTCGCTTTCGTGCTCGCATTTATGCAAATTTACGCATGGTGCACGCACAATGCGGTGCCAGAAGGCACACGCACAACTGCTGCACGCAACATGAGCTACGCAGATCTATGCACTCGCAAATGATGAGACGAGAATTTCGTGTGCTTGGATTGGCCATCTGTACCGAGTGTATCAAAACTATTGTCATTTCTTTTGTAAATTTTTCAGCTGATTCTAAGTCCATTTTTATTCGATAAAGAATTTATCAGATGGTATTTCTCTTTCAACATATTCTACTTTAATTCGCATTTAACTTAAAAATGGAAAAAGTTAAATAGCTCAAGAATTAGCTATAGATATATAGCTTTAAAATTCAGTTAAAGAAAAATGCATTTAAAATTAATTAAAGAATAATATTTATCTAATTATCTGCTTATTGCCAAATCGTTTATGATTCAACAAGTATTGGTTCGGCCTTCCATTGAGGAAAAATCCAGTACCAATTGGTCAAAGAATCTGTAGAAGAGGCAACGATTGTTTTGGGTCACTGTGTAAATACGAGTCTGGGAATAGGGCGCGGCAGGAGATTATTCAGTCAACTCGCACTCCCAGGAGCGTACGAGGGGCATATATAAAAGTCTCACATTCCCAATATATAGATAACATCGATATATCAGTGATATGCAAATTTAACTATTAATAATCTCATCTTTTTCATATTTTTATTCTGTTTTTTATACTTATCCTTATCCTTTGTACATTCGCAAATTGCTACAGTGCATTGCTCTCATCACTAATTTCTATGCAAGATTACATGAAAAAATTTTAAATAATTTCAGACACGAACGTATTTATTATTATTATTCGACGTCATTATCGTCGACATTAAAGAATTCCGTATAATTCTTTGGACTTTTCTTGCCAATTCAAGATGAGAATGTGCAACGAGAATGTCCTGCTCGATTGGATCGAAATTAGGTCGAAGGTCGATGTACTACAACGTCGAGCAAGATGTCCTTAGGGACGACTGTGGACATCCTTCTCTTTTTCTTTTTTCTCTTTCCTACAGAATTCTTTCCCCAATCCTAACTTCAGTGACAGTTAAGATACAGTGCGAGTGTTATTCAGGATGATAGACAGGATGGAGCATTGTGCGCGATAATTCCTTTCAGTATGAAAAAACAACCCTCTGCCAATCTAATGTTGCAGTTGATCTCCCCTTGGATCTCGATGCTATGGGACTTTCTTTAACGTTGATAATACGATTAGTTGAACGAAATGTTAGAGGTCGTCATTTGGGGTTGGACTAAACATCTGGGAAAGCGGGGCAGAGATTTCATGTTGAATCATAAATTTAATTCGCAAGAAGAACAGTTTGCAAGAATACCAAGTTTCGAATTTTCGATGTAGAAGCAACATGAAAACAACAGAGGAAAGTATTTGAATAAGTTAACTCGCGAAATAATACGACTCGACAACTTTAGAAATGAAACATATTTTAAAGATGCAGAACCGCAATCTGGATGAAAATAACATAAATCTCCGTAGTATTTGTTGACTCTAAACATTATGCTGCTTGAAAATAACATTTTTATTAAAAAAGTAAATGTCTTTTTTACATACATTATATTATAATAGTCCACAGCTATCATTATTTCTTTTTAATTTATATTCTTTTAATTTTATCCCTTTAAACAAATTTTCAGTATAACTTATTAAGTAATTTTATATAAAAAACAAAATTAGGTCGCTGTTTTTATTATAAAACATCAGAGAAATTCCAATATCTCTATAAATACTATTTTTTTTCAATTGTATTATCATATTTTAATTTAAATACAATAATAAAATTATTAAATATGTATCAGTCAATTATTATCAAGAAAATAGTTCATCTTGTTGGTAAAGATATGACGAAATTTTCTGCTTAATTTATATTTTATCTTACGAAAAAAGTAAACGTATATGAGAAAATTAAATTTGTATAAAACATACAGATTTAAATTTGGGTGTCGTGTTTTCATCCAACTTAAAGACATCTAGCGTATTCTTCAATTTCCACTTCCGTTCCTATGGTACATCCTCCTGTTTAGGGCTGTCAAACGAACGGTGCTCTCACGGACGCAACCTTTTTCATCTGCGATCCCCGTGTTTTACGTCCCCTCCTCCTCCGTGCTCCTATCTATCTCTCTTTCCCCTTCGCTCTTCAGCCCGAGTCTCTAGTAGGCACCGCTCTTTGGTTACGCTGATCCTGTCGGATTTGCAGCCCCCCTGGATCCAATAAATCTGCTCCGCTACACGTACCTGCCCCCCAACCCCTTATCGACTCCCTTCCTCCCCTTAAATCGATGCACCCGCGTCCCGTTCTCGTCACTCGACCATCCTGCCCGGTTGCCACCCTCCTCCCCCGCACACGTGCGTGCGTTTCTCTGCGTTTCGCTCTCTTGGATCATGTTCGCATGTCAAGCCCAACCGCTCTGACACGCTTTACGCTCGAGAGGCTCCTTTGTCGAGGTGCTCGTCGGCGTAATACGCACGTATATACAGCGTGTCCCGGAACTATTATCACCGTATTCTTTGATTTCGAAAGAATTGCTCTTTGAGATTCGCAATTTACAAGTTACGAATTATCAGCGACATAATTTCAAAAAATTAAGCTTTATTTTACAAATAAACGATGAAATTTTAATTTATAGCAAACGAATCTAACTATATAAAATGCTATGTGTTACGACACAGCAATCGAAATGTTTACAAAATATGAAAAGTGAATGGCGTCTGATAAAATTGTCACTAAAAAAAGTACAATAAAATTCCAATCTGAAAGAAAGTGTAGGACGCCCGAGACACCCCATATGGATTATCATCCGGATGATGCGCGCATGCTGGTTATGCCTTTGATACGATGTCATCATGGTTTGAGATTGTTTTACAAGGTGCAAGGTTTAAATAGAAGAGTAGACTGTTATTCTCCAAGTTTGATGAAATGCGTAACTAGTTATTTTCACATCGTAGACACTTCATGAAACGTATACATTTGTCGGTTGTTTGTCAACAAATGCTCATGGAAGAATACGTAATTTATATCTACAATATTTATCTTAACATAATTACGTCTAAACTCAGCGAAATCAGAAAGAAATAATTTTGAAATTATATCAGAAAAAAATAATGAACTATGAGAAACTTCAAATAAAATTTATGGTTGTAATAAAAAGTTCTGATGATTATAAGTTGAAATACATAATTTCTCTCTTTCTCTCTCTCTCTCTCTCTCTCTCTCTCTCTCAATGAAAAATATAAAGATACATTACTGAATTCAGAATGAAAGCAAATAATACAAAAATTCCACAATTTCGAAAATAATCTATATAATTCATTGCGTATAAATATACATCCACACTCATTTCTTAACTTAAATAAGTGGAACGTAGACAAATTAGCGAAGAAAAACTGAATGATTTAATCTTAGCTCCATTTAAACTGTTACAAGAAATCCTTTATTTTCCATTCTCCTATTCACGAACTGCGAAACAGTCTAAATAAGACGATAAGATTCAATTTCGAATTAGTGTGCAGGACAAGTCTAACGCTGCTATTTTGGACTTAGTGGTAATATTTGAAATCGATTCGCCGTGGTGTTGCTGACGCCGACGACGTTCAAAATTAATTTCTGTGGCCAACGGGAAGGAACTTCGCCGCGGACATCGATTACAGTGGCGTCATGTCAGCGTGCTTTAACAGCGAAAGCAGGCGGCACAATCGTGTGCGCGTGGTATATTCACGTTCGCATGCGTACAGTGTTTCAACATGATGGCGACAGCGAAAACCGTAAGACTGGTGGTGCGGTCGCTCGGAGAGCTTGGACTGGAATAACGCGCCGGTCGTCTTTGCAAAATACCGTTCGACGCGTCGCATGTTTCAAAGCGATCGCGCCGCCGGTTGCGAATTTCGTCATGGCGTACGTAGTAGTAAGGGATCATGGCACGGAAAATGGACTTCCGCCTTTTACCAGGCTTCCGCGTAAGAGAAAAATAAGTGAAATTATTGACAGGAGGTCTCACTAACGGGAAGTGCTCGATGCGGTATAATAAGCGGGCACCGCTCGATATTACATCGCGGTATATTTACACAGAATATAATTCCGAGTTCACTCTTTTCTCCCTTCAATCTTCCTAACTTTCAGATTATGCATCATAAATGAACAAAAATATGGATGGAGTGATAAGTTACGACTCGAATCGATAGACAAAATTCATCATTAATATAAATATAGATATTTGGTTAATTGGAAAGACTTAAAAATAAATCTTCAGTGAAATCCACGTATAAATTTTACGATACTATTTTTGATTTTTTTTTTCAATGAATATTCTGAAATTAGAGAAAGTTTAGTTTCATAATACCGCACATGCACTGAGAAAAATTTATGGTTGAAAATGAACGAACAAAAAGATTCTGATCATATTAATCAGAATTCTGGTTACCTCAATTAGAATTATAATAGATTCAACGAGAAAACTCCGATTTGTCTTATTTTCACCAAAATTTCAATTAATGCAACCGAATTTTTTCTTCACTGTTTTTCTAGTGTGAATAATTCATCATAAAACAATTTTTTTTAGATAAAATACCGATTTTTCTTATTTTTGTTAGACTTTCTTAATTTAATGACAAAACGTCAACATGATAAAACAAACGATCAAAATTATACAATAATATAACGATAAACAAATCAACACACAATATACGAAGATACAGATACAACAATATCTACCTAGACCACGTGATATAATTTGCACTTCGGGTGCAAGGAGTTAAATCAAGCTGTCTTCATCGGTCGTGCTAACCAATTCGATCGTTTTCTAATTACGAGATTCCCACACTGCTGTATAGAACACGATACAGCGCAATAAAGCGTGTAAAAGCGTAGTGAGAAATTCGATACGATTTTATCTCCAAACTCCCAATGCCGGCTTATCGTCGCCCAGTGATCACCGGTTCGATCGCTGCTCTTGCGAAAACGGATGCAAATAAAACCGATGGCACGCTTGAAATTTTATTCTTCGAGAATGACTATCGATAGCACGACGTTCTTGCTTTTAGTTCTTCGCTAACTCTAAGTGTAGGAACCAATTATGTTAAAGAATCACTAAGCGCTAACTGATTAGTTTTCTCTGCTGAACGCAGCTATTGGTATGGTGAAAGAGTGATTTGCTTGATTGATACATAATGGTACTTTTCGCGTCTTTTGAATAACTAAGATAAATAGATATCCAGAGTTTTATTTTTCATAAAGCGATATTGAAATGTAAATGTTCAGTGTAATTCCTAATAAATCCAATGAAATAATTAGATGTATACAATTCCATAATCAAACTGAAATAATTGTTCACATGAGTTTTACATTCAACAGGATTTTACTATAAAATGAACATCTGGATGTTAGTAGTAAGACATAAACTTAAGAATAAACCTTTAGTGAAAGCTGTACATATCAATTTTACATTATTTTTAATATTTTTCTTCAAAGAATATTATTAGAAAGTTTAGTTTCATAATATCACATATGAATAATTTACAATTTCTCATAAAGACTTCAAGACGTTATGTATGTATATATGATAGATAGATGATATGATACATATGATCGATATGATAAGGATGATGCTTGATAGTTCGTAAACTTGAAAATAGCTCTGGAGAAGTATCTGCAAAAATATAATATTTTTGCGATAAAATATCAATTTCTATAAATTTATTGCTTATATGCTTTGAGCACAACTTTCAGTTTTATTTCGTAAATATAAACTTTACCGTGACTCCCGGTAGACATTCATGCCGGAGAGTTCTACTCTTTGAGAGAGTAGACAGGAGTTTGGTAAAATTCTCGATAGTGCATGGTCTAATAACGTGACACGAGAGCGCCTGTTACGGCGCTCTCGTTGTAAAGTCCGTAATTTTTGGAAGGGTGCGACGCAAAATCGAGCGAGGGGTGGGCACAAAATCAATTTCTAGTTAGCGACTTGCAACTTCCTCGGGCTGCTTGGGGCGCGATAGTTCACGCCGCGGCGCCATCGGGTCGCAGCCTTCGACATAGCTTGAACGTGCGGTCGGTTTACGAGATTACGAGCTAAAGTGGTTAGTGAGAGGAAACCTCTCATCCTCGTCGTCGCAGGCGCGGACGTTACCTGGGTCCAGAGTCGATCATTAACGCGAGATGACAAGCGGGGAATATCGCCCGCGTGTTTGTTTACCCTGTCCGCTACAAGCACGAGGATAATATCATCACGCAGAGATCTCGAAGTGCGATAAGTTCAGTAAGGTAATTAATTAGCGAAGAAAACAATTACAATTGTCTGAAGGACAATTACACGTTATACAGATTTATATTCTCTTTCATGTTTCTCTTTACGGAAGTAGATACGTAAAGAAATGCACGTAAAAACATATTGTATATATTCATACAAAAGATAAGAAGAAAAACGTAATTCAGATATCCTTCGAATCTGTACAAAAAAATCTAACGTAGTAAAAAATAACTTAAATCAATTAATTAATGTAACTATAAAAATCCATTAAATAATACGAATTAGTTCATGATTAGATGAGATATAATTTAGGGGGGGGGGATACGTGCGTTATATATAACTGACATAAAGTAATTCGATCATATAATTAGTAATGTACATATTTTTGATGTAATAGTATTATTTCTGGTTTATCGTGACCATGATAAACGTTAAGAATACAGGTCAACGATATTTTCACAATTATAAAAGAATTTCCCAAGTTTTGCGACACTTTCCCAACTTTTGCTTTCAAAATTCAGAAAATTGAAACTACCTTTCTAAACTACGAACACTTTCGATAATGGTAATACTCAATGAAAATAAAAAGGAAAGTACGGTTATTGCAGCGTCGGTTACTTTCCCCGTAAAAGCTACTCGAGCGTATTTCCATAGCGTACAATTCAATCGAATTATCTCGGGTAAATGAGGAAAATACGTGCTCGTAATCATTGCGCGCTTATACTTCTATCGTTCGCTATGTCTCCGCTTTTTCTCTAGTGATCGAATGAACTGCATCCTTGTTTTTAGATCTCGAGTTTTGCATAAAACGTAATAAAGATCAATTATCGTGTAGTGCCGGTCGGGAGCGCTTTATAAAAGCGAAATAAGACGGCGGAGCTTTCATTGCGCGTTTTACGGTTCTCTAACGTTCGCATAATTGTTCGCGACGCAGGGGTTTGGCCCATTTTCGGTCAAAATTATGGCTGTGAGTCGAGCCGAGTGTCTCGAGCCGACAAAAGTCGATACTTCGGACCGAGAAAAAGAGAGACAAAAGGGACAGAAAAAGAGTGATAGAGAAAGAAAGAGAGGGGGAGGAAAGAGAGGGTTTGGTAGGTCGTTATATCGCTCATAAAAGCGGGCCTCCTCTGTGAGTTTCTAATCAGCGTACATCTGCCCGTTAAACCACCACACAGAGTGCACAACATCGAGCACACATGTTACCATCTGTAAACGCGCATGCACATACCTGAGGGAAATAGAATGAGAAAGGCGAACCAGAACAGAAGAAGGTTTATTTTTATCTTGAAGCAAGAGGCCGACCCTTGAATGCTAATGAAAATATATATGGTGGAAAATGAAATATAAGGGAAATAACTGCAGTATGAATTAATAGTACAATATAATGAAAACGTTATATTAAAAAAGATTAGAAATGAATAGTACGTCAGTTAATACACTAGAACAATGAGGAAAAATTGCATGTTTTGAATCTAAAATGATTAAAGAAAATATATGTATACAATGTATAGGTACATGTATAATGTAAATGATCTAACAAAGCGCTATTGAGAACGTCAACTAATAGGTATACTTAACTCTCCATCTGTCTATCTAAGTCTGCTGGCTCTTTTTTGACATAAACAAAATTTTATTCTTAAATTTCTTCCTTATTTTTGCTCGAAAATTTCAATATATTTATATTTTCAATATATGTATAATACTTACATTTTCACGAATTTCATTAAATAAAGTTTTTAACATGTGAGTTAATTGATAATGTAATAGAGAAATCATTCTGAATTTTTTAACAGCCTAGAACAAAACTAACTTAGGTTAAACTAAAAAAACCGAGAATGTAAACGGAGGGAGTAAAAATATGATTGCATGGAGAGAGTTAAAAACTTAAAATCGAATAAGTTAACAAACTACTATCCATATAAGGAACTATTTGCACAGTATAAAGAAAAATGAGAATGTAGAGCATGAACGTGTCATGGATGCATAAGAATGAGAAATATATGTCAGCAGAGAATAAGAAGAGAGAGAAGTAGAGGGGTGGAACGAGAGCGTGGAGGGTGCGGGGATAACCGAGATATCGATTCTACGCGCGATACGCCCGGGTGTTTCCGGGGTCTCAACAGTTCGAGCACCACCTTCGACAACTTCGACAACGCTAATTACAAGACGACGGACCGCGCGACCACAACCGGAAGCTCGCTGAAAATTTCGTCTCCCGCGGAACAGAGTTTATGCGCAATCCTCGTTTCGGATATTCTGAGTTATTTACCAACACCGTCGTGTCGCCGGAAATGTTAAATCTCGATTAGTTTATTCTCTAATCTATTAAAACGTCGCATTTTTGCGATTTATCTTCGATAAATATGAAATATGATATTTAGGAAAACATATTGTCTCTTCTTCAATTAAAATTTTTATTTTACTGATAAAATATATAATGTTTGAAATATGATTAAATTATTATTCTCTGAAATAGATGTCTCAATATTACATTATCTCGTTAACGTCATTTCGTGTAATATTGCTGGAACATTTTCTGGTAATTACATTTTCCCGAGACAACTGCTCAGTAAAAATTCATATATTAAAAACGAAAAAGTGTTCATTAATATAATCAACGTATAAATTTATATTAATAATTGTCTATTTAATTAATATAATTACAATTGTCAATCTTCATTACAAATGTTTCATTAATATTTGTGATATTAATATAATAATAAAAATTCTATTTTTCTTATTATACATGCCCAATGATACAAAGATCGAAATTCGTGACGTGAAAAGAACGACGAATAACCCAGTACGTCATGATCGACCGGAAATCATACGACTTTCGGTGAAAAGAGGGCTCACACAATTTTCCCAACGCCATTCTTCGGAGCGGTAGCTCCGTGAAATTGGCATATAGGTTTACAGACGCGTATCGCGCACGATTGGTTTCCTGAGGCTTCCAGGCCAACCGCTCTGATATTTTTTAGCGTCGATCTCGCAGCTAGGGAAACACAAAATTCGAATCATACGAGATTGCCGGGACTACCGAGGTGGTTTTTCTCGCGATAAAATCTGTCAGGTTGGAAGGAGAGAGCTCGTTTTCCCCTGGCGCTCGATGTACACGGAAGAAATCCTTGTCATGCGCAAGATCAGTGAAACTTTTTCATCACAGGTCTTTCACATCATTCAGTGCAAATATCGGAATCGTTATGAAACAATTTGTTATGAAACAAAATGGAATTTTTTCTGTGATTTTTTGCAATTTTACCAATTCCATAGATGTTGGATAAAAAATTTATCAGATTAAATTTCATTGTAATAATAAATTTAAAATTTTTCCCTTAAACAATGATACAATTTATCAAAACAGCAATCCTCTGCAATCGAAATACTTTTATTTACGACCAAAAGAGTATTAAACAGACATTACGTAATTCTGTGTCAAAAATGTGCACGCTAATTCCATGCTAAATTAAATAAATTTTAATAACGCTGTCTGGCGTGTAAAAATTTATTTTATATACGAGAGATGCTGTAATCTTTTTTTAAAAACATATGTAAAAGAGACTTTTATATCATTTCTTGATTGTTTTGAAATATCTAAAGAATTAAATATCTATAAGCTCTTATATTTGTACATATATCATGCGCTTTTTGTACGCTATTATTTTTCAATCATTTATACGTATTAAAAATTAAAACATAGTACAGTTCGGTTGTACTATTGGAAGAACAACAGGTGCTACAATTCAAGCACGATTGTTCTCATATTCAGTGTCGAATCGGCCCGAACTGCGAGAAGAAAAAGAGAAATGTCTGGTCGGAATCGAGTGTTGCGAATATATCAGGACACCTCCAAGCTTCTTAAGGCTCTCAAGTTCATAGCGCGTACCGACGTAAGCCGGAAAAATCGCGGCTGCTCGTCGTCGTAACGACGAGGACCGACAAAAGCCTCACGGCGCACGTGACGGTCATAATAATCCCGGGTGATCCTATGGCGTGACAGGATCTTAAAGGGCCGCGAGTAGTACATCAGAGAAGGGGAAGTAACCTGGGCTAAAAGTCACCCCCTTCCCCCCTTGCTGCATTGGACGTGACATAACTCTTTCTCCCCACGCGCTCAATCTTTTTTTAGATTTTTTTTTCCTTGGACTAGAATTAATTCTTATGTTAATAAATTTTATTATTATTTTTCAATGCTAATAAAACTCTAAAAATAATTAATCTGGTAATATAAAATAATTATAAATATATAATAGTTTTCTTTTATAATAAACAATATACACAGCCGATTTAATTAACAGAATTAAATTGGATTGCATTCAGTGCAATAAAAGTATAGATAATAAACAACATCTCGTAAAAAATACGATTTAATACACATGCATTAATATAATATATATTTCTCAATTTATATCGAAATATTAGCTTTTAATCGTCTCTAGAGCAGAAAATTGAGTCTGTTTGAAAAAAGTAATTAGCGCAAAAATTGCGGGAAAGATATAAAATATTTGAAAAGAGAATAAAGGCAATAGGAGTCAGGCGCAGAAGACATCGCGCAAATAATACACCCATAAAGCGTAAATTCCTTATTTGCGGGATAATTAATTATAATCTTAAAGTTTTTTGATAAATTAGTTTTCCATATTCTCTATTTCGATGTTTCCAATATTTCCTTTCTTTTTTCTTTTTTCTTTTTCTTTCATTCTTATTTGGGTTTAATTTCTGGCATTTAAATTCTCGATGTAAGGGAGCTCACCATGACAAGATAATTTTTTTTCATAGTTTATATATATTAGTTTGTGTTGTCTCTGAAGAAGGCTCAAAAGTGAGCCGAAACATGTAAGCGCGTTTAATAGAATAAAGAAGTTTTACACTTTATGGGTGTATTATTTGCTCGACGTCTTCTGCGCCTGACTCCTATTGCCCTTATTCTTTCCAATTTCTTTTGATTTATAAGGAGTCTTTGTTAGTTTGATTTGTTATACGGATTTATAAAATATTTGTTAGAAAGAGAAACAATTTACACTTCTATATTTATCTTTCGTATTTATCGTTATTTGACTGCTAGAACATTTTATATCATTGTCAATATTATACCAGTTAGTTATTACAGTACGTAATATATAGTATTTTACAGTAATTGCACATATACTCAAAATATTAAAATATATATATTGATATCTCACATAAAGAGTTATATATTAACGTATTAATGTCATGTGCATCGAATTTGTTTGTAACCGCTACGGAACGCTGTTTTCTCTCTCTCTAGTTTTCATCATCTTACGTGATCAATATTCAGAGAATATAATCGGATATCTTTCACATGGCCGAATAGTACACAAAGTTAATCAATATGCAGTAACACCGAGTGGTAAGTGTCGATGTTAAATGTTACTGAACATTTTAGCGACTGTATATGAGCAGCCAGTAGAAAACGAATTGCACAAGCGACGCGACGTTGGATATTTAATCTCTAGGATATGCAGTTCTTTGTGCGTGCGAATGTCCCGTTTCTCGACAACACGGCTGTTTTTCCCGACTGCCATATGCGACATGCTTGCACGTTTACGTCAAACAAAGCAGCAGCCACCGACGGGACAGACGGAGCAGGCAAATAGCACGCTGTGTTGAACGCCGATGCGTTGTCGCGCCGCGTCGCGTCGTCCGGAACGTCATCGCAAACTTTCGGGCCATGAAAAACGTCGCTATCTCTCCAACGTAACGGAATGTAATATTTTTCGTACGAAGCCAATATTCGATAAAACCAATTTTCAACGAACGCGCGAACCGCGGCCAAATTACGTTTCCCATCATTCGAGTTATGCGCGACGAAAACATGGCGAGCTTAAAATCCCACCTATACTTGCGCCAAACTGAAATTCTAAGAGATTTTCATAAGCTACTAAGTTCGGCATGGAGTAAACGAGAAAGACACATATATGACAGGTAATATCTACGTTAAATTTATTTTAAGTGCAATTCTATTATCGCAATTTCACACGAAATATTGTAAAAAATCTATCCACATGCTGCTAAAATTATCTATATTAAAAACAATGCTTTCTTGTAAACATAATGAATATACTGAAGTGAATCATCGATGGGAATGTTCCATTTCCTCGATAATGATAAAATATTTTGACGTCAATTTTTTGTCTTTAATGTCAAAATAACGACAAATAATCAGCTTGTTTGTTGGGACTGTAATATTTTCTTTTGTCGAAATTCGTTAATGTTGATTGGCTTATGTTATTTTACTATATTATAGTAGGAAAGAGTCAGAAAGACATGTATTTGTAAGCCTTTTCTTTTTGTGTCGGATCGTAGTTTTGTATACAGCATAGAAAAAATTCGCAGTATACTATAAAAGTATAGTATAAAAGCTCACTAAAATCACAGGATAACTTGTTTTACACACATTTATAAATAAAAAAGATACTAATAAAAAAAATATTTTATGTATTAGAAAATATATTCATATACGAGTATTAGCAAAAATGCAAAATGTGTGTACAAAGAAAACTCGTTGTCCAGATGAATGCAAATTCGTACGCCTTCCGATTAGTTTGCGCCTAATTAAGTGTCCACTTTGCTTCTGCAGAGAGGCGACAAATGCGCAGCAGGAAAATTAAAAGCGCGCGATAATTACGGTAATGGTCGCTACCGCAAGTACGAGTGCGCGACCATTACAGATATTTCAGTTGAAACCGCTGGAAAACTCGAACGTTTAATCACCGAACCGGGTGTTGTAGCGGCTGAACTTTGACAGAACCGCAACAACCCGGCGTTGAATGTCGACCATGTTGGCCTTCGTTTCATCCTAAGTCTGAACGGAGATAATCACTTGACGTCACGTGTGTCCCCGCTCATTTACTGATTAGATCGTGAACCAGTGGCGATTACGACACTCGCGCGCTTGTAAAAACGTGACGGTGGTTACTGACAAAATAGCTGGCAGAGCCGTAATCGTGCTACGTACGGGCTGTTCCGAGAAAATCGAATGATAGACGTGCTATCTCGTGGAAAAGCAATTTCGGAATCTCCCATGTTTCTCCTGGCAGTCGAATTTACTCAGGAAATCGTTGAATACACGAATTCGCAGGATTCAACGGCAATATACTCTCTCGAGCGATTATCGATTCTTCCGAGACATATCCAGGGAAATGACGTTCTCATTTTTTTCTTACAAAGATACGAGATGCAATTGCGCGAGAAGTTCGCGCGGATAGTTGCCACGAGGATTAACGAGACTGCGCGCGCGATTTCCACGGCAGTTTCGAAAGGTCCGCGAGGACATCGACCTCCGTTGCACCGAGGTCTCGTCCAACGAGCCCACGCTGTATCTCGTCGTCGTTGTCGTCACCTCGCTTCGTACCCACTCGAAATTACACTTAACCTTTCAACCGCTCTACGTGCTCTTCGAGGTACAGTATGACGATGCTGGTTATAGCCTTGCAGTCCTCCTTCAGATCGAGATAATTATCGAATGCCGTAAAACTGAACGGAGAAGGATGAGAAGAGATCAGGTAACAGTCGAGATCATTTTCTATTGGATTTTGATATCTATTTATTAACAATTAGAGAGCGAGAGAGAGAGAGGGACTAATTTATTTTTATTAAGAATTAAAAACACCCCAAGTGGCTTTTACCGGAAATAAACAATAAATTTTAGGTAATTTTTTCAAATAACTTTTGAATTTTAAGATTTAAATAAAGTTTACTTAGGTTAGATTCGTAAAGATCAATAGATAGTTTTAATTTAATCTTAATTTATTAATAGATCTTATAATACATAAAATACACGATTAGAGCAAATTTAATATTCATTTCATTTTACGTATTAATTAATATTTTAAATCGACAATGAATAAATTATAGCTTTTAATTACGTAAAAACCGTTGAGGACTTTTAATTATACAATTTTACAATTGAAAAGGATAAGAATATTTAATTATTATTTAATTATTATTCAGATGGAGAGAAAAAGTTCATATATACCTACGAGAAGGATTTTCAGTTCGAGATAAAATGTTGACAACCTCTTATTTTAACATATAATATAATATATATCAAGAAGATAAAAAAACATTCTAGATAGTTTGCAAGACCTTTTACTACGTTAATGGGCTTTGAAAATGTCCAATAAATTCATGTCACAGTGTGAAACGTAAAGGGATAAGGGCTTCATTTCAACATCAATGTACGGCTCAATGAAGGCGTATTTATCAGGCGGCGTCGATACCATCGGCATTCGTCGAGCGACGCGTCCAATTCCGAAACGTCGAAGCCCTTTAATATTCGTCGATCGGCGGCGGCAGCGACGGACGTATGCGCACGGCGCTTTCGACTTTGTTTACCGCATATATCTCACGCGTGCCAGTCGAAATTCGATTTACGAGCGTCGTGCCGCGCGGGAATTACGAAAAATACCGACGGCAATCCGAAAGATAGCCCGCGTCCCATTGCCGTAAACAAGTTGGACGAGGCAAAAAGCGATATTTGCGCTGGAAACGGGACGAGTGCGCACGCAAAGTCGATTCCGTTCAACGAAGAATCGGAATGATTCCACGACAGATCGGGACTCGGAAGTAGTATTACGGCGAATTTATGCGATTCGTTTGTAGCGACCGTCGTTCCAAATGAAATTTGATCCAACGAGTTTTCACTGAAACTCATGTAGAAGTTGAGCTATTCGATCAGCTGCAGACCAAAACATTTTCGCAAATATAAATTCTTGAGTTTAACTTGAGTGATGTATAAAACACTTGTCGCAATATTAAATCGCAGGGTTGGGGAAAAATCACTTTTAAAAAAATAACTCGTTATCACTCGTATTGCAAAAAATAATTCGCTAGCGTTATCGTTATTCAAAAAGTATACAGTTTACAATTAGTTACAATTTACTTTTTCATCGAATTTTAATGATTTTATTTTTTTGGAGAGGCATTCAATCGTCTATGTCACTAATTGACCAGTTCAACACGAGATCTAGTGGTTATGGTTAATTGCAACATGGCAAACATAACATTCATTTTCCTATTGAAACTCACTTATATGCATATTCCATACACGTTGTACAAAGTAAAAATAACGATATTCACCGTTTTCATCACCCATTATCTAAAAATGTAACTGCATTACTAAAAAAGATAACTAACACAAGTAAATAACAACAATGGCGTTACAAGTAAACTCGGATCTACAATAAGTATAAGCTTTAAGTCGTAAGAAATTGGTTGAATGTGAAGAAAATAATCAACTATACAGGGTGTTTCCAAATTAAATCGCAAAACTTCGGGAGCGTGTAGAGGAGTAAAAAACTAAGAAAAAAAGTCCTATAGACATATGCTCGTTTTTGCTCCGTTTCAGAGAAATCGAAAAAAAATGTTTACATTTCTTGCCATATCTAGCACCGACATATTTGATTACATTTTCCACTTTCTGTTATGAATTTGTCAGTTTTGTATTGCTGCAAGAGGTGCACATTTCGAACAAAATCTTCATTAAAAAGTTTATAAATAAAATAATTAAAATAATAAATTAAATATATTTTTTTCTTTTTTCGTGATTTCCTGCGAAACAAAGCAAAAAGGAGCATATGTCTATAGGACTTTTTTTCTTAGTTTTTTACTCCTCTACACGCTCCCGAAGTTTTGCCATTTAATTTGGAAACACCCTGTATATGATTCGGGTGTGTCAATTTCTTACTAAACCTATTGTAGATCTAGACTAAAGCGTTACTTTCCACCCTGCTAAATCGTTTGTGTTACATTAAATCACAACGATGTTTCAATGACTTGATTATAAATAATTCCACGATTTATATAAATGTAATCTCTAACCCCACGTGTGAAACGAGATATTCCGAGTTTTCTTCGAGTCGCTGGTAATCATTTATACGACTTTTTCCTGCCTCGGATGATTCATCCGAGACATGATCGTTGTCAAAGGCAAAATCGCGTAAATTCGCTTTAACGTACGCGCGGCACGCCGCGAAACGTATGCTGTCTCCCGACGCGAGAATTTCGCGCGCTTTACCGCGTTTCATTGCGCGCGATTACCATCTCTCCTGTCTCTCTTTCCGCGCTATAAATTCCTATAGTGTCGCGCGTTAATCCACAGATTAGCCGCTGACTGCGGGGCCTGCAGCGGTGTCCGTTGTAAAGAGCGTATGTAAGCGAGACAGGGACAGGAAAGCGTTCACGTAGGCTCTACAACGAATGTAATAAAATACGGAAAACGACATTCGCGAGAACAATTAGCTTCATCTCTTCCGTATTTCAAGTAAATTTCATACGTCCCGTAGAAAAAATAAATTAATGAAAAAAACGATTTTATTAAAAAAACGAATAAATATAGTACTTATGAACCGTCCAAATTGTCAAACATTGAAGTAAAAATTCAAAATCTATTTAAAAAAAGGAAAAATATCTGCAATATGTAGGTACACATACATTTAAATTTTTTTTCAAATAAAATAACGTTATATACCATAAATTTTTAAATAAGTTCTTTATTTGTATATCCTACATTTGCCTCAATAGCGAAAATTCAGCGGAAAAAATGGAACAATTCTGGTAAATAATATTAATATGTCGGAAAATAAATATACTGATACAAATTATTCTGATACTGAACTGGAAGATAATAGGCCATATGGGAAATTTGTTTTAATGAAATTGTGGATTATCGTGTTATGTTTAAGAGACATGAAAAGGAAAAGCTGATTTCGAATGGCCGATAAACATTGGATAACATGAAGGAACTGTTGTGACACGCATACTCGTAAAAGATAGATCGATCAGAGAGGTGACTGGTTGATTCGCACGAAAGCAATGTAACTGGTCAAACTATCAGCCGATCGCACCCCTAAAATTGTAACCAAGGGTCGCGTGAAAGGGTGAACTAGCTTTTCTTTTCATTTTTGTCAGTCACGATGGAAACGATTGATCTTTCGAAACCTACAATTGTCGCAACGATATAAAAAGAGAGGAATAGGAATGGCAAATTGAAAGAGTAAGCTTTTCTTTTTTACAGTATTACTTAACGATTAATAATACCATAAAGTAAAGGAATGTAATCGTTTTTCTTTCTATTTATATTAATTTAAAGATATAAGTATTTATGTGATTTGTCACAAATTCATTATAGCTATTTCACGAATTTACTTGCAATCGATAAATAATTGATACGCAGATGTTTTTCTATTAAGAAAAAATAATCAGTTGATTTAAAAAATGCAGATGCAAGAAAGTTTTAATTAAGAACTTAAACGTATGATTGAATAGAACTGTTCTCGTCACAAGATAATTTTACAGAAGAACTTAATTTACACGATTTTTTCAATTTCTTTAACACGTGGCCACGTAATCGAATGAGTCAAAACTGTACCAAAAAATTGAGAAAGATTCCTGTAATATGGATCAATTGTAAGAAAGCGAGCGAGGGAAGAAGGTGAGGGTTACGCCGATTCCCGGCTGCAGTATCTCACGTAGTTATGCGTCGTGAATTGCGAGCGCGTAAGTTTCCGCCAGAGAATCGCACGTAGAATATATCGTGGTGTACCCGTGAAAAACGATGCGAACGCGCGTCTTGGGGGAGGCAAGTTTATAGGCAAAAAATATTGCATTCGCGAGGTAAGAAGATAGAAAAGCGAGAGAAAGAGACGGCGAGCGCGAGCGGGTGAAGGACGACGAAGAGGTCATACTTTACTTACTTTGGTATGACCATCGCCCACTTAGGATCGTAAATGTCGGTGACTGTGAGTACCATCGCTTGGTCACCGAAGGGACATCGGAGGCTGGGAGGGCCGTGCTTCGGAGGAGATCCCCAGGTGAATAGAAAGGAGAAGGTGCTGCGTGGATACGATGGTAGGGGAGGAAGGGAGGGAGGGGGAGAATGACGAGTCCTTGGGGGTCGAAGCAGCTAGAGAGCTCGTAAATGCCCAAAGAAATTACGCCGGACTCGCCGAAATTACGCCTCGCAAGATTGTAATACCTCCGTAAAATCGCGAGACGTTTCCGTTGCAATTTCTTACCTGTACCGGATGTACCGCTGATATTTTACGCCAAAACCATGGAACCTTTGACAATGTTTTTGCACAATTCCTTAACTGATTGTAAAATTAACCAGAGTGGTATGAGCAATCGGGAGCTTAATCGACGTTTAATAATTTCACTGAACTTTCCTGAGCTCCACGCTGTTCATTAACTTACGTAATTGGTTAATTCACTTAGCTGAGCTGAAGCTAAAGTAGCCAGGTAACTGAATTACTACTCTAGATTAGCTAGTTCACTCGACTGATTAGTTAGAATAATTAGTTAACTGTAGTCTTGCTTAATAACGTCGGTGGATAGATGACTAGTAGACAAAATCATAGATAAAACGAAATGGCAAACTAGAATTTAGCTCAGCCAAATAGCATATACTGTGTACCTACTTATCATAATTAACAACCTAAGTCAGTTAATTAATTGGCTAAAGATTTAACTACGAAAATTAAGCTACCTAATTAACCTTAAGCTTAATTTAGAGTACCAACTTGACCAATACGAACGACCAGATACATGGTCTCAAATGACTGGAATTTTTCGCTACCCTAATTCCATTCACTTTCTACTTAATTAATACTTCTCTCTGATGATCACGCGTTCAAATATCGATGTAATTTCGATAGATGTTCGCGTGTACGGAAGCACTTTGCCATTTCGTGATCATTATGTGCCATTATTTGCCGCCGCGTTCATCGTGAGACGCGCACTTCCAATTATTCCATTATTTAGTCGGGGAAGCGAGAAAACACCGGTCAGAAAACAACGCCGTCATGCAGTGATGGTGAGTTGTGTAACGCGGTACACGGCTCATGAAATCGTCGAACGCTCGTTTACACGGCTTTGCTGGTTAGACTTTAGCAAGAGTCAGGCTTAGTGTACATGTTCAAGCAAGCAATAATAAGATTAGGCGGATATCTGAAAGGATGTAATCTAATCTTATTATTTAATCAAACAGTACATACGTGGTTCGGAATTATTACTTCTATTTTTTTTGAAACCAAAAATACATTTAAAACAAAGAATGTTCCAATGACTACATATTTGTTAAATTACTGAGGTATTAGATTAAGTCGTATAATGATTATATAACAATTAGTACTCTATACGACTGATGAATATCTATCTATAAGTAATATCTTCGTGGAAACGTTCATGAGAGAGAGAGAGAGAGAGAGTAAGAGAGACTTGTTACTGTCGGGTGTTCACCTGGCCTAACTAGCCCAACAATCGCACTGTGCACGCCGCGCTAGAATAAACGCCGCTCCGGCACGGCATGCAGCGTGATACCGTTTGCGCAATATTTTGATTGCTACCTTGCCGTTAGCATAAGTGCAACGGCCGGTTCGAACTCGGCTCTCTCGTGATAGGCCAAGGGAGGATGATTCTGCCGTTCTGGCAGAAGCCGCATACTGTGCCTTCTTCCTCCATCTCTCCTTCTCTCGTTTATTGTCGATGGATGGAAGAGCGCTTTGCAATTTCGATGATGCGCCTTGGTGCCGCCGCCGCGCCGTGCGGATTCAGACGTAATCGATAATCCCCCGCTGCTCGCAGCCAAACGATCGCGTACTTCTGTCGGTTCGGCGGAAACTCTCGATATAAACTCGATTACGAACGCACGGGGGATCGACGTAGAACAACGAGATCGTTTCAGATTCCTGATTGCTTTGTTTTACGCCGTTTGATAATCGGATGACACTCATTGTCGCTTACTCTCAACCGCTGCGGCGATGTAACAGTGAACCAAGAAAAACAACACGATTTTATTTATATGTAATTGCGTTAACATTACAAATAGACATTGCTGAGATCAAAATATATTTTGAAATATTTTTGATAATTTACTAAGAGAATAATTTACTAAGAAAAACTACGAAGCACTCACGATCAAACATTTTGATCATCTAATCTTCTTCTGTTTTTGAAAAATTTACATTTCTACGAAGTGTTTATTGCATCGAATTCTACAATTTTACCGCGTTATATTCCTGCTAGAAGGCGTTCCGGATTCACGACAAACATTTACCTATTTATTCAAGCACCTTCCTTTCTCGTCCTTTCTCGCTTTTAACACACTCTCTTGCTTCTTGACACAAGTCAAAGATGCAAGACCGTCGCTACACGAAGACGGCGACGATGCATTATTACATCGGCGTTGCTCGAGATGAATTTTTAATAATCATCCCAAACTTGCCTCTCTCTCTTGAGGTCGCGCTTATGGTCCAGAGAATTTCCCCTTTTAGAAGCCGACGAAGATTATACACATAATAATTAAAAGACTTCGCGTTGATAGTACCGGTTCGCGGTTCATATTAAATAATGAGAGCGCAAACGTCGACGTCGTTTCAAAGAAAATTTAACGATCTCTGTATGAGACTATCTATAAACGTTTCTATGTATATATATCAGTATAAGTTTCAATATATATGCATGTAAGCTCTTGTATTGATCGTAACATTTATACACGCCTTTCACACACAGCCATTCACTTGAAGATCTTCGATACTTATTCTCCTGTTTCAAGCCTTTTGTACAGATGTTGCGAATTATCTAATCCATTAAATCCGTGACGACAAAATTGACGAGCCGATGATTTTCGTAAACAAAGGTAATAGTCGGATGACAGGAGAACAGTGAGAGTTCGACAAGGGTTCCATGGGTCCGTCGTTCGCACGCGCATCCTCGGTATTCGGGTCTCAACGACAGTCAGCAACAATAATGGCGAGTTGGATGGTCGGCCGGAGTTTAGCCGCAAATTATCGCTGCGTTAGGGCGATAATGGAAATCCGATTGAAGCCATCCATTTGCGACGCGTTATGGTGGTTGTTTGGCATTTTAATTGGGAAATCGCAATTAACCCGGCAGTATGATCATTTAGGCTCGCGATGCTGACCGATCGCCGAAATCTCTTCACGCCCTAAAATGTCACTCAGAACCGTGGACTGAAACTGCTGTTTCTCACGATTGCGATCATTTACAGCGAAATGTAATTGGAAAATTTTATTTTATCAAAGTTAATTCATTCATATGTAAATCTTTAATAGGATTTAACTTCAATTTCGATGATGCAATTTTAATGATAAGCGTCTGCTTATTTTTAAATCTATAATTTATTAATAAAAATACGTAGAACACCTGAGATTTAACTTAGGAATTTTGAACTTAATGTTTGTAAATCTTAGTTTTAAACAATGAGATTTATTTTTAAACAAATATAATCAAAAAAGGGTAGTTCCTATTATTTTGACTGACTTTACTCTTTATACAAAGGATGGATAACAGTATTAATAGCCGTAAAGAATTTTCGTCAAAGTTCTTGTCTCGCTTAGTACTAAGTCGCTGATATCGACGAACATTTTTAACGGTCGAACTTCGATTCCTTTTTACGGCGGAGACACGGCTTTCTCTCGACGACGTTGAGAGTGGCGTCTCCTCGACGGACGTTTTAATTGGAAAATTGTAATTGGCTCTGTCTACTTCCATGGGACCCGCTGCCACAGTCTTTGGGAGTCCGAGGAATCCCCGGAACATTGACATCCTTAGAGACCACCGATTCTTTCACGTTTGTATCCTAGCCTGTCCTTTCTCGCTCGAGATGCTTTTTTTCTCATTATCTCACACCTGTCTTATTTATGTGTATTTAAAGTATTACATTTTAACTCCTTGATGCTATATTTTGCATAGCAGTTTTTATTGTATCTTTATTATTTCAAAATAAAACTATAATAACTTTAAATAGGAATTTGTCTTTCAACTAAACAATGTGTATAAAACTACTCTCTCTTCAATTTATAAATGAAAGTAAAACGAAAGTAAAATTAAAACTAAAGAAAGGTAAAAATTAAAAGAACTATTCCTTTAACTCGGTTACTTATTGTGTATAAGTGTCAAGCATTTGCTCGTTAACATTGTATAAATAATAAAATCTCTTATCTCTTGTTCTCGTATTCTCTCCTTTTCAACCTCTCTAATCCAATGCTTCTTCTAAAATGTGCATTTTTCCTATAATCGAGTCGCTTCTTCGAGCCGAGAACGAAAAGTCCTTTTTATAGAGTACGCCCAGTACATCGTTCCAACTTTTAATTGGCGAATGGTAATTGGACACGCGGAAATAGCTGGGTATAGTAGGATCCTTTGACTTCGACCCGTGTGCCGTCAACCGGGAGAAAAAGAGAAAAAAGAAGAATCGGTGAGAAAAAGAGGGGTCCAAATAGTTTATCGCACGTTAAGATTAAGTAGCACGCGAAGAAAATAGCGGCGCAAAGTCGAAGATAAAGCTCAAGTCGGTCTGGAACGCAGTCGTAATTCCACTCTAATTGCAATTTAAATGACTAGCACGACGAATCGCGCCGTCTCCTTGATGCAGCATCGCAGAAATAATCATTACATCACAAATAATTGGAAAAAAAAACATTCGCAAGGATCAGACATTGTAACATTTTATCACTCAGTTTGAACTAAAAAATTGTCCATAAAAAATATGTATAATTTACGTCCTTCATTTTTCATCATTTATATAAAAGACTTATATAAAAGAAGCATAATATAATGAATAATCTGAGATTTTTTTACTTTTTATACATAAACTTTGAATACATAAAATGATTTTTTTTACAATAAATGAGTACTGCGTATGTAAGAGGGTTACGTGCGTCTCCGTAAAAATTCGCATATGAATCTCACATGCGAGTCAACAATTGCGACAGTCGAGACGCGAATTACGAGGACGATAACGCGATTTCTCGGTGTCGACGCGAAAGATAATTCGCTCGAAACGATTCTCTATCTCCCGGCGGAGGGCGCGAGAACCCGGCGCCTTCGGCGCCTTAATTGGAAAATGCTAATTAGCATCCAACCCCGACGCGATATTCCCTTTCGAGCGAGTTCGCTTTCTAACTCTCTCTTCCCAACTCTCCCTCCATCCCTTCCGCGCCTTTCCACCTTTCGCCCTCACCCTCATCTCTGACGCGCCCTTTACTCTTCCCGCGTTCGCTCTCCTTCATTCTGGGGGACGAAATTGAACCTCGCGGGCGGAAATTCTAGTTTGTCTACCATCCTCCCTGTAGAACGGACGAATGGACGTACGATGACATCGCAAGCGGGATCGATATCACAAAAATCCATGTAACACGATTGTTCACAAGATTTGAAAAAAAGAAGGAAATGAAGAATCCGATTCTAAAATAACAATGTAAAGCGTACTCTCGGATTAAGTTTCTTAATTGTAATTTTATAATTACGCTTTCTCGCATTTCAAAAGTTTCTTGATAGATTTTTGCTATATTACTTTCTCACTTCCTCTGAAAGTACTTTAATGCCTTCTTACTACAGTCTATTATAGACTTAATCTACTTTAAAGCATAATTCTATTATAGATTTAAAAAAACTTTTTAGTATATCTTAAAGTCTAAGACTGTCAATCATTGTCGTTATGACTTTAAGAAGATTTGGAAGAATGACAAGTAGATCAAGTGGACCAGTTTGATAAGGATGAAAGAAACGAAAAATCTTATAGAATATAAGATTGAAATGTCAGCAGAATTTAGCAGATATTATGCACTTCAATGAAAATTATACTCGATTGACATTTCTAATTTTTACTCAAGTAAGTTATGTTTAAACATTTTTTAATCTTTTTCCTTTCTTTTGCTCTCTTTGTAAATATATATATATATGTATATGTATACGTGTATGTAACAATTTATTTTATATAAAATAAACAATTATATAATTATAAAATTAATTATGCATATCTATTTAAGATAATGTGCATAATATGCTTGTCTCACTAAACAAAGATAGAGCTAAACCGTAACCGTAACTCTAATAACTTTATTACTCCTTGACCCTGTGACATTTTTATAAGTTTATATTTAATTTTATATGCGTCATGTTTTACAACACTCTCGTATATTTTCATCCACGTTATAGGATCTTTATCTAATTTATAAATATTAATACAATGTGTTTGTTTGTAATTAAAAAAAATAAATATAAAAAGAGTATTTTAATAATATTAATTAACAAAATTTATGCAATTAAGTTTCTTTTTTCAAATTTTTAATTTTTCAAAAGAACAATTCTCGAGATGAAAGAATTTGTATTTAATTTGGTAGCTAATTAGATTTGCTGCACACATCAACACCGTATATTTTATATACACCGTAATATTTTATATGTAATATGTTCAAGCTTCTCGGAAGTGGTGTGCGGATATCTTTTCTTGAGCCATAACAGAAAAACGGTAGTTGCCGGAAAGACTAAGGAAATTATGCAATTTAACAAAGCATTCGCGCAAGTAATTCGAGTTAAGTCGAGCGCCGTGGCGATTAAACAGCTCGAAAGGGAAACCTGTCCTAGAACTTAACCCTCAATTTTTGTTGCCGGCTCGAGTTTCCGGATACTTGTTTGCCACTATTTTACGGTCCACAATAAAATTATCCACGTGATTTATATACGCGGCGAGACATTTCGCGCCAACATTTGTTCGAACAACGACAGTACATCGAATAAAAGCAAATAGGTCGACCGCGCCTGAAATTACTCCATTTTCATGGACGGTACACTGCACTTCGAGGGATATCATTATCCAGCGGCAGGCATCGAGGATGTTAATCGGAGCATTCGTGCATTACGATGATTGCGCAGGTTAATACAAAGTAGTGCATAATAGTGCCGTTTCAATGCCTGAAATTATATTTCGATCCTGATTAATCACATTAATTATATTAAGCATTGAAATTTATGTGAGGAAAAGTGAATTCCGAATTTTCAAAGAGATATCGAAAATTTTATATAAATACTACGAAATGTGTGCCATATTGATAGATCTATTTAATATTTTATATAATTCATATTATAACTTTATAATTTCACATTATAGCAATTTTATGTCAAAATGGAATTCCGATGTATTTTTGTGACGCGAAATATAATGGGACTGAAATAAATTTTAACAACTAATTTATGTCTATCGATTAAAATGTTCATACGTACAATTAAATGATATGCTAGTGTATCAATAAAATTAAAACGATGTGCTATAGTGGATCATTAAAATTAAAATGATCGAATTATCTCGATATAAAAAGGAAATAATATGGATACGAAAGAAGAGAATTTCGAAAAGAAACCAGATTAGCTTTTAAGCTTCTCAAACTTTAAAGAAAGAAATATGATAATATTTTGTATTGTAAATATAGTTTATTCTCTACATAAGATTCTAACCCATGTAAACAGATTTAAGAATGAAAATATTAATTCCCGCTACTCCTTTTCTTTTCTCTGTCTCTCAAAAGTATAAAATATATTCATATTTATATAAAAGCTGCTTTTCCAAGTGTAATTGTTCAGAAAGATTTTGTTAAAAAATGGTGCTTGTATTATTTAAAAATAGTATACGATTCTCTCTCTCTCTCTCTCTCTCTCTCTCTCTCTCTCTCTCTGTATATAAAAATATTTCAAAGACACCGGGATCTCCGAAATGCTGCTAATTAAAAATTGGCGCTTGCATTAGATTTTATAGTATTTTATACAAACGCTGTGCAATTCAGCATCGCGGTCAGTTCGCATGTTTCGCGCGATGTTTCGCGCGATGTTTCGCAACGACGGTGACTATTATAACGCGCGTATTACAAGAAGTCTCGCGATTACGTCACGCTGTAACCCAAGACAAATGAAACACGCCGGTTGCGTGCGGTACAATGCGCCGAAAGCTGTCATCATCGCGCGCGCACTTAAGGTAAGAGAGTGGTATTTATACGCGCTGAACATAAGACACTAAAATAAGTATCGTACTTTCCTGTGTACTTTACAACGGGATACATACATTTATTAAAGACATGCGTGTTAAATTTATTTCGATTCGCACGTACCATAAACGATTTTACGTTATATTGTGCGGTGGCGTCTGTTTTCGATAACTGACAAAGACAGAAGCTAAATTTTTATAAGAAAACTTTAAGGCCTTTAAGGAGCCATAGATTGTATCCTAAATATGGACCAATGTTATTTCTGTATAAATTAAAACTAAAAATAAAAACAGCAACCAAGTATTAAGTAAGGTCTTTTTTAAGAAGAATAAAATGACAAATTATCACAAAGAATATTAATTAATAAAAATGTTAAAATTAATTTAAATAAATATGTATCGCAATCATAAATCTAGAAATCTTATTGCTGTGAAAATAAGAGCGATACTAGCAACGATCGCTCGATCGCAAGACAGTGACTAAACTGGCGTAAAAAGATTAAGCATATGCAAATTTATGCGTGCGAAGGCCAATCCTCGTAATCGTCTTAAGAACGCACGGAATTAATGCCATCCATTGACTCGTGCGTAATGTATTTTTTGTACAGGCAACTGGTTCTTTCTTCACCGATCACGGTCGTGCTCGAGTGCACAGCGATCACCTCGATGTCACCCTCGTGTGTCATCCTCTCTCTCTCTCTCTCCAGGAATCTTTATTACATAATGAATTGCGAAATATCGTACGGTATAAGTAACGGTGTGAAATTTATGCTTGACAGTGCGTTATATACGAATCCAGTTGATAATAAGAAGCAAGTGAAACCGTCTATTTATTATCCATTCTAAGTGCCTCGCAAAAACTAGCAATTTATGCATAGTTTAAGAAAAATACGTTCCTTTTCAAGTAATGAATATTCTTCTCTCTCTAAAAACTAAAATATAAAACAAAATTATATTTGATTTAATAATATTATATAATATATATTTCATTTTGCAAGTTTAAAAATTAGTAATTAAATTATATTTTATTTGAATAATTTATATCTTGCATTAACTATTAGATGGTAATTCTTAAAATTCATTAAAGTTGTTAAAAGGTTAAAGTTGCCGCTTGAAATAGGTGTTAGTTCATATAGTTCGTCCATATAGAGCTATCCCGAAAAAAGATCCATAGGAGTAATAGGATTTTGCTTGCCGTGTAACTCATAATCGATTTTTCCTCGGTGAATTTAATTAGGAGCTTAATTAGCACGCTGTTTTACATTGGAGATTAAAGGACCTTGACGAATTAAGCTTCAAAAATGCAGATGAGTAGCGGAACTCCATTTCCCTATTAATCCGAAGTAAACTTTAGCGCGAGAACATCTAAATTTGCGATTTAATTAACATTAATTAATATCTAACTTAAAAATCAGAAATTTATCATGCGATGCATAAAAACATGCGAATGGATTTTCTCAAAGGAATATCAAATATCTTCGGCTCTGCTTTTCAGAAAACCAGGATTTCGTTGTTGTATTATATCTACGAAAGCACATTGTTATCCTTAGAATGTCGTAGTCGATTTACTAAATCTCTCGCGAAAGATGACCGCGTTGCTTTTGCTACATTGAGTTCGACCGAATGTGGTCAAGACATCGTGCGTAACCATGCCGAGAATCCCAGCCATCTTGCCACTACGTGACAGCGCTTTGGAAGCACCTTATAGAGGTAAATGTAGTTGGAAGCCCAGACGGTACGTGTACGCGAATATATAGAGCGGTTGTGACGCCAATGTACACACCAGTACATACTCTCTGCCTGCGCTATCCTGCCTTTCTCATTGATTACGCTCGAGTATTTCAGAGCTTAACAGATGAGACAAGAGAAGATTTGTGAGACGATACGAGGAAAACGGTCGCTCGGTAGGAAAACCAGACGTGAAGAAAGATAGAGAAAGGAAAAGAAAATGATTTATTCTCAGCATCACCTCGAAAAACAAGAAATATATTGAAATTTTAAGTTAAATGCACATACATATTAATTGGCATTTTATTTGTCGGTAAGGAGTTAAGACGTCATGCATTAATTGACATTTTGTTTATTAGTAAAGAGTTAAGATATCAAGAATATATTACATATATTTTTTTCAAGATATGTACTCTGTCTTATAGATTCAAACGTACTTCTATAAAGACCTCTATATATAGCAAAGTTTATGTAAAAGAAATAGAGAACGAAAACGGTATTTATTTTTATTTTTCATTGAATTTTTGAAGCATGATAAAAGTCACAATAGCGATCAATATCAGTTCAGTAATTTAAATTTCGACGAAACGTATATTATGTACAATAAAATAAATAATTGTGTTAAACTGTGTTTACAATCACAGGCAAAGAACTAAGAATTTTGTTTTAACCTATGTACAATTACTCTCGCCTAGCGCAGCCCAACAAATAGATACTCCGATAAAGTAAGGAGTGCAAATGTAAAGGAGAGAGAGTCAAAGTGACGAATAGGGGGAATGGGGAACGGGAGGGAAATACCTATATGCACAGGCTCGCATAATCCTGCCAGTTCACGTACAGGGTGTTCGTGATTATCCGACATCCTGAGCAAGCAATTTCTCATGGTCACTCGAGAACCCGTTGGTAATCTCCCGGCCACTCGGCGCGCTAACGTACGGCGCCGCGACAAAGGGATTCTCCAAATTTCTCTCCTCCAACAAGGAGCGAGTCTGTCTTGCGGTATCAGCGCCGACACGTCGACATTGATGAACAGCGAAATTCGATCCTGACCGAAATCTACATTTAGGCAAGGTCGTCTTTGTAGCATCGCCATCCGAAAGACGCCGAAAATATTCAATGTCCTCCTTATATGTGAATTCACTTACGAAAATAAAAGTATGCAAGAATAGAATCAAATAAATCTATATATTGCTTTATTTATTGATTAATTTATTTGCTAAATTTTTTAAAGCAACCAAGCTTGTAAAAATATTATTTGAGACAATATACATATCGATGTACTATGAAGATCACTAGAAATTAAAATGAGTTGTTACGATTGTTTATGGCAATAATAATAATAATTACAATATTACCGAATTATTAAACAAATTTTTAATAAAAGCTTTTTATTTTTTAGATGTAGATATACTTATTTAAATTAAACAAAAGAGAATAGATTAACACGAATCTTTAAAATTTGATTATTTATTTTTAGCCTTGTTAGGATATGAAAAGGGATAAAGCAGTGAATGACAAATGTCAAGAGGCCTCTAAAATATTTGTGGATAACAAAAATCTATCAATTATTTGTATATTAAACATGAAGGTTCCATCAACTTTAGGATAGGTTATCCCTTTTGAGTAGGTTGATTAGCTATCAACGTTTGGACATGGATCAGTATAAACTGAGAAAAATAGGAAACTTCTCTTCGCTGTTCTTTAGAAATCTTAGAAATAAAAATATTTTATTGTAATTGTATCGATGTATGTGAATAAAACTGATACGTATAATTAACTTTAATGATTACTAACAAAGATAATAAATATATTTCTTTACGATAAAAATAAGGCTAAAATAAATAAAAATGTTTAAACAAAATTCTTTTAGAAGTAAAAGAAGATAGAGGTTTATTTAAATCATCATAAAGAATAATGATTAAAATGTTAAATTATAATATGAGTACTGTGAAATTCTTATCTTGCTCCAAGAACTATAATAATGGGTGCTTTCGATCGTAAAATGGCTAATCTACATAATTGAATGAATTTAACGCCTCGCGAAAGAAATTACGCCGACCACAATAGATAATGATTGAGAAGGATAGCGCATAAGTACACGTTAATTATATTCATTAAAACCGCCACACGATATGACATCGGGGCGTCGCGTGCTATGCTCCGCGAAAAATGAAGTAACGAGATTACTCTTCCGTTCGTCGAAGTGAGCGGGCGAGTGAGCTTCTTTTCCATCGCGGCCTTAAGTCAACAGCATTAATTAAATTTCCAGTCAAAATTAAATTTACATAATTCCCCGATTGAATTTCGATCCGAGCTTGGGCGCAGAGGAGAATTGTGCGGCAAGCAAAAACAGAAGAATTAATTAAAAACGCTATTTTATGAAAAAATAAAAATTGTCTGCATCTCTCTCTCTCTCTCGTTCTCTCTCTTTCTTTGTTACGCGATTACTCGTTTGGCATAGCTTTCTCCTAGTATATGACGTACATCTCATGGATTAAGTATGCGATGTGATCGTAGCAAGATCGGCAGGTAGTCCCGGCGTTTTCCCGGGGTCATCCTATACAAGGTAGGGGCCTCACGGAGTAGCCATTGACGTAGAAGGGATAGGAGGGAATGAACGAGAGGAGGGAGACTTTGTCGTGGTCGGGTCTTTAGGATCGAGTCCCACGCGTTCCCAGACATTCCAGCTAGTAATTGCAGGCTGCCGCCTCCTATCTTGTCGACGTTGGCTTTTTTTTCTCTTCCGAGGTAGGTCTCCCTTCCCTTCCGCCCCTCCGTTCCTCTTTCTTTCCCGCCCAGATCTTTCTTTCTCTCGTAACACGTCTGCCCTCTGCTCTTCGCCATTGCCCTTTCCCTCGCACACGATTCTTTGCATCGTGATGCTGCTGTTGCCGCTGCTAATGCCGATGTTGCTGCTGCTGCCGTTGCTCCTCCTTCACCAGCATCACCTCTACCTTCTAGCTCTTCCTCTCGCTCGTTGCTATGGTCGCTCGTTAGTACCGGGAAAAGCAAGTCGAGTACCACGGGTATTCCGGTGCTAAGAGAGCATCGGCCAGAAATCGCTCGTAGAGCATGCATCAAAGGACGAGTACGCAATGGAAATAGGCACGAAAGATACCGTGACGACGACACGATGACGACGATGGCTCACGGACACGAATAAACGACGCGGTAGGTAGTCGACCGTTGATGGCCAAGAGTTACCGAGTAAACCGCGTTAGCCGGCGTAAAGAGTAAATATCAATCTCGTAGAGAGATGCCGGTAAACGAGAAGGTTGCGTTGTAGAAGACCAGCGACCTGAACAGTTACAAATTATCGCGATTAGCGCCGCGGTAGGTTGAACTTAGTCAAAGAAACAAAAATCGGAGCGGGTAACTTGTTAACTGAACGTGCGATAAAGATACCACATTAGAAATATTTGCGTAATATAGTCATACAGTCATACAGTAAATAAAATAGACTGAAGTACTACTGCAGCGTTTTAAATAAACGAGATCTTATTACCAGAAGACGTACGTTTATTAAAATTGATAAATCGAAAATAGTCTTGAAAGAAATACATGTTAATTTTCTCTTAAGTTGTTTTATTTTTATATTTAATTTGATCTATTTCTTGATAGTTCGGCAACAATTTGTTTGAAAACACATGCTGAAAAACGTGCTTCGATCCGGCTGTAAAATGGTAATCGTTGGCACACGAAATATATATTAGCGGCTGCTTGTTTCGAGCAGTGCATACAACGCTGTTATGAGAACAACCTAGCTTGGATCAGTTCCAAATGTGCTTATCATTTGATTAACCGTCTTAGTCTCTCGCCATACTTGTGTCAAGAAAAGGAGAGACAGAGAATCACCGGACCAGCTCCGTGTTGGGCACGTATTTATGTCTCTTAATCTACGATATGGTTATATCATTTCTTTATGATCCTCTGTTTAGCACTATAGGATCTTGGAGAAATGGAATTATTATTTGAATTCTTGAGTATTATTATAGCTGATTCGGAAGTATTACACGACTTTCCACATAATAAAAATTACATAGCGTACCCGATCAATCCGTATGAAGTGCTACTATTGTTTAACTGTCAATTATGTCGTATACGAGTATCAAATTTAACTTCATCATGATGGCTGAATTTATATTATATACATGTAGCTGATCACTAAAATAATATACAAATAGATAACAATGAGTAATTCGCTAAGTTTCACATTACATGCAAATTAAATTCCAACCTCATGCAAAATGCTATATCAAATACTCCAATAGAATAATAGAAAGTTCATCCCAATTATATATCAATTAATCAATATATAATATATATTTTACATCGATCAGATTAGAGATTTTGTTTGGGACATTTAATACAAATCCATCATCGATTGAAAGTTTCGTAATACGTCCAATATTATAATGACGAGCGTTTTATTTCCCATTGGAAATGGCGATTTAGATCGCTAATATTGGTAAAATCGATTCAAGAGCCAAAGTGTACTCAAAGGCGATTTCCATGTCCTGACCACACTCGCAATCCTGCTCTTCAACCTCCCACCGATCACGTAGCTCTCTTCGATTCTTCTTCGTACTATCGCTTCGTCACCCTCTTCACGACGAAATGCTGCGCCACTCTTCTACTGGCTGCGCTCCAGCATGCCTCGGGTTTTAAGAAGAACGCGGTCACTTCAGTGGCTGCGTCGGAGTCACCAGCTTTCGCGTGGGAACGATTGGAAACTGTCGATTTTCATGCATTTGCCTCGAGAGTAAATAACATTCGCACGAAAATCGTGAGACTAAATATATGGAGATAAAAACTAATTAAAAATATACTGCTCAAAGCATCACGTAAAAGGTCTCAAAAACTTTGTCTTTTTGATGACTAAACATAAGATATTAGAACAGTATTAAATATCCCTTTGTACGTTTTTAATTAAACGGAAATGAGAAATTTAATTGACATTTGCTACAAGTTTCATCGACAACAAAAAGACACATTTTACGTAACGCGCGACACAAAGAACGATAAAAAGCTACTCCTCTATCTATTTTTATTAATTCGGAACTTTCGCGCAACGAATTGAATTAATGCCCGATTCGAAAGTTTTCCCGAGCGTTCGGAGTTTGTATCCCGTGTAGCTTGCGGCTACTCGTGAGCAACAACCGCGAAATGTTAAACCGTTTCGAAACGGGAATTTCAATCTCTACAACCACCGAACACAGAATTCTTCATAAAGTACGATACTTATTAAAAATTGTTTCTTCTATCCATAGAATGTTCATGTAAAATGCAGCTCCAAATATAAATGAGCCTTTTATTTCCATACTATAAAAAATTTAACTATCCTATTATATATATTTAATCTTTTATAAATTCATTGAAACGAATCAAATGTTCAAAATTTATGTTATATTTTTAAAAACAAAATATTCATTGTTTCAAAATTAATTTGCTGATATAATTATATTTTAAACAGTTAAATAATAAATAAAGACTGTTAAAAAGAGATCAACAAACAAAAAATAAAAAACAAATAATATATACAAATAACGTAAACATCAGTATAATTTATATAAATCTTCAGCATATAAAAATAGCCTGAGTTAATATCTCGATAATAAATAAAAAAATTAGCAATCAGTATCTACAATAGAAAGCACTTTTTATAGAACACGTTGATGAATTCAAAATAAAATAAATAGCATTTTTAAAAATCTGCTTCATGTCATACTATAATAAATGATTCGTATAATACTACTATTAACATTTGAGATAGAATATAATGTACTTCCACAATTTCGTACGAATCGTACGACGTTGCATGCGACATCGCGATTAAAGCCGTCGTCAGTCGTTATTACAAACATTAGCGCGTAATTGACGCTGAAAATGTTTTGGGTCTAATTGCCATCGTGCGGACGACGAGTTCCATCGCGAATCCTGAAAATGCATCCATGCCCTCCATGCCCTATGCAACTGCTAGGCGAAGTGAACGAATGAATGTTTTACATGGCAAAAAAAAACAAATATTTGCGCAGCACGATTTTTGTGTTTCGTGGATTTCGTTGCTGGTAATTAAGAAACAATAAAACGGTATTAAATGTCGCGTTCTCTGTCGTTCTATTTAAAGAATTGCAAGAGTGCTATGGATAATTTCTGAGCACATTATGGAAACAATTTCTACTTTTACTTGAATTAATTCAATTGTAAGTTATATTGAGAAATTCTACAAGAAGTCAATTTCTTCTTATAAAACAGAAAGTTGAAGCAAAAATAATACTTAATTACTTCCAGAATAAATAGTCCAGATTTATTGGCGTCGATCGAGGAAGATATTTCCGAAGAAATACAGTCGATGCGATGGCATGAGTTATCCATTCAATAAATCTCGCTAAGGATGTAGTCCTTTTCCCAAGAGATGCGACAGTACATACAAAAGTCTGAAAAGAAGGACGAAGAGCAACAGCACTAGGAGCCGGATTGCCCCAGGATCGAATTCGTCAAACCGTAGACCCGATAAATCTCGACTATCGAGAAGTCCAGACCCGCGGTGGACCCCCACGGACCAGCACGGGGCTGACTTGTCGCCGACTACAGTGGACTTATAAATCCCGACGTTTAATGCGAACGAAGGCAATGCTCGCTCGAGATAATCCCGTGGGACTTACTCTGACGACATCGGTTTTTTTTCTTTTTTACATAATCTCTCGTGCGTTGAGACATTTATTACGGGCGAGGGTCGCGAGATTCGATATGGTCTTTGAGAACTCCGCCGATATATCTTAACGTAAAACGTAAGTTATCCTTATACATATACATATATAACATACACAACGCCACGTGGCAAGCTATGACGTCATTGGCTGATGGAGGGCGGAATGCAGTCGACTGCAACCATACATCCTGAGAACAGGGGTGATTAAAGAGGGACATACATTTAACGTGATGCGAATCATGAATTAATCGAAATAATAATAACTGTTCTAATATCTTTTTGATAACTGAATTCAGTTTGAAATTATCCACATAAAACAATATAAAAAAATATTTAAAAAACGGCACTATTTATAAAATATCAAATATATAATAAATTTTTAACTAATTATTATTTTTGAATACAATTAACTTTATAATATAATGTTGTATTTTTCCACATATAAATTGTATATTTAACTTGTGAAAAAATACATTGTATTAATCAGGTTATTTTTTTCAGAAATAATAAACTATGTCCTGCTTTTATATAAGGATATTTAAAAACGAAAAAAATATTTACTCTTCAATATAAAAAAACATGTACTTTCATGAATTTAAAACAAACACAAGCTATATTACAAATAATTATAATAAAATACATATGTGCATATCACATAAATTAATTATATAATAAATATAGCTAATTATTACACGCTTCTTTAAAGGGAATAAAAAAAGAAGAAAAGGGGAAGTGATAAAAAGTTCCTAACTAATTCAAGATAATTCCTGCTAATGCTTGAGATATATGTTAAAGTTATCTGCCTCTTAAATGTATCGCTATACACATAGTCACATTGAGAATGAAAGGATCGACACCTTTCCCGAAAAAAAAGCGATCCACTCCACTCCGAGCGGTCGCATATCGTTTTTCTTCGAAAGCCAAAGTGAAACCTAATCGAATAGTGATCGTCGTCCCCGAACAACGACGCGCCGCCGTCCAGAACACACGTTCGCCGTCTAGCGAACTCCGCCACCCGTCCCTTTTCACCCTGACCACGGTAGCACCCCTCGTCGCCCCGGCGCCTTCGGGCCGTCGTCCCCCTCCCCAGGGGGTACTCCGAATATCGATTCGTCGGACATTACCGTGTAGCCGCCGTTGGAAAACGTTATCGACGAAGTGTCCGCCCGTTCCCTCTCTTTCTCTTCCTCTCTTTCTCGCTCTCTCTCGATAACGTCAAAATCCGATGAAGCCGCCATCGAGCGCATCGGCCGTTTCGAGTGCAGTGGCTATAATACAGTTATGAATTTACAACCAAGCGTATCTGTATATGTGGGCGAGTGGTAGAGACGTCAGTGGGAGGGAGGATGCAACGGCGTTCGTTCGTGGCGCGAGTAATATTCGGCGTTACAACGCGAGAGTGAGTTTCTGTAATGCTATTGATTCGCCTGGGAATCGTCGGTAACATCGCGATGTGTTCGGCCAATGAGAGACGCTGGATTCATACGACGACATGTAACGATATTGTTTTTCAAGAGGGGCCGTCTCTTCTCTTTTCAACATCTTGCCTGAAAACGCGGTGGAATTCGACGAGACGTCGAGTTGGTTCATTTCGTTTGCGCTCCAACATGCCTTTCAAGTTCGGGAATATATGTGAAATGTAAATACAATGTCCCAAGGCTTTCGTTTACCGTCTTTCTCTTTTTTACGGAATAAAATCGATTCTTTTGAGGAAAAAAAATTTATGATTGTTGATCGATTAATAATTAAGAAATGTTTAGATTTAATTTGTAAAAAAAATATATACAGCAAAATTTTTAATTTTAATTTATATTATAAATAACTTTCATTAAGTTTCTATTTAAAGTTTAAAAAAATAAACAAAATAAAAAAATAAAATTAAATAATTAAATTAAAAAGCAAATTGAAAGTTTCATAATATAAAAAAATTGTAAAATATGAAAAATACGTTTTACAAAAAATTTAAATCACACTCAAAATTGAAAGTATTCATAGATGGATACTTTCTAAATAGATAATAAGGAAACTTAAGAGCATTCTTCAAATATCCTTATAAAATAAATTTCGTGAGAAACACTTCTAAACAAAATCTTCAAGATATTTATCAATATATTACTAGAAGAAGGTCACCGATATTGATAAAGCGACATCTCCTTATTTCTTAAAAATTAACTTTTGCATTTTATTAATACTAATAAAAACGTGATCTGTTTAGCTAATTAAAGAAGTACAAATTCATAATTCACATATTTGTGGCTTATTTTTATACCAAATTAGCTAAAAATAAATTCTATGAATCCGAGAAGAAAATTTTTACGGTGTTCTTTTGTAAATTGCGTAATTAAAATAATAGTGACTGTATTATTGATAATATTATGTCATTTTAAATGTTTATAGTTTCATAAATTAATTTTTTTACAGAATAGGATATATATCTTTATTTATAGAATAGAATTGTTGACATTATTGCCTACTATGTCAGTTTTGGAGCCAATTTGTCAGACGCTCATTTTTGCATAACTTACGAAAAACTTAATTATTGCAAAATTGCAAACAATATTATAAAAACTGCTTAGACTATCTGATAGAAGACACTTTTTAATTTGTATTTATGTTTTTAAAGTTGTATTTTTACGTTTTATTTAAGAAATATTGTCTAAAAACAAAGTGGTATATCGGTATCGGTGACCTTCCTCTACTTTGACTACATATGAATATTATACATTCGTGTGTGTACGGCATTTAATGTAAACTTCGATAATAAACAGTATCTTTCGCGTAATAAGGAATTCTACAGGGTGTTTCCAAATTAAATGGCAAAACTTCGGGAGCGTGTAGAGGAGTAAAAAACTAAGAAAAAAAGTCCTATAGACATATGCTCGTTTTT
>NW_017256866.1:0-14310 GCF_001594055.1 Mycetomoellerius zeteki | reverse complement strand
AGCATATGTCTATAGGACTTTTTTTCTTAGTTTTTTACTCCTCTACACGCTCCCGAAGTTTTGCCATTTAATTTGGAAACACCCTGTATATAATTCGGTACATACCTATCAGTTTTTCGCCGATCCTTTGCCCAAAAGTGAGGTTACGTTTTGCACCCCAACAACGAACCAAAATTAATTTTCCCTTCGATCCGCCGTGAACACATCGCAGTAGCATAATCACGGACTTCATTGGCCACCGCTATCGGATTGACATTTAGCAGAGCAAACAATTATGCTTGTCCATCCGCCCGCGCTGTCTGCCATCACCCCTGCGATAAACTCGGATTCATCCCCCACGCGTATGAACGCTAATTTATAAACATTCCCTCTCTAACGTGAATTTACGCGCTCGTAAAAGGGCGTCGATGTACTTTGTGTCGGTCTATTTCACACCGAAATGTGTCGGGATGTCCATTGTACTATATTTTACTCTGGCACATAAAAGAGATTTTCGAAAGAAAAGCCAAGACATGCGTATTGTATAGCAGTATATTATAGATATTAATCAACAATATCTAGAATTAAATTTTTTAAATGAATTCGTTTATATATTGAAAAAAATTTTAGATAAAAATCTGTTAATTCAATATAAAGGAATCTGTTCATATTTAATTCTACCATAATATATTAATTTCTATTTATGCCACAAATTGTATTTGAATTATAGAAGATGATAAAAATGCAAAGTTTTTGTCTGTTATAAAAAAATAATTTTGTTATAGTTTAATATAGAATATTATGTCAACTCGAAATTATACGTACATATTAAATAGATAATTGATCCAAAAGTTTAATTGGAATTTGTAGAAAATATAGTAGTTTTTCTTCAATGTACCAATCAAGAAAAGGAAAAACTATGTCACCAGTCGAAGATTGATTAATTGAATTTCTAGGAATACGGATATTTTAACTTAATGCACCAATAAAAAATTTTATGAAAAGCAAAAACTGCCAATAAGATTTTAAAAAAATTTTCAACTATTGAAAATTGATTAATTAAAATTCTGCATCCATAGTTATATAATGTTTCGGAGCATTTATAAAATTTGAAACATGATATCCCAATTGAATAATAAGAAAGAGAACGCTTTGTTTTCTCAAATTTTAACAATTCCATATTGCACAATGCAGTTGACGAAGATGAATGATCTCACAAGAACGTTCTACGATAATTGAGAAACTCGCTCAAAGATTCTGTTCATTCTTTCACCGTCACAAATGACTACCAATGATTTAACAGTCGTAACCTTTAAAGGCTAAAATAGACCATTTTGCCTTGAAGATCGTAGTGTCAATAGGTACACCGTCCTTAAAAGGTTATGAGATACAAAAGGGTCATTTCATTCGCGTAATTATAATGTTTACTTTTGTACTAACGCTTAATTTCTAATTCAACCATTCCTCAATTGTGAGAGTAACGACATCATAACAAAAACAGAAGTTTTCAAATGGCAAACTATTATTTATAATAAAGGAGAGAAGTTTGTCCGAGTGTGTTGTCATAAAAGTAACAAGTTAACTAAAACTTCATAAAATCTTTAAATGAATAGCGCAATTTTTGATCCTGTTTTAAAAATAATTTAATTATATATATAAATCTCTCAAGTTTTTTTCGGACGTATTTGTATTATTCATCATTTCTACGAAAGTAAACTGTCGGTATTAAAATTTTAAGAGAAGTCAGGAGAAGTTCATCGACACTTGTTTAGAAATACTGGAAACATTTCAACAATAGTTTAGTTTCAACTTAAGCCTATTGTGTAAAAAAGCAAAAAATGAGATAACACTATTCCAAAATTGAAACAATTCTTTGTTTTTCTTGATAGATTGATTTGAAACCATAACAAATACTAAAGAGATAAAATAAAAAAATTGTATCTTTAAATTATATGACGGCATATTTTAAGTCATTCAAGAAAAGATTTGATATTAATATTATCTGAGTATCATGAGCTTCTTCTTGCCTAATGCCGGGTCAGGATTTAGCATAGTTGGCTAATGGAGATACAGTCGAGAGCGCCAACAATTGCAGCCGTCTTTAAAGGAGCCAAAACGGAAGCGGAGAGGTAACGTGAGGGCGTTATTACGTTTCGAGGAGAAGACCCCTTGGCGAGGACTTTCGTCGATATCCTGGTGGGCGCCACGCCACCCCTACCGCGGCGACGGGCCGGTTAACGCCTTTGAGCTGCGCGTGCTCAGGCACCCCTCTCGCCCTTTTTTCCCCAGTTTCCTCCTGCCACCAGATTCACAGGCAGAACGAAAGAGGGGTGATAGGGTACTGAGAAAAGGAGTGTGCAACACCCATGTTTTTTCATTCAGTGGCGCTGTGAAATACTTGGTCTGATACTTTTCTACTTTTCTCAACGACCTTAATCCCCCCCCCCCTTCAATACATTCACTATCAAAGGAACGAAATAACAAAGGTACTCGGATGTACGTTCTAACTTATTCACCCTTCCTATATCCTTCTAGATATCAATCTTCACCCTCCTTTCTCCGCCCTACTCTATCCAAGAGAAACTCGCCTTCCGCTGGACGATATACCAGGAATGATGATATAACGGATGCATTGCTATCTCTCACCTGCGGCTCCCGTTTCCTTTCCAAGGCCGCAGGGGACCTTCCTGTGAGGTCCGATTCCGATGTTCGTCGAAATCGCACGATCCTCTTCATCGACTTTCTTCTCGTTGTCAAGGAGATGCTCGAGAGAATTAATCCAAAGGCATCGATTGTTTAATGGACGTACGGTCTGTGCTTTTCATTAACTCAATGGTCAATATATGAACGTCGTTTTCTAGAACGCAAGGCGCGCATGTGTATGTGTATATGTGCACGCGCGCGGGCATATATAAGTGTGTGTGTGTGTGTGTGTGTGTGTGTGTGTGTGTGTGTGTGCGCGCGCGCGCGCGCGTGCGTGTGCGTATGCGTGTGTGTGTGTGGAGAACGGATTAAATGTCCTGCTTTCAATCGCGGCCACCAATCCCGAATAACGGCCCTTTAATCGTGGCATCGTGGAAATTGAAAGGGGTTACAAACGCGGGTTATATTGCACCGAAGAGGATAAAGACATTCCTCGCAGCAAAATAAATGCGAATTAATCAAACCATCCACAAAGACAAATTTAGAATATACGAGACACAAAACACGCGGCTGTGTATATTTCGCTATGTATATTATTAAAATAAAATAATAAAATTTACAAATACTCTTGTATTTAACTGTAGATATTTTTTACAATTATTACATATTTTTCATGTTAACAATTTGCATACTATCGAAAAATAGAGTAAAAAGATGGAACAGAGTACCTGCAGGGTTTTTGTATGCATAAATTAATACCTTTATTTTTAACACACATATTTATTATAAAATATATTTTGCTCTTAATAGATCTGATCACTAAAACTGAATAACGCTACTTTAAATTACAGAGCGGATATTTAAAAATGTACAAAGTCGAATGCTCAGAAGAGAATAAAAGTATTTTTAACGGTAAAGCTAAATACAAACTAATTTGATTTTCATTTGCAAAACCGAAACGAAATAAATAGGTGGAAGTTTCCTGGTTTTTGTATGCAATGAAAATAAAGAATATATTCTTATGTTTTATTTAAAAAAGCGTACTTTCAATTCTCTCACTAATTATAAATAGTAGTTTTTTAATTGCGATAAAAATTTAGATATTCATAAACGTGAATAATGTGTATAATAATTTCAAAAGAAATACATTGCGTTCTTGAGATTCAAATAATTAATACCACAAAGATATACAGTAGTTCTTAAGATGTACAAAATATTAATAATTATATTTATAATTTTAATTTAAATAGGCTTAATTATAACTGAAAATAGATTTAATTTAAATAGATCTATGTAAGGTATAATATTCTAGTTATACTATCATTATTTGACACAATCTTTTTTCATAAGGTTTCTATTCTTAGTTGGAGCAAAGCTTTTGTCATAGCATTATCTATACAGCAAATCTCAGAACATATTGTACTCATACGATTGCGTATCCATGTGCTTTGTTTACTTTGCTATTATTATCTCCCTTATTATATCTATGACAACAATATAATTTCTTGAAAAGCATTTTGAAATAATTCCTATTGTCAGAGATATAGAGATGTCTCATTTAAATTGCATCATTCGCCTCGGATGTTAGATTTTCTCATTCTCCTTTTTTAGATAGATAAGCAGAGATATATATATATATCGATTTAATAACAACTTTCTTCTTCTTACCGATTGCATCTAAGAATTTTAAGAAGCTGTATATATACATAATATTAAATTAAATTATATAAACCTCAAAATATATTTGAAATTAAATGTTAAAAGCTCGCAAAAGTCGAAAATGCACAAATTAAAATATGTGCATATAGAATAAATGCATATATAACGTCTTCATGTTTCTTTAATAAATTCAAATATTATGTATGCTATTTTTCCATTCAATATTTCAATTGAACACTTCTATTTTTAAATCCATACAAAGATATATATACATGCATTTCTTATAATATATATTTACCTTCATCTAATTTAACTCGTAATACAAAAAATTGAATAGATATTGATAAATATGGTTATAGACATCTTTATATATTTTAACATTCATCGTTTCATTTATGGTACATATTCATTTACATTGTGAAACACGTTTTCAACTCGCGGATGATCGCAACGAGAGCTTTCACCCGGCTGATGCCTATCGCGTCAGTTTTTGATTAGGGTGTTATCTGACTGATATCGTGGCGTTATACTCATTGGTGCGTACTTACGCGGTATGGGAAAGAGAGAGAAAGACCGGATTCCCAGGGTGCATTAAGCTATCTATCAATCTATCTCTTGTACGAAGAGTGCATACGTTCGGTATCATGCGCCAATATCGGTTACGCGTGAGCATACGTGAATCCACGTGTACGCGTAGGTTGGTAAACGCAGTAATATATGGGCGGTACAATGCAGTGAATTGTCATAAGCGAAAGTCACGTTAATATCAACTGCGGAGATGCTCGACTTGAAGCGATTACGGAGATACTTATGTTATGTCGTACAATTGTAAAATAAATAAAAACAGGTATCAATCGCGGGATTAGTTGATAGGGTGGTTTTGCTTTCGAATCCTAAATTTCACTTTGATAATTTCTGTCTCATAATTAAAGTATTGTTAGAGAATGATTATTCTTTGAACTTTACATTTGAGAATATTAGCAACCGTTTGAAGAACACTATTACGGCTAGTAATAGGAAAAGTGTTGTTAATGATAATAGCGTTGATGTAGTGCAGCCTTCGTGGTCCACTGTTCTTTTCGTTTATGGTATTACTGAGAAGTTTGGTAGATTGAATAGCGATTATATGAGGGTATCGTTTTATAGTATCAATAAATTGCGAGAATTCATTAGGGTGCATAAGGACCCCTTACCGCGTGACAAGAAGTCGAATATTGTTTATAAGATTTCTTATAAGAGTTGCGACGCGAGTTATGTAGGACAGATGTGTAGACAGCTAAAGTCAAGAATCAGGCAGCATAGGAACCATATGGAACCGATGGAACACGTCTACCCGTAATGTTATAACGGAGCATCGGTTACAAGAAGACCATGATTTCGATTGGGACAACGTTACAATATTGGATGAGGAATCACACTATAGGAAGATTGATTTCGGAGATGATATTCATCAGGAGACAGACGCACGGACTCAACTTGCAGATGGATATGGAGGGACTTCCCAAGACCTATTATAAGCTACGTTTACATCGTGTATTTAGGCTGCGGCCTATACAATAGATGTCCTTGTTTATTCTGTAGGTTAAACAAAGACACCTGTCGTATAGGTCGCGAACTAAGCGCATGGTGTAAACGTAACCATTGACAAGCTATAAAAGGTCGAGTTGTCGCGCCTAGTCAGTCAGTATTGCTCGCGTACACAGTAACGAGTCTTTCTGGCGTGATTTTTGATTACTTTCCAATTTTCATTTTCTTGGAATTGATTAACGTTTTAATGTTAGATTTTCCCATTTGTAATCTCGAAAAATACTAGCTAAATCTAAAAATGACTCACTGTGTCTGATTGGCCCACATATTAACAACCAGTTTTTGAATTATTAATAATAATGTTTGCGATATGGTGCTTTGTAATCACGGTGAGCGTCCTTATTCTCGGGATAATTAATTATAATCTTAAAGTTTTTTAATAAATTAGGTTTCCATATTCTCTATTTCGATATTTCCAATATTCCTTTCTTTTTTTTCTTTTTTCTTTTTCTTTTACTCTTATTTGGGTTTAATTCTGGCATTTAAATTCTCGATATGTAGGGGAGCTCACCATGACAAGATAACTTTTATTCACAGTTTATATATGTTAGTTTGTGTTGTCTCTGAAGAAGACTCAAAAGTGAGCCGAAACATGTAAGCGCGTTTAGTAGAATAAAGAAGTTTTACGCTTTATGGGTGTATTTTTTGCGCGACGTCTTCTGCGCTTGACTCCTATTACCCTTATTTTTTCGAATTTCTTTTGATTTATAAGGAGTCTTTGTTAGTTTGATTTATTATACAGTAAAATAAATGGATGTTCTCAATGGATCAATATATAGCATGTATGTGCAAGATGTTTGAAAGTCCAAGATCCAGATTAAATTTCGTAATATTATATATAGACTTGTATAAATATTAACATTGAGGAAATCGGTCGTAAGCTAAAATACACTTATTGGTAACAGATTCTTCGTTAAAATATTATGTTGTAAATAATAATAAGTTGAAATTGTTTGATTTTATTAAATTATTTAACTTTATCAAATATTTACGTAGTAACATATTTAGAAAGTAATTTTTATTTAATAAACTTTGTTTCCATATAGTATTTTCATTACTTTAATTGCAATTTTTAAATTATCGATTTCGAGAGATTGAATATACATATATTCACAAATTATACTATAAGAACCATGCAATTCTTGGAAAATGGAGATATTTTGGAGCAGTCCGAGAACTGTAAATCATTGAACAATATGAGATTCTTATCGGTGAACTTCGGTAAATTTTTACGATCTCTGACGGCGCACTCCATACAAAAGTGTATGGAGGAGGCACACTAGAAGAATGTACGAAATAGCGCTTCCTTCCCTTTTTCCCGATCGGTGCTCTCGCGCTGCGATGTTTCCTGTGCGCAAAGGCAGCATACTGCCAAACAAGAGATGGCGATCTAACAAAGGGCGGTCTCCAACTTCACGACGGTACTATACTACCTCCACGACGTACTTCCGCCCTGTTGCATTTTTCCGATTCTTCCTTTCGCGGACTTTTTTTTCCGCCTCCGCTCTTAACTCCATTCCCTCCCCATCCTGTTCGTACATCCTCACCAACAATCGTACTAGAACCTACGCCATTTCCTCGCTTACCGACACCCTCGAGTCTCTTTTCGCGTCTCGCCACCCCATACGAATCTTCCGTTAACGTATGTTCACGTATTTAGATAAGAGTGGCGAGGGGCGTGCCTTTACGAAGCACGTGCCCCGTTTTATCGTGCGGAGACTCTTTGTGCATCGCGCAACTCGTCACTCTCTGTCGTCGTTTTGAAAAAAGGGCGCGATAAACACGAGATAAATAAGGTACGACGATGGGCACTTTAATCCCGCACTGGATACAAAAGAGTAATATAAACTTTGAAAGCTTGGTTACTTTTTCGATTTTTATTTAATAAATATTATTCAGATTTCCCACATGATATTTTTTAATTGGTATTCATATATATATATATATATTCATTTATTTATTTGTATAATGTAGAATATTAAGTGTTTACAAAAATTTGAGATTGCATTTTTCAATAAATTTAGAGTCAACCTCAATGAAGAAGATATCATTTAATGTGTTATAATTACGCTCTTTAAATTCTTTTAAATTGAAACAGATTCTCAATGTAAAGAGTAAACCCTCACTCTCGTAAAGATTAAAAATTCTTTTTGAAGAGTAGCAGAATTTTCACTCTTTAGAATGAGATTTCACTCCGAAGAATTTAGAGAGCAAACATACAAACAGAATAATATTTACTACTTAAAAATTATGTAGCTTTTAAATTAAATAATATTTTTTCTATTTTAAAAATCTCGTTTTATTGCTTCTACGGAATCACAAATATTATTTAAAAATTTTGAGACTGTGCATTTGTCGATGTATATGTCGTAGTAACAAAAGTTCCTATGGACATAAATCTGAAATATTTTCTTTCTTTCCTGTTGTAATGTCACGTATCCATGTAACAGCTCAGTGAGACAGATAATAGGTTCTGAGCGTTATGATGACGTTGTCATAATGTTGCAGTAGATTGGATTGCTTTCTTCTAGAAATATGATTACTACATAAAGAATTTTAACGCTAAACTTTTTATTACAAACAACAGCGAAAATGAGAAATTTTTCAATTTCATGTTCATAAATCGAGTAATTATATTATAAAATATTAAGTAATAACATAAAAGTCATACACGAACGTATCATTTAATAGTAAGTTCCTTGGATAATGGGCACGTTAAAAAAGTCTTTATCGTGATACAAAGACTCTCCTACAAGTTCCTTCAAGGTAATTTCTCCACAATGTTTTGCGCAACCGTAACCGTGCCGTCCATGACGTGCACCCTTAATACAGCCGTACAATGATCGATGCGAAATTTCTAAATGAATACTAGGAGAGAGAATTATGACGACGTCGTAAACTTTTCTCGGCTCTCAACCCCTCGAATCGCGCTCGGGACTCACCCCGCTCACCCGGAACTTTCGCCATTTCCTTCACCCCGAAGCTCGAGCTTCCTTCGAGGCCCCCCGCTGACTCGCGTTCTTCTCGTAACGTATGTTCGTGTGTTTAGATAACAATTGCGGGGCACGCTCAGTGCTCGAAAGCACGAACACTGTCTGATCAGAGCACCCCACGATGATTCTCTCTTTCTTCTTCTCCCTTTCGCGCTTCTTTTTCTCACCCTGACGTTGCTGGCGATTCGCATCGTAGTATAAGCAGGATGTATTACGTACGCTTTATGGCGGTCGTGACGGGCAAATGGGTTAATGCAACTACATGCTTGCAGTACATACGGCTTGTCGTTAATTTTTACTCCCAGCTGTCGGTGGAGAAGAGCCCACCTACGTATCTCTCTTGACTCAACCAAGTTGTTAACCCGTACGCTAATTAATTACCCAGCTAAGCTTCTTTCTTCCACGCGGTGGTCAGCTACTAGCTATCTACTCTATCTGTCTTAACTCATCCTACTTTGCTCTGACGTTTCGAAAAATATCCTTTAACTTCATCAGCAACGAGAACATTAAAACCATGCTTTTCACTGTGCAGTACTAATGATATCTACAAGTTCCATGATGTCTTTATTATCGGATGTCTTTATGATAAAGATTTATATTATTATCACACACATCAATATTATAATTACTGTAATAAGGTGCAGTGAATGAAAAAGAAGATAAAATTGAAATAATAGAATCGCATCACAGAATTCTGTATCATAGTTTGCATTATTTTTTAAAACTTGAGAATATGATCTGTTAACTTTACTTTCGATATTCACGAAATTGCACAACTCGATTTCGTTTTATTTCTCCTTGAACTGAAAAAATTCTTCCATAAAATCTATTAATTTTTATAAATTAGATATATCAATTAATAAATAAACATGCAATAATCTCTGTGTACCTGTGTGAATAAATAACAGTTTTAATTTTTATGTTTTTATATATTATCTCCTTCATTCACACATACGTGACGATTTAAATTCACGCTGTCACATCATTCACCGTGCATATAATTACCCAGAAAATCTGGTGTAAGTCGTCAAAAGAGAGAGAGAGAGAGAGAGAGAGAGAGAGAGAGAGAGCGCGCGCGAAAGAGAGAGAGAGAGAGAGAGAAAGAAAGAGATAGAGAGACACAGAGGCGTCTCGAGTCTTCAATTTTAATGAGCAGCGGCTTAAATGGCGCAACGAGTTGAGCCGTGGATTTAAAACCTTAATTCCTATGTTTAATCCGATAATTCGGTAATACGAAACTGCAGCAGATGCCTCGTAGCGACTGCATATCTAATCGTGCATCCAACCAGGATATTCAAATCGTAATCCAGATCCAGGTCGAATTTCATCAATCTGGAAAATCGTACATGCAATAAGATGTACGACTGTTCAAATTAGATAAATATATATACTTCGCATAAGATTACTATTATTTTAAGTTTACTTTACTTTAGCTTTGACACCATAAATATTTCGTAATTATGCAGTTCATATTCTAAGTATTAAAATTGAATAAAATTAATATTGTTTATACTCTCTCTATACTTTTTTAAGTTACATATTATTACATAGAAAAGAGAATAATAAATAAAGGAAAATTGAAATTATGTGACAATAATTGACATGTTGGCATGAATCAAATTTTCCATTTAAATTTTTAAATTATGTTGTTTTCTCAAGAATGTCTTTTTTAACTAAATTATGTTTGTCAATAAATTATGAAGAAATAATAACAATAGTAACAACTGCTATATTCAGAATATACTTTTTATCCTCAATATATTTCTTAATCCATAAATTCCTTTTTAACGTTGAATAAACTCACATGCTCGAGAATACTACTCGTAAGTAAATGTTGCCACTACTGAAAGTAGCCACATTAAGATGCCACAAGGTAATACACAAATCGTCGATGTAATAACTCGGATTTCGCAATGCTGCGCAATGCTTCGTCGATTCATTAAAGTGGTTGAATTATTCGCCATGATTTTGACACGCGGCTTCCTAATGCATTGCATAAACTATCGAGGCACACGAATGGAACGCGGTCGCTTTGGTGTTGCGCAATTTTCCTTGGCCGCATGAGCCTATGTCGTATTAGAGGCAGCGTATTAGAGTGCGACGAAATTAATCGATTAATTTAGCTCCCTTACGGTCGACGAAGCGCGAGTCGGATGTAATTCAGCAAAATTTCCAGTCGAGACCGCCAGTCGAGAATCTTGTTGGGCGCGGCACGAGCTTACGTTAATAATTTTCCCGTTGGTTTCCGCGTCGTTACCTACTTCAGGGTAATATATCGCGTGGATGGTATTTTCCTAAACAAAAGTAATTTTCACGACAGATTTTTTGATTAATTTAGAACTAATCTTATCTTAACTATATCGGTATCGATATCAAAGATGATCGATATCACTGATTTTCAAATTGCAAATAATTAGAAATAATAGACTGTTGCAGACTCTCTTTTGGGGATGTAATAACAGTATAAAAGCTCTTAAATTGCGATACGCTTTTCAAAATTATAATAGATATTGTTGTTTGACCGGTTTCTCATGCAACATCCTGTACAATCACTCAATGTTATGATCGCCCACGTGATTACGTCGATGCAACGGAATGTCTATGATCATCGCGTAGTCAATAGGAAAAAATGCGTTTTTCATCGACGATGATATCAAACATAAGGAAAAGCAATTTGTGAACAATCATGAGTTTTAGTCATATATAAATATAGTACATTACATATGCGGAAATAATGGTTTTGTAAAAAAAAGTCTAACTGTTAACACACACATTAACAATAGAATAATAGGAAAGAACATTGAGTGAATTGAAACTTAGCTACAGATCAGCTCTAATTTTATTTGTTTTAAATTAAAAATTAATCTTAATTGCAAAACTGTATTTTGCGACCAAGAGATAATGATTTGCAGTTAAAAAATATTCACAAGGAAATTTATGACTTCTTTGCTCAAACAAGTTTGAAGACTGATTCATGTCTGCTAAGATATTATCCATTATAAAAATCAACAAGAAATTGATTTTCAAACAATTGTACTTTTAATGATAAATAACGCGTCGAAAAATTGTTGGTCATTTCAATTAATTTACCTACAATCGTTGGAATTAAACTACATTTCAATATCCTTAATTTTTATACAATTACGTTTATGTTCGTGAAGAAAATTTCAGGTTATAAAGCTGATTGTATCGCCGTCAAATAAGCGCACGATATCATCTATTCGCGCCTCGATAGCTTCCTCGTTGCGGTAACTAAAATTTATTATATTCAATGTATACATTGAGAAACGAGAAAGACGAACAGAACAGAGAAAGAGAGACAGAGTGGGAGGGAGAGAAAGCGAAGGAGAGAGGACGGGGGGGAGAAAGAGAGAGAGGACAGAGACAATCACAGGTTCGCCGAAAGAAATGAGTTATGGTGCATTATTTACACGAATCCCAGCGTTGTAATATCCACGCAATTCGACGCCGGAGGGTCGCTGGCGGCGGTGTCCAAATGTAATTAACATATTTCGAGCGCGAAGGGTGGAAAAAGACTCCCTTCCTCCCCCATTCCTTCATCCCCCGCGGCTCGTATTATTCTCGCCCGGCCCCAATTTTCTTGCTGATGCACCCTCCGCTGAGGGGCCGCCGCAGATTTTCAATCTGCATTTCTCTTTCCCCTTCCTCCATCTATTCCCGACGTCTCATCCCTTTACACCAACCATCACTATCATTCTCTCTCTCTCTCTCTCTCTCTCTCCTCCTATCCGTGAAGGCCCACGGCTGAATTCTCAGCGGCTACATCGTGAAGAAAGTGTAAATGCGACAGGGAAAAGGGAACGGGAAAACGTCGAACTTCCGCGCGCGCGTACGTCTCGCGTCTCCTCAAGAGCTTTTCTTCTTGCAGAAACTTCAATTTCGTCGCATTTACATGGGCAAACCTAAGAGCAGAGGCTCGTCAAGCCGAACGAGATGTGGGTATTATACATTTCGATGGCGGTGATATCGAACTTTGCCAACTTGTCGTAATATACTTGAGGAACAAAAGTTTGCCTGTAAATTTCAATCAAGGATCCGTATTAATTTACTTCCAAAAATTTACGGCAAAAAATAAACTCGAACTTTGTCGAAGCTACAAATTTAGTATGTCATAAATTATTTCAGGATTATTGACGAAAAAAATCAGCTTCAAACTTTTGTACTTTTGTAGCGTAAAAATAAAAATTATTCGTAGAATATATACTAATAGGGAAAATGGTTTTCGAAGTTTAATGTGATAATTAAGGTGACAAAAAAATCGTTAAAAAAATTTTTACAGTTATAAAAAAATGGAAGCTAAACTCGTGAGCGCGTACTTTCATAAAGTGTCGATATTTTATCGAGCTAGAAATGTTGACGTTATTCCTCTTTTAATCTTTCAGATTTGCAGAGGTCAGTGATCTCGTTTTGTTGAGATAAAATATATATTCACATGTATAGTTAAATATAGAAACACTGACTCATTGAGATAAAATATACATAATAATACTGTGTAATATATTCAATATACAAATAATACAGAGAGAAAAATTTGATTACATTTAATACTTATAATTTATGAATTCTATTACATTTAATTTCAGAATATCTTCAACATTCAATAATATATAAGATTATTGTTTCATTCTAATTCAGTAATTTTAATTAAAATCGCATTATAAATTGTTTGCAAGTCAATACATAGCTGCAATACAAAATTGGATAAAATCTTATTTAATACTTTTTGTCAAAATTAATTATTCTGTCAAAATCCATACTTAATCCAAAAAGTTACAATAAATTCTGATCTATTGTTCAAATAATTATTACCATGTAAACACATCAGATTTTATACGCAAAAATTATGCAGCAAGTAGAAATTAAATGCAGCTTTCTAAGTCCTTCGACAAGCAATAAAATTCAAAGTAGCCAACAACAGAATAATGTTCGTTTGAGTACCTAATGCAATCCTATCATCATCCATCTATTTCACCACACTTCCGGCTTGTTGCATCCCGCTTCATATTATGCGCACAACGGGTGTTCGCGTAAAAAAAACGAGAGTCACTTCGCCGCTAGCGTGAAGGACGCCTGTCTACTTGTGCAATCGAGAAAATAAATTATAGCAATCACAAGAGCCGTAGACAGATGAATTCGCATCCGTAAATCTGATTTTAAGTATAAGATTAATCGCAGATTAACCTACATCGTATTTTGATACAAAAGTTTTATATCTCGAAGCATATGAGTTTCTTCAACAATGTTAAATACAACCATAATTTTACAAATCGTAGGTATAGAAAATCAATTTTACGACATTATTAAAAAATTACACGATGTATGCGCACGATAAGAAAATTAGTGTTACGTTAAAATTAATTCCACTACCTTTTGCGCTATTATGTTATTAGATATAATAATTATATTCCAATATTATAATTATTATAAT
>NW_017256865.1:1406-1705 GCF_001594055.1 Mycetomoellerius zeteki | reverse complement strand
AGATCTCGATATAATAACATGGTAATATAATAGTAAAACATGAATAAGAAGCATATTATTATAATAAAAAAATCAGAATCATATTAAAAAATATGAATATCTAGAAGAATAAGAAAAATAAAAAGCATTCCCAATGAGAGTCAAAGTATCTAGCATGTGTATATATGTGTATGTTTTTATTACTCGATCTAGCAGCGTCAAGTGTTTTTGCATGAAAAATTTTTCTATTTAAATTAAATTTTTTCATTTTATACGGTTAATTTTTTAATTTTTTGTGGTAACACTTAAATTGAGCAAGG
>NW_017256865.1:0-1181 GCF_001594055.1 Mycetomoellerius zeteki | reverse complement strand
AGTACCATTTGGATTAAGTAAATAATAAAGATAGTATCACTTAGGTTTTACTTTTTATTTTGTAATAGAATTTAACTTGGCGCCACAGTTGTTGATATCAAATCGTTTGTACAAATAATATAATACATATTAATAGATTAATATTCATTATTTAATTTGTTGATATCAAATCTTTTATATAGATGAAACATATATATCATTAGATTTAGTAAATTTTGTGATATTAAATTAACAGAATTTAACTTGGCGCCACAATTGTTGATATCAAATCTTTTATACAGATGATACATATTATTCAATATATCATTAGATTTAATAAATTTTGTGATATAATGTGTTGGGAATGAGTGGACTCCAATAAATGATTGAAAGATGGTTTTATTAATTAGACAAACTTGACACGTTGTCGTATAGAAAAACGGTTAGCGACAAAATAAACTGCCGGAAAGGCATAAATACAAAACGCGCCTAGTGGCGAACAGAATAATAAACATAAAATCGTCGATAATTAATCGGTTCTCGCATGTCGGTAATCCGCCGGGCGCCATGAAATTATCGGACAAGCAACTATCCATCAATCTTCCACTTTGCGATGTCCTATCCCATAATGTTCAGGCAACGATTATGTGAGATTCGTTTTAGTCCCTTGGTAAGTATGTCTGCAGGATTTTCGTTGGACGGCACATACGATAGATCCAGCTGGCCATCCTCCACTTTCTCCCTCACAATATGGTAGGAGATGTCGATATGTTTCGTCCTGTTCTTCTCCACTCTATTTTTGGAGAAATCTATTGCTGCCCGATTGTCACAGAACATTTGACAACCTGTGAATAAAGAAGAAAGTTCAAGTTCTGACAAAAACATATCTAACCACACTATTTCCTTGATTCCGGTCGACAGGGCCACATATTCCGCTTCCATCGTGGAAGTTGATATGCCAGTCTGTTTCGTTGATCGCCAATGGATGAAATTTCCTCCTAACATGACTGCAACACCAGTATATGAATATCGGTCATCTTGATCTCCTGCCCAGTCTGCGTCGCAATAAACCTGAATCCGTTGCTCGTTTCCAGCTCTGTATGTCAATCCAAGGTTCTTGGTCTTACTCAAGTATCGCAGAACGTGTTTCACTTGATTCCATTGAGACCTTCCTGGAATTATATTGTGATAGTTTTGAAACA
>NW_017256864.1:0-1027 GCF_001594055.1 Mycetomoellerius zeteki | reverse complement strand
GTATGAGAGTGATATATAGCCCGATATTGTAGTTAGGCCTACCTATTTACCTTTATTTCGCCGACTCATAGCGGGCGAAGGATTGATTCCCGGGGCTTGTGCCTATGGAGACATTTGTTCAGGATGCCGAAAGCTACAACATATCAAAATTTCAGACAAATCCACCGAAACCCAATTTCCATAAGATTTGAGCGGGGTCCTTATCATGGAGTATTTATCATGGACAAAATAAAGTACGCACAACATTGTTTATGAAAATAATAACAACTAACGCTGTTGATGATGAAAGATACATAAATATAACAATGAAGGATATATAAACAAATGAATAAAGCAGGTTTGTCAGTTAATAATATTGCTACATAGAGTATAGTAAGAATTCTTCATCAGTGAACATGGAAACCAAGCAAATTTGTTTGCAAATTCGAAAACTGATAATTCTAATAGGAAAATAAATAATTCTAATAGAAAAATCTGTCGCAAGTACAATGTAAGTGAAGGCGCAGTCCGAAAGATATGGAAAAAATTCCAGGAGCTTGGCACAGTAGCGGATAAGACAGGACGTGGACGGAAGAAAAAGACAAATCCAATCGTAGACCACAGAATCATACGGGAAGTAAAGAAAAATTCAACTGTTATTAGTCGCTGTTACTAGTCGTGTTATTCGAGAAAACCTACAATTAAATATTTCCGAACGAACGGTGCGGAGGAGACTTCGAGAAGTTGGACTTAGAAACAGTTTTGCAGTGCGTCGTCCTTTGATTCGGAAGGCCAATAAAATCAAACATCTGGAATTTGCAGAAAAATACGTTAACAAGTCAGTGGATTTCTGAAAAAAGATCCTTTGGAGTGGCGAAAGCAAATTTGAACTTTTCGGTCATAAACAGCGACCACGGATCTGGTCAAAGCCTAGCGAAAAACTTATCGACGAAAAATATCCAAAAAACACTCTAACATTGAGGAGGCAGCATAACAGTATGGGGATATTTTGCGTGGTTTGGTTTGGGAAATCTAGTCAAAATCGACG
>NW_017256863.1:0-206 GCF_001594055.1 Mycetomoellerius zeteki | reverse complement strand
ATACAAATTGAAAATGTAAAATAGCTTAAGAATTATTATTTAAAGACAGAAGTTTTTATATTCAAAGTAATTCCTTTAAAAGCTTAACTCAAGTCTAAGACTAAATTACCTGTAAAATTGTATCAGTTATATAATATGTTAATTGTTTATATAACAGTTATATAATTTTAATTGTTAACTGTTTAATTTTTAGTTCCTAATTTTCA
>NW_017256862.1:0-1643 GCF_001594055.1 Mycetomoellerius zeteki | reverse complement strand
TTTTGGCACTCACTATACATTTGTATTATTTCATATTTGTTACATTATCGTGTACACTTATTACATATATCACATTTTATTTTAATTGGTTCATATTAAATTAATAGGCAAAACATCCACATTACATTAAAAAACTAGATGAAATCAAAGATAAACTTAAAAACAAATATCAAAATGAAGACGTCTCTAATAATGTTACAAAAAAACAATGCGTACTAGAAAAATGGGAATCTAATAATAAAATAACTCAAAAAAAAGTGGATACTGCTATATTGCGATTTATTATTGAAAATGTTCAGCCCTTCTTATTAGTAGACAATCCTGCATTCATTGATCTAATTAAAATCGGACTGCCTTCGTCAATTCGAATAATATGCACAAAAACATTACGAGAAAAAGTTATTCAATCTTACGTTGATATGAAATCTGCAATTGAAAAGAAATTGTCTGAAACCGACATATTATCAACTACAGCAAACTTATGGAGTAAAGCAAAGAGGTAGATACGATCTTGACATTTAATTTTTGTATTAATATTTTATTTTTTATGAAGATGTATTTTCTTCTTTGAAACTTTATTATAATTAAGTTGTATCTCTTAATTTTTTATAAAAGTTATTTAGGAATAACTGCCCATTGGATTGACGAAAAAACTTTAAAAAGAGAATCAACCGCACTGGCTTGCCGTAGAATGAAGGGAAAACATTCATTTGATGTTTTGGCAAGTGCTATTAATTCCGTGTTCTTGGAATATCATGTACAAAATAAAGTGTGTTGTACAACAACAGATAATGGTTCCAATTTTGTTAAAGCATTTCGGTAAATTAATATTTTATGATAGTCTGCATAATTTTTTCTTGCATTATTTTACATATATTTATTTACATAATATTAAAAAACGCATTAAATTTTTAAATTTATTAAAATTCCTAAAATTTTTTAGAGAATTTGAAAAAAATGAAAATGACACCATTAATATAGAATTTCATGATTTAAGTGATTTATTAATTATGGATGAAACAAAAAATATGGAAGCAGAAGATTTCATTACCCTTCCGCCACACCATAGATGCGTTAGTCACACATTAAACCTTATTGCGGTTAAAGATGCCGATAAAGCTTTAGATGATGTTTTATATAAGAAAAAATATAGAATAATCTTTGCCAAACTATCAAAATTATGGAATAAACAAAATCAGTCCACTCAAGTGGCAAATAAAATTAAAGAAGTTTGTGGGGTATATTTAAAAACTCCCGTTATTACAAGGTAAATAAATCTTTTACTATTGTATTTTATTTCTTCTCAGTTCTTTACGGAATATGTATAAAATGAAACTTATTTTTTTAATAGATGGAATTCAACTTTTGATTCCGTTCATCAATTAGTGACTCTTTTGAAAGATGACTCAGATAAAATAAATCAGTGTTTGGATTTTTGTAACTTACAAAGATTAACAAATAATGAAATTAAATTTTTAGATGAATATTGTCAGGTGAGTTACATATTTGTACATGTAATATACATGTAATTCATCAAAATATATGCGTATATAATAAAAAGTATATTTTTAACTATTTTCTTGGATTAGGTGATGGAACCTTTGGCAAAGGCATTTGGATATTTTGCAAAGCGACATTGGAAT
>NW_017256861.1:0-451 GCF_001594055.1 Mycetomoellerius zeteki | reverse complement strand
GTTAACAGTTAGAATTACTTATGATTAATGATGGATTATAATTGTAGTGTACTCTTATTTCTATCGTAAAATGTGTGTGATGCGTAAAATAAAATGTGTGGGGCGTAACACATAGGAGATATCTTAATGTACTTTGAACTAACTAAAGGTAGAAAATATAAAACAACTAATGACATAACTAATGCAACTACTACCCCTAATTTATTCGGAATAGACCGAAGAATAGCATAAGCAAAAAGAAAACATTGCTTTGGCTGAATGTGAATTGGAGTAACAAGCGGATTTGCAGGAATAAAATTATCTGGATCACTCAAAACATATGGATACTCCATAATAACAATATAAAAAATAAAGAACAATTACAAACCTTAATAAATCTTTTATATTAAAAAAATGGATGAAATGGAATTTTATTTAAGTCTCTATTAGTCCCCAAAGGATTAGATGACCC
>NW_017256860.1:0-897 GCF_001594055.1 Mycetomoellerius zeteki | reverse complement strand
TCAGATGATGTATCTGTCGTAGCCAACAAAAAAAAAATGCATCGCTTGCTTTAAGATGGATTAATAGTTGTATCTCGTGGTGTTGGTTTTTAAATTATAAATCTCATCGAAAGAGAGAGAGAGAGATTACGAAAATCTACAAAGATTTTAATTTTAATATATAGTTGTATTCATCCTGGCGTGAAAACATTTACTTAAAACTACGTAGATTGATATAAATTAAATATAATAGTATTGGCTATCAAGGCCCATTAGCGATGAATCAGTTCATGAGGTAGCATGCCTTTTTGGAGTTAATCACAAAATATTGGTGTAAATAATAGGTGCAATAAAATTTATATATTCACATATCTTAGTCAAAAATCATAGGTACGTTTCGATCCCTGATTACTACTTGGGCGGTTCAAGTCAAACCGGAACTGTTATTCTTATGTTCATGAGAATAAAAGTCCCGGTTTGACTTGAACCACCTACGTTCATAGATTGAGACAGTATTTTGGAAATTATTAGTTTTTCTTAGATATTCGTAGTGGGATGCATAGCGGTATTATTTATTTGAAAAATACCTAGAATCTTTCGCTCTCAAACAACGCCACTCTACGTCCCACAACGAATATCTATGAAAAACTTATGATTTCTAAGCCAAACAAACCTCACTTTACGTTCCACTAGGAATATCTATAAAAAATTAAGAATTTCTAAGATCTTGTCTCAATATAGTCTTTCTGTGCTTTTTCGTAAAAACTTTTTCTCTGCCAGTGTAATCTGCTGTAGTTTACTGTATTTAAATAAATATGAAAATGTGAAAAATTTTATAATAGTAGATCAAAATAATTTTACCGAGTTCGTAGAAGACTCCTAAGTATAATAGATAAATATACACTTTTTGCAAACTTT
>NW_017256859.1:308-719 GCF_001594055.1 Mycetomoellerius zeteki | reverse complement strand
ATACTAACGCGAATATCCAATATAACGCTAAACTGAATCATTGTAAAAGTGGTTAACCACTTTTAAGAAAAGGGGTTTTCAAATAAAATTGTGAAAAGTTGTGAAGTAAGTGTTCTCTCATTACTCTTCGTGCACCCTCCTTAGTGCCCTCGTGGGTCCCAACCAGGGATGGTCATATTATCAATTAAATATTTTTCATTAAATAATTAAAAAAGTCCAAAGTAATTAAAAACCATTTAAATGACAATTGATATGGGAAGGTTCAATTCAATATCATTTAATTTACAATTGATTGAAACATATTTAATTGAAACTTTTTAATTGACGATTGATTCGAGGAGAATTACTTGAAAGTCGTTTAATTAACGATTGATTCGAGAGGAATTAATTGAAAGTCGTTTAATTGACGAT
>NW_017256859.1:0-237 GCF_001594055.1 Mycetomoellerius zeteki | reverse complement strand
TAATTGACGATTGATTTAAGGGGAATTAATTGAAAGTAGTTAAATTGACGATTGATGTGAGTGAATTTAATTGAAGGTAATTCGATTAACGATTGATTTAATTAACCAAATTAATTGAAGATTCGATTGACGATTGATTTAAGGAAGTGTTCTCGCTTTAGCATGGGCTTCACAAAATCGATTTTTTTTCGTTTTTTAAAATAGATATCCTAAATCTTTAGGATATAAGTACTTTCA
>NW_017256858.1:0-370 GCF_001594055.1 Mycetomoellerius zeteki | reverse complement strand
AAGAAAAACCTGATAAAAATGCAAGAAAAAAATTTTGTACATAAAATATAATTTACAAAATAATATTGAAAGCAGTGCTCCATTTCTTGTCCAAGTTGATGTGGTTCTTATTACTCGCCCTTGAAACATGTTAAAATACAAAAATTAATTAAAGATCTCCATATAACATTTACTCGCCCTTGAAACATGTTAGAATACAAAAATTAATTAAAGATCTCCATATAACACGTAATAATTATACATGTATATAAAAACATACACATATACATGCACACATACAATTAGCATATTACAGATATCAATTATTGCACACATGAATTGTTAATTATTGCACATAAATATAATGACGCAATTAAGAAAATTATATACA
>NW_017256857.1:4957-6254 GCF_001594055.1 Mycetomoellerius zeteki | reverse complement strand
TGCAGCATCATCGAGTAATAACACGAAGAAGATGAAAATTCTATCAGTGTAGATGAAAACTGCGAAATTGAAAACATGCATTACGAAAACGATAACATGGAGTTTGAATGTGTCGAGGTGAATGACCACTGCAATAATGAAGATGAAGCCGATGACGTTGAAATAAATGAAAATAATGATGATGGAAATGATAGCCAAGACAGTAGCAACGGAGAAGAAAGAGATGAAGAAGCTGACATTAATGATGAACTGAAACTTAGACAATGGGCAATACATTCTGGTATACAGCACTGCCATTTAGATTCTCTGTTGAAAATTCTTAAAAGGAAATATGTAAATTTGCCAACTTCATCCAAAACATTTTTGAAGACTACATCATCAGAGTACAAAACAGAGCAATTTAAAACAATCGGTGATAAGATTATCGGAGAATATATTTATTTTGGAATAGCTTCAGGACTTAGAAAATGCGTGAATAAAGACATTCACGATGAGAACGTGTTTTATTTATTAGTAAACTGCGATGGTTTACCTTTATATAAATCCAGCAATAAGCAATTTTGGCCATTACTAGTTAAAATTCATTTTGCTCCAGATATATATAAACCGTTTCCGGTGGCAGTATTTTCAGGAAATGAAAAACCTAATAATTTACAGCAATATTTGTCACCATTTATTGAAGAAATGAATTTACTGTCACGCGAGGGGATCGAAATTGAAGGACGAACTTTTGAAGTAAAAATTATGAGTTTTGTGTGCGATAGACCAGCTCGCTCTTTCATAAAATGTATCAAGGGTCATAATGGGTATTATGCATGTGAGAGATGTACAATACACGGTGAACGATTGCAGAACCGAACGGTGTATTTATCCACAAATTGCGAAGAGCGAAGTGACACATCGTTTCGAAATCAAGATAATATTGAACACCATACGGGTATTTCTCCTTTGTTGTCTTTAGAACCCTCTCTTGATATGGTGAAACAATTCGTACTTGACTTTATGCATCTTGGATGCCTAGGTGTCCTTAAAAAAATGCTCCAAGACTTTTGGCTGGAAGGAAACTTAACAACAAAATTGGGTCAAAATGGTAAACGCCAACTGTCACAGAATTTAATAGAATTGCAATCGCAAATACCTGAAGAATTTCAGAGAACGACCAGATCAGTGCAAGATATTGCAAAATGGAAAGCTACCGAATACCGATTATTTGGATTATACATTGGCCCAATTGTTCTGAAACCAATATTGCAAAAAAAACATTACAAACATTTTCTTTTACTGCATGCTGCTTTTA
>NW_017256857.1:0-4001 GCF_001594055.1 Mycetomoellerius zeteki | reverse complement strand
TATCTTTTATATAATTTTATTATATATTATATACAATTATTATATATAACATATAATTTTATTATATATTATATATTAAAAAACATTGTTTTCAAAAATCGTCAAAATTATATTGTATTTAAATATAATTATATTTACTCAAAATGCTTTTATAAGACTGCTACATATTCGTTGTTTAAATTTGCCGCTCAATGTGACGTACGCTTGGAATCTCTGATTGGCGCTTTGCCGATAGTCATTTCAAAGTTTTACGCGCCACGATCCACAATGCCATGTCGCTATCAGTCGCTATTTATTCACTTTCGAACGTAACATTCGCTTTCGCAGAATAAATTGAAAATTTATTGCAAAGACGTGAAAAATGTCCAAAAAGAAATCGATCTTTGAGGTATATCTTTTTCTTTAATCTATTTCTATATATATATTTTTTATTCTCCACTTTAATCTCCATTGTCACAATTTCGTAAGATTCTTAGTGAGTATTAACCTCAATTATTAGTTAGTTAACCTCATCATTTACCTGGAAAATTTTTCTTTTTCTCTAATATGATTTCCTTTAAACGTAAAAATAGATTTGTTTGCATGCTCCAACATGCTCCAACATGCTCCAACATGCTGCTATTATTGCTCTTACTCACTCTTGCAAGTGTGTTCGAATGAGTAAAAACTATAAGTAGAACTAATATTAGAAGCATATTGGAACATGCTGGAGCATGCGACGCGAACAAATTTATATTGATAGGTTTAGTTATGTACTTTTCAGCTGAAATTTCCATTGTGAATGACAAATCGATCAAAAATAAATGTTAAAGTCGCATAAAAGTATGAGAATTTTGTAAATATTGATAACTATTGTTTTATTAAACATGAATTTTAACTTTTTTCCCCTTAACCAACTTTCCATTCGTAATGGAAATTTTTGCTAATGATGCTGTTACTAAAACATACTTTCTTAGCTATACACAATTATTATGTGTATGATACATATAATTTATTTTTACGCAGAATGAGGAGAAATGTGAGAACGTGTACAAACTCGTACACTTTGTAGAAAGGTATGAAGACGAACAAAGATGTATTGACATTGTGCTAAGCTCATGGATAACATATGATGTTGTGTCTGATCATTTGATGACGATCTTTATGCCGCCACCGTACACAACAGAGTCAACTGAGATTCTTCATTGCCTTGTTAAATCCAAATCAAATCCACCAACTTCTTGGCCGTCATATAAAGTAAATCTCGTAGGTGATGCTAGTAAGTTTATTCTTATATTTCGTAATCTAATATGTCATATGAATATAAATTTTGATAATTTCAAAATTAATGTTTTTTTAGAGAATTACAAGTCGGCTGTAAGTAAATTAAAATTGTTAAATTCAAAAGAGTATGCATATTCTACCAGCAGTGATCACGGTCAAATAAGATCACTTGCCGATAAAAAAAGCTATAAATTAAAAGCGGTGAAACCTAATAAAGATCTTGAAAAGAAACTACTGAATGTGCCATCATTAGACAGTGAGTCGGATAACGACAACAGTGACTGTAGTAAAGTGACTGACTGTAAGTGTTACTAATTATAGTAGTAATTGTTCAATGTTGCTTTCATGCGATATTTTTTCTACTGCAGTTTTTAAATATTTATTTTATACGTTTTAGCTGTCACAAATTCTAATGAAGAGTCTGACACATCTTCGAACAATAATTACGGAAAAAAACTCTATAGTTACAGCAAAAATAATGGTAAAAATTTTATTTATTAACACGTATTATTATATATTATACTTATATACTATATTTATTTCTCAAAATAAGACATCTTAATTTTCTGTACATATTATTTATTTTATTTAACCCTTTGGAATTTAAAGCTAAATTAATGCAAAAAAATACTGATATATTCCAATTATTATTGGCATTATTATGATTACATTTTCATTTATTTATACATATTTATTTTCTGTTTATTTTAGTGATCTCTAAAAATCCGTCTGCATCATCTTTAAAATTGGTGATAAATGAAAATGAAAATGGCACTCCAAAAAAAGATGGTATATTGCTCACAATTATTAATGAATTTATGATTTCATTTTAATTAATATATATTGATTATATGTTTATTTTAGTGATCTCTGAAAATCCATCTGCATTATCTTTAAAATCGACAATAAAAGAAAACAGCACTCCGAAAAGAGATGGTAAATTGCTCACAATTGATACATTTATGATTTCATTTTAATAAATATATATTAATTATATGTTTGTTTTAGTGATCTCTAAAAATCCGTCTGCATCATCTTTAAAATTGGTGATAAATGAAAATGAAAATGACACTCCAAAAAAAGATGATATATTGCTCACAATTGATACATTTATGATTTCATTTTAATAAATATATATTAATGATATGTTTGTTTTAGTGATCTCTAAAAATCCGACTGCATTATCTTTAAAATCGACAATAAAAGAAAATAGCACTCCGAAAAGAGATGGTAAGTTATTCATTAATACATTGATGATTTTATTTTAATTAATGTATGTATATTAATTGTCTGTTTATTTATATATAGTAACCTCTCAAAATAAAGTTTCGACAAACCAGAACAGTACCGCGAAAGCATGTGGTAAATATTAATTTTTATGCTAATCACTGCTGACTTGTGCTTTGTTAAATTTACATTTTTTATACACAGATATTGTTTATTTATAGAATCTCAACAAGTTACTTCTAATTTTTCAAACGCAAACAGTTTTCTAGATGTCCATGAAAGCAACGATTACAATAATAACGGTTAGTTTTTGTTAATGTAATTAAGTTGTTTTTTTATTCGTTTCTTTTTGAAAATTCTTATTACTTCTGTTATCAGAAAAGTAATTCTATTTTAATTATATTATATTTCATTACAGATCTAGCACGTTTATGCGCATCTGGCTTTCGTAGTATTTGTTCACAATTAACACAACTGTCAGTGGCAGTGCAAGAATTGAAGAATCTAGCAACTACAAATAACTTCCAATATTGCTTAAATTTTGCAGAAAAATATGAAATGGAATTGCCATGCAAAACCGTAGCAGAGTTCACTGCATTTGATGAGAAATTGAAGGAGGACAAAACATTTCGGGATAATTTCGTAAACTTTCTTTTTAAATGTAATTTAAAAGTATTTATGAAGTTACATATATTTAATTTTACATTATTATTTGTTTAGAAACAGACTATCTTACTAAACATTGACATAAATGGATCAATTTTAAAATCTTTAACTAACATATTTAAAAAGTACATGTCGAGGGAGGTGGCTTTGGCCTATACTGCGGTGAAGAAAGTTCATGGTAAGGAGGTTCTCAAAGAGACTAAATTCTCATCATGCGTTAGAGGTATATATATACATATATATTTATATATATGTACATTTTTATTACATATTTATTATATTTATATATCATTTATGTAATTATACAATATTTAAGTTGTATTCGTAAATTACAGAAGTGCTGATTAAAGAATTGTTGAAAATAAATCCGCAGCAGGCATGGAAAGCAGACAAAATCTATTTTTCAACAATTGGTAGCATATTAAATAATGCTAAAGATTGGGACGGTCATCGACTGTTACGAAGAAAGAAATCAACTACTGAGGTTGATGAACAATGGCTGAATTATTATGTAGATGAGAACCAAATTCTACGCATGATGGATGAGAATATTGCGACAGATTCAATGTCAGCCCATGTTGGAAATGAAAACAATGAAATGTTTAAAGAGTTGCACTGATTTTAAATACAATTTCAAGTATAATTTTTTTAAAATTTCAAGTATAATTTTTTTAAATGATATTATATAACAAATTATATTGTTTATAATTATATTATTATTTATGTAGTATTATTATATATTTACATATTATATTACATTTTATTTACATTTTATTATTATATATATAATACATAATAAAGTAAAATAATATATAGTTAATAACTTATTTATAATTTTGTATCAA
>NW_017256856.1:0-468 GCF_001594055.1 Mycetomoellerius zeteki | reverse complement strand
GCCAAACTATCAAAATTATGGAATAAACAGTCCACTCAAGTGGCAGATAAAATTAAAGAAGTTTGTGGGGTATATTTAAAAACTCCCGTTATTACAAGGTAAATAAATCTTTTATTATTGTTTTTTATTTCTTCTCAGTTCTTTACGGAATATGTATAAAATGAAACTTATTTTTTTAATAGATGGAATTCAACTTTTGATTCCGTTCATCAATTAGTGACTCTTTTGAAAGATGACTCAGATAAAATAAATCAGTGTTTGTTTTTTTTTACAAAGATTAACAAATAATGAAATTAAATTTTTAGATGAATATTGTCAGGTGAGTTACATATTTGTACATGTAATATACATGTAATTCATCAAAATATATGTGTATATAATAAAAAGTATATTTTTACCTATTTTCTTGGATTAGGTGACGGAACCTTTGGCAAAGGCATTGGATATTTTGCAAAGCGACATTGGAAT
>NW_017256855.1:0-15262 GCF_001594055.1 Mycetomoellerius zeteki | reverse complement strand
AACATTTCGGTAACTTTTACTTAATTTTATTCCTTTTTCCAATCTGGAATTATTACTTAACATAGATCTGCGGTGTACGATACTTGTTTTCCTCATCCTTGTATTCCTCGATACTTGTTTAACTCATGTTAAAAACTTTTATTTAAAAGTTTATTTTCATTAAAAATGAAATAGGTAATTCAACTCCGATGACGCTGACCGTGACACATACCGTCAAGGTAATGACTCTTAGTGACCATCGAAGGGTTTCGTCAGTCGCTCGTTGCTTATTAAGACGTTATTAAAATTAAAATTCACCTCCGATGACCTCGATCTTCCCATATATTATGAAGGTCATCACATTGAATAATCTTCGAAAGGTTGCATCAGTCACCCGTCGCACGTTCCAAAATTATTAAAAATGAAATAGGAAATTCAGCTCCGACAATGTCGACCTTGATATATATTGTCAAGTTCATGTCCTTGAATAATCATCGACACGTTTTGGTAGCCGCTCGTTGGTTATTTAGAAGTTAGTAAAATTAAAATGGACAATTAAACTCCGATGACCCTGACTCTCCCACATATTACGAAGGTCATCACACCGAACAACTTTCGGAAGGTTGCAGCAGTCACCCATCACGCGTTGCGAAGTTATTCCAAAAAATTAAAATGGCCCTGACTCATATTGTCAAGGTCATGACCCTGAGTGACCATCGGACACTTTCAGTAGGCGCGGGTGAGAGAGGACGAAAGAGAGAGGGGGAAGGGGGTGCGACGGGTCAAGGTTGGTGGAGATGTGAGTAAAAGGTGAGAGAGAACGTTAAAATAATTAATATAACGAAAGAGAGTGAAATGCGTCGAAAAAGCGGGTGGTGGGGGTGAGGGGTTGGGGAGCGGGTGGAGAGGGATGAGGGGGACAAGTGGGTCGAAATTGGTGGAGGTGTGAGTGAAAGATGAGACAGGACGTTAAAATAATTAATACGGCCTTGAATGTAGATAGAGAAGAAGAAGAAAAAGGAGACGTATTCATTTTTCACGAAAACCATCACTTTTCGACCGCTCATATGTCTAGAACGGCTTGACCGATTTTAATTTTTTTAGCTCAAATTACTCGTGGCGATGCGGTCTTCCAGAATATATTACGTGCGTTTCAAAATTTTTTATATTTTAGTAGTTATACACCCCCGAAGAATGCATTTTGGCGGCTCGGGATAAGAAACTTGCAGTGTCTTTCATTTTATTTTCATTAATCTTGAAGTAGTTTTTTTTTAACATGGCCGGAGACACTACCGCATCTCCTGATAGTTCTATATAGGATAAATAAATAGTTCCGGCTATTAAAGCCGAGAAACCCAAAATTCAAAATGAGACGCCAAGTTCACACAGGGCCAACTCCATCTAAAAAAGTTTCCAGCCACAGTTTCTTATAGGATTTGAAAAGATACATAGTTCTACAAAGAGATCTGACATCTAACATTGTTATTTTGATTTTTAAACAATTTTTTTCCCTAAAAAATAGTCTCTAGAAGGAACGAATATGAGACGCTGTCTGATTTCAAAGAATTCTGTTAGTTTTATGGCACTTTTTGTATAGTTCTGAATGTGTCCTAACGCTTTCCGAAGAGTTCCGGTATAAATAATTTGTTAATTTTTTAAACAATTTTTATCACCCGAGGAAAGCGCCTTTCAGGCTACATGTGTGAGACGCTAGCCAATTTCCGACAGTTCTGTGAGATATATGGTAATCGGCTAACGGCTCACACATATAGTCTGAAAGGCGCCTTCCTCGGGTGATAAAAATTGTTCAAAAAGAGTTAGCAAATTATTTATACGACCAGAACTCTTCGGAAAGCGTTAAGACACATTCAGAACTATACGCAAAGTGCCATAAAACTAACAGAACTCTTTGAAATCAGACAGCGTCTCATATTCGTTCCTTCTAGAGACTATTTTTTAGGGAAAAAAATTGTTTAAAAATCAAAATAACAATGTAAGGTGTCAGAACTCTTTGTAGAACTATGTATCTCTTCAAATCCTATAAGAAACTGTGGCTGAAAAATTTTTTTAGACGGAATTGGTCCTGTGTAAACTTGGCGTCTCATTTTGAATTTTGGGTTTCTCGGCTTTAATGGCCGGAACTATTTATTTATCCTATATAGAACTACAGAACTATTGAAAATAAATTCAGAACTCTCAATATTTAATGAGTTTCCACCAAGTGAAACGCTATCTTCACACACATCCCCAAACGTAAGAGGCAAGGGGACTCACGTAAATCAAGCACCCCAAACGTATGAGGCAAGGGTATTCCTCCCGCACACATACATACACAACACGCGCACGCGTGTATGAATACGTACGAAGCGCGTACATAGAGACGGTTTCGTTCATATCTGAAAAATGGTTTTTCGGAAAGTGATTTAAATACACACCGTTGTTTTCAGCAATAAATGCTTTTTAATTTTCGTCGTATAAAAGTTTAAAAATTTTTGAAAATAGGGGTGGGGGTGGGAATATACAATAAATAAATAATTAAAAAAATTTCTTTTATTATAGTTATAAAGTACTCTTAATACCATTCAATTTTCATTGTAGAAATTTTTTTTACCTCTTATAGTTTCGACGATATTCACTTCGAAAGAAAAAAACCGATTTTTTTAAAGGGGTGTTTCACACCTTAAAAGTGCGTTTGGGCACGTATAAAAAAATACGTGTCGCTTATTTTTGTGTGAAGAACAACATACTAAAAGCTCATCAAAATCAGAGAGTTACACTTGACATAACCGTATAATTTTGTCGACAAAACTGTAAATTACACCCCTCTTATGACAAAGTGGGTGGTGTGAATTAAAATTTAGAAATCTGCCAGAAAACGTCGCCTTGCGATATAAATCAAAAACTAGAGCTTGATCTTCCACAATCAACATAGTATCTAAGAAACTTACAAGTAAACCTATCCACTTTGTCATAAGAGGGGTGTAATTTACAGTTTTGTCGACAAAATTATACGGTTATGTCATTCACGTTTCCAGCAAAACAATTTGATTAAGGCAATAAATATTTTTTTGAATAACGGTTATCCACTAGATTTTATTTTTTCTTCACTTCAAAAAAGAATAAAGTTCCACATTAATAAGAGTGGAACGGTCGAAAAAAAGATCAAGGAGAAATTTTTCACGATTCCTTACGTGAGTTCAGTGTCGGAAAGGTTTGCTCCAATTGCTAATAGGTTTCATTGTAAATTGGCCTTTTCGATACCAAATTCATTAAATAATTTTATTAAAAAGGGCAAAGATCAATTAGATCCCTTATGCAATCAAAATGTAGTTTACAAGATTTCTTGTGATGACTGTGAAGCCAGTTACGTGGGTCAGACCAAAAGACAACTAAAGACAAGATTACACGAACATGTCTCCGATATTAATAAGAAGTCAAAATCCCCAACAGTGATCACAAGTCACCGCATTGACCAGAATCACAATTTCGACTGAGGTAATGTTGAAATTTTAGACAGAGAAGCTTCTTTTAATAAGAGATTGATATCGGAGATGGTTCACATAAAACGACAAACGCATGGACTAAACAAACAAAATGACACAAAATCTCTGCCAGAATCATATCTAAACATTATCCAATCTCTTTCTCCCTCTTAACATTGTCCTTTGTCTCCTTCCTATTATCTTTCCTATTTCTTTGTTTCCTTTTTGTCATCACGTCGCTTGACATCGTCGAGTATAAATGATACATCCAATTGTATTATGGCTTACTTTTTATTAAATATAACTTTGTTAATTGTCGAGTAACATGTGTATAACGCGCTCAAGTAATTTCAACTCGTCGAATAATTAATCGATAGTATTTTATTGTGATTAATCGTAATAAAATTAATAAATTCCTCATTTTGTCGTTCAAATGCTTGTGTAAATCAGTGGCCGTATTGATTTGCGATGGAATTACATTTTGTGATTACCGCATGCAAGGTTTTCTTTATTGTAGTAATTCTCAATTGCCTAATGATTAATCGGCAGTGATCAAGGACGTTCTCCGAAAAATCCATTTTCTTTAGATTTTTCTGAAATTTACTGAAAAAGCGCTTACAGAAAAAGCTTGTTTTAGTGTCCTGAACATGTACTTTAAAACTCAATACCCGGAACGGGATTAAAAATCGAGATATTCCACTTCAAAGTTGAAGCGTTTAACATAGGATTCCTATCTAAAGCTTATTCGAAAATGATCTTTTATTCACTGTAAAAAAATTTTTTTTTAACAATTTTTTGAAACAATGAGACATAAAACTTGATATCACAAGAAATAATATGAAATTTATTTGAATATGGTTTTCGGTATTCGTTTTTAAGAAATCATTGAGCAAAGTTTACAGTGTCTATATAACGTTACTAACGCACGAGTATAAAGACGCGGAGTGAGACTGCAGCGTTGCCGCATCGCACGAAGTGACGCAGTGGATCATTTTTGCACTTCTGCGCATAAGGGCGAAGCGAAAGAGCGGAGTGATACTCAACTAATATTTTCTGTGTATGGGGGCGACTGCGTGGACGCGAATAAACTTTAGGTTGAACACAACTGCAATCGGAGAACATCCTTAATAGCAATGAGATGATCAATAGATTCGTTTGTAAAAATCAATTAAATGCGTGGATAAATCCGTGAACGTATTGATGCGTGATACAATTTATAAAAGGACGAAAACTTGTGACTATTAATTGCTGTATGCAATTTCTTTCTTGGATTTAATTCTCAGTCGCTAAATATAATATATAATTAATCGGTAGTGATTAATTATTATTAGTCGTGATTAATAACGAACGGATAAATTCGTTTGTAAATCGATCAAGTATGCGTGAAACGTCATAAGTGATACAATTAATGTGAAAGACAAAAATTCGCGTAAACGTAATCGTGATATAATTAATGTGAAAAATAAAAACTTAGGTAAATGTTAAGAAGACCCCGCTAGTCTCAAATTTCGATAATAGACTCAATCGATGCGTTTTTGCATGAAACGAACGAATCTGGTAGAAATAAGCGTCGCTCTGCCCCGCGAACCGAGATATTTAGCGTTAAAGTTCACGACCGTTTAGGTTAGGAATCTGTCATACCGACTCGATATAAGCGCTATAAGTGTGCCTTTTTCATGCTCTGTGACTTAATGCGCATGCGTTTAATCACTATTTCGTATAATAGAGTGCACGAAATTTAAAATCAAATTAAAAAATGAATTAGTTACTCGTGCAATGTTTCTATTATACATAGTTGTATTCCAAATAAATCATAATCCATGTGGACGGTGGAGTGTGTAGACAGTAATATTTGGATTCGGGGCGGCTTTGCCGCCCCGAACAAAAAAAAAACATATCCTACCCGCGTGGAACACATCCTCACATCTCCAATTCATGGATTAGGAATATTCCAAGCGAACTCTGTCTAGGCTGTAACTTTCAGGTTTCACGCGGGTAGGATATGTTATTTTGTTTTTGTTCGGAGCGGCAAAGCCAAGCATTACTGTCTACATACTCCACTGTCGACATGGGTTATGATATTGGACATATACCATGACAGATATTTGTGTTTTTGAAGCAGTACTTGTGTTTTAAAGCACTGATTTTTTATATTTTAGGAGCAGTACTTTTGTGTTGAAACATATTATGTTATATATAAATATTAAAGCCTTTAATAAAATATATAAAATATATTGAAACATTAAATATAAATAATATTATATGGAAGTGTCAATGGAAATGTTCACATGCAGAAACATTGATTTTAATGCACATTTAAGGAAAACGCTTGTTGGAGACATTGGACACTATTTTGGAGAATATAACTGACTGATAGTATCAAAGAAAATACCTATACGTTTTTTCAAAACATGATCTCGTTTGAAGAGGTATTCAGACAAATATCCAAGGAAATGATGGAATGTAGTTCCATATTTTGGAATATTTGCCCTAACTTCTCTCCAAACGCGTTCAATGTTTTGCGTATATATACCTGCAAAATATAAAGAATATAAGTAGATACTTGTAAATTTCATATAAATGTCATTTAAATTCTTTAGAAAACACTACCTGTGTCAGGATCCACACACAACGAAATTATAAGATTTCCAACAGTCTGACATTATGGTCGTTCCTGGTAAAATATTATCTTTTATGCATTGCAATAGAGTCTCTTGCGTTCGATCCTTGACAGGTAATAAAAATATTTTCTTTGATTCTCTGTCAATCCCTCCAAATACCCAGTTGCCTTCGACTTTTCGTCCACGGTTATATTTTCTGCAGCCAAATTTTGCTTCGTCAATTTCCACTATGTATCCTGGACCTCTCAACTTTTCACTATGTTTCTTTGCTCAGTACACACACACCTCAAATATTAATAAGTACAAATATATTATACATATACACATTTTTTAGCTAAAAATATTCATGTACATACTTCTCTACAAAAATTGATGCAATCAATAACCGTGGTCGAAGGCAACCCAGTGTCCAGTGCCAAGAACTTCACACGTGGTGGTGGCAACATAATAAAGTAAACTATAATTCTGCAAATTATGCTCATATCTATTTTGCTATTACTAAACCACGTTCCCACTTTAGCGCTTCTCTCAAATCTGCATCGTTTGTTCACACATTTCTTGTGAACATTCTTTACAAAATGATTTTTTCGGCATGTAAACATACATTGTTCCTTGTTTAGATTAACGACACTTCCACATTGTTCACAATTCGTTTCAGATGATAATATACTGTGTTCTATAAGATAATCTATCAATTTATTTTTGCTGTAAGTAATATTGATAAATTCCGATAACATCATTATTACATACAATGTTATGTACATACGTATCGGAAATGAACTGTGCTACGTAATAGAAACAAATAAATATTTCGAATTTCGTTCGCACTATTGGACCCAAGAATCGCTAAACGCATGCGCATTAAGTCACAGAGCATGAAAAAGGCATATTTCTGGGCAATTATATTTATAGCGCTTATATCGAGTCGGTATGACAGATTTCCTAACCTAAACGGTCGTGAACTTTAACGCTAAATATCTCGGTTCGCGGGGCAGAGCGACGCTTATTTCTGCCAGATTCGTTCGTTTCATGCAAAAACGCATCGATTGAGTTTATTTTTATCGAGATTTGAGACTGGCGGGTTCTTCTTAACATTTACCAAAACTTATTGTTATTTGATGTGAATTCATGAGAATCTCAAGAATCTTGGAATGCACGAAATTATCCTGTCTTTTTTCAGCTCGGCTGCGGTATGAAGACATCTCTACAAGGTGAGAGAGAGAGAGAGAGAGAGAGAGAGAGAGAGAGAGATGGGGGAGGGGGAGAAGAAATACATGCACGTGCGCGTATCATCGTGTCACGCGTAGTAAGCAGCAGATCGGAACTGAGCGCCCGCGTCGGACGGTGCGCCGCCTCTGCCTATCTTCTGTACGCGACCCGTAATTCGGTCACTATTTTTGCTTATAATTCAAAAACTAAGCTACGCATAGAATTTTAACAAATGAAAACTTGTCTTAGAATTATGTCAGGAATACGTCATTTTAAGGACAAATGTTTGTTCTGAGATACCCTGTATGTGTGTATATATATGATCAAAAAGTTCCCGGAATTCATTCAGAAAATTCAAAATACAAGTTTATTCATCAAAAGTGATATTATCCCCTTCAAAGTACTCCCCATCGACTACAACGTACTTATGCCAGCGCTTGATCCAGCTCTCGAAACATTTCTGAAACTCTATCGTCGGTATAGCCATCAGAGCCGTCTTCGATTTTTCCATTACCTCTTAGTAGTGGTTTTTTGACTCGATCGAACAGAAAAAAATCGTAGGGAGTCATATCGGGTGAATTCGATGGCTGTTGGATGGTATTCGTTTCGTTCTTGGTCAAAAAATTTAATACAAACTTGTTGTTGCAAATTCATCTCCATTTTTAAAACCGTAAAAAATTGAAAACACGTGCAGAGGTAGATATACTCAAGACGGCGTAACTTTTACAAATGTCAAGCTATGGCGATAAAATTTGGTGGAAATGTCAATGATAGATGTGGCAACGTAACCAAAAAAATAGAACTTAAATCAGCTGACTCAGAGCATCACCTGGTGGTAATTCCGGGAACTTTTTGATCAAGGTATATATACATATACACACAGAGTGTAGAAAAAGTCCTGGACCCCTTAAATATCTTGAAAAGTAATCATTTTTGAGAAAAATATTTTATACAAAAGTTGTAGGGTTGAATGATCTATTGATTGACCATATCAATTTGACCTTGGATGGCGCCACCAAGGTCAAGTCAAGGTCAAATCAACTTTTTTAAATGAAACACCCTATTTTTTATTTTAGAATCTAATAGCTGAGATTGGGAGCTTTTGCAAAACACTATAATAAAGCCTCTTTTCAATCGGTACTTTTCAAGTTATGAGAGATGAAAGTTACGGAACCGCCGGCATTAGCATTATCTAAGGTATTACGTAAAGATTGCCCGACTGGATTTACGAGTCATCTATGTGCCCGCGAATGTCTGTATCTCTATCTCTTCCCTCCTACCCTTTTCTTCTCCTCCCTCCTACTTCTTCCCTTCCCTCCTACTCCTTTCCATCCCCTCTCCCTCCTTCCCACACTTTCAACAAAACTGGAGACTACATAAGCTAGAGATCTCTCCTGTCAAGTTCATTCTTTCTGTGACCTGCGATTGAGAAGGTATGCTTTTTCGTGATACTCCGTTCTGAGGTTGCTTATCGCCACATAGTTATCTTAGTTTATAAATTATTTATTTATAATACTTTATAACGCTTACTGAACAGGAGCGTATCCCTTTTAATGATGCGAGGATGGGGTGATCCTAGGAGGTCTTACGCACATGTGACAAAACTTTTCAATCAAACTTTTAGGAATGAGGACAATGGTATATCTAAATCGACTGTTATTCGTACTGTACAACGTTTTGAAGAAATGGGTTTTGTAAAAGACCGTAATAGACAAGGTAGACCAGCAATAACGACAAATCCTGATAAAAGATTGAATGTTCTACAATCTTTTATCGAAGATCCGCGTAATTCAATTCGCAAAGTTGCACAACACGACATCGATCCTATGTCAGTTCATAAAATTCTAAAAAAAGGAGAAATTTCATCTATATAAGATCCATCTGGCGCAGGAACTATGTGAAGATGATTTTGATCGTCGCATTGAATTTTGCGAAAGTATGATGTTAAATATCGATAGAAATCTTTTATTTGTAGTCAACATTATTTTTCCAGATAAAGCTACTTTTGAGCTAACCGGAAATGTAAATCGACATAATTGTAGATATTGGAGCGATGAAAATCCTTATTGGATGTACGAGGCACATACTCAGAATCAGCAAAAAGTCAACGTATGGGCTGGAATTTTAAATGAAGCCATTATTGGGCCTTTTTTTATTGAAAGTAATTTAAACGCTGACAATTACTTAGCCATGCTTCATGATGAAATAGTTCCGGCAATCCAAAACATCGCTCGTCAAAACTTCAATGACATTTGGTTCCAGCAAGATGGGGCGCCACTTCACTACGGTTTACGAGTACGCTAATATCTACATGAAGTTTTTCCGAATAGGTGGATAGGAAGAAGGGGTTACATTGAATGGCCAGCACGGTCGCCTGATCTAAATCCACTCGACTATTTTTTGTGGGGATATTTAAAGGGAAAAATTTATAATACTAAACCTCGAAATTTTAATGATTTACGTCAACGAATAATAAACGAATTTAGAATCATGCCTCGCGAGTTCTGTAGAAATGCAGTTTTAAGTTTTTATAATCGTCTTTTTATAGCACATTGTCAGACTGCGAAGGGACGCCAATTTGAGTATTTGCTATAATATATAATATTCTTTTAACCCTAGCTCGCCATACTGGGATATGACGTATATAATGCGATTTTCCATATTGCAATTCAAACTTTAACTTTTTAGGATGTAATTTAAGAATAAAATATTTTTGTTTCATCTCTCTCTTTGTGTTTTTATTTGTTCTTGTCTTACTCTAGAGATATCAATTTTGCATGTGATAAGTTAAAAATATGTTTTCTATTCAGAGATATAACTTGACGAAGTTCCAGATCCCGGTGGGGTCTAGCCGAGAAAGTAACTAAAAACTGGTGGGTAAGGCGAGCTGAGTTAAAGGAATGACAAATGCTCAAACGAATGACAGTTGATTTAGATATACCATTGTCTTTATTCCTAAAAGATTGATTGAAAAGTCTTGTCGCTTGCGTAAGACCTCCTGTGACCACCCCATCCTCGCATTATTAAAAGGGATATACGCTCCTATTCAGTAAGCATTATAAAATATTTTAAATAAATACTTTATAAACAAAGATAACTATGTGGCGATAGGCAATCTCAGAACGGAGTATCACGAAAAAGTATACCTTCTCAATCGCAGGTCAGAAAGAGTGAACTTGACAGAAGAGATCTCTAGCTTATATAGTCTCCAGCTTTGTTGAAAGAGTGGAAAGGAAGAAGAGGGGATGGAAAGGAGTAGGAGGGAAGGGAAGAAGTAGGAGGAAGGAAAGGAAAGGGTAAGAGGAAGGAGGAGATAGAGATACAGACATTTGTGGGCACATACATGACTCATAAATCCAGTCGGGCAATTCCTACATAATACTTTAGATCAGGACAGTCCAACGCATGCCACCGAAGGCACAGAGCTACCTCTACTCACGCACTCATTGTTTCCCTAACCGTTCCCCTCACCGTTCCGCCAGCGCCGTAATGCTGTTTCCCGCCGTCGCGTTCAGCATTCTTCAACAATATTAAACTACATTAATATTATATAAGCCCCTGACGGAGCATTTTCCAAAAGCTGTTTCTATAATAAATTCTTAATTGACATTTTTTGTAATGTGTTATTTTTTTCTTTGTTAAGATTATTTTATTCCTATTTTAAAACAAATTTGTTACACATTATTTATACATAGTTAGTTAATATTAATATAATTTAATATTATTGAAGAGTGCTGACCGCGACGGCGGGGAACAGCATTATGGCGCAGCGGAACGGTAAGGAAAACAATGAATGCGTGAGAGGCAAGCTCCGTGCCTTCGGTGGCACGCGTTGGGCTGCCCTGCCTTAATGCCGGTGGTTCCGTAACTGTCAACTCTCATAACTTGAAAAGTACTGATTGAAAAGAGGCTTTATTATAGTGTTTTGGAAAGCTCCCGACCTCAGCTATTAGATTCTAAAATAAAAAAATCGATTTGACTTGACCTTGGTGGCGCCATTGAAGGTCAAATTGATAAGGTCAGTCAATAGATCATTTTCAACCATACAACTTTTGTATAAAACATTTTTCTCAAAAATGATTACTTCTCAAGGTATTTAAGGGGTCCGGTACTTTTTCTACACCCTGTATATATACACACACTATATATACACTCAGTTTCAAAAAAAGCAGTACACTATAAATTTGGAAAAAATTTACCAAATTTCAAATAATCATAACTTGGTAAATGAAGATAAAAATATGTTTAAAACAAAATGAAGCTTGAAATGTACACTTTAAGATTATTTGAATCTTACTAGAATTCAGGAAATTGTACTAGACTATTATTTTCAAAATAGCGGATGACAAAATAACAATATGCAAAATTGATAATCAAAGGTCCAACTTTGCGATGGTGCATGATGTGAATCAGGTATCGCCGCTCAGTGGGACAACATGCAAGTGAAAGTATAGAATTTTATCTTTAAATTGCTTTTTTACCGACTTCGATATGATCATTTTTGGCTGAGTTATTCCAACTTCAAGATACCGCTGTCATTAGCTTAAATTATACTTGTAATTTTTCCCAATATGAACTGCATAGAGTTTGATTGGTCGAAACACCACATTGTGTGCGTGCGTGCGTGTATATTAATAGTGTTTATGACCTCCTCGTACGCGTATTACCTCATTCATACGATCCGGCATTCTCCTTATCAATCTTTTAATTTCATAAAATAATTGTTAATATGGCTCAATTAGAATAAATCATTAAATAAAAGAAGGGCTACGAGCCAATTATACTGTAAGATATTTAATAATCGTATATATACAAACGTTTCGACACCGATCGGGTCATTTTCAATGTGAACACAAAACCATTACAAATCTCAGAGTATTCGGTAACATTATAACGTTGATAATTTTAATCTCAGAGTATTCGGTAACATTATAATATCCAGTAAAACGTTGATAATTTTATTTTCTCTATTATCGTGCTGTCCATATTTAGCATCACAAAAATCTGTTTGTAGAATTTATTATTGAACATAAAAGAAATAGAATTTAAAACCAAACGAACAGCAATTAAAAACTCATTTAAAGGTATAGCAGTCTTCCCAGATACATAATCCCATCTTTTTGCAATACCATCAGACACCAATTCAATGGAAACATTTGTAAACAAGGAAACGACATCTAATGACACCAGCATATGATCAGGCTTAATACAGACATCATTTAATTTCTCTACAAGCTGGAAACTATTACCAATGTAGCTGGGACTGTTATACCTTTAAATGAGTTTTTAATTGCTGTTCGTTTGGTTTTAAATTCTATTTCTTTTATGTTCAATAATAAATTCTACAAACAGATTTTTGGTACTCCGATGGGATCACCTTTATCCCCAATTGCAGCGGATATAGTTATGCAAGACTTTGAAAGTGCAGCAATTGAAAAATTACCTGTTAAGCTCTTATTTTATTTTCGAAATGTTGATGCTATTATATCTTAGCTGCTCCATCAGAGAATATTAATGACATTTTAGAAACTTTTAACTCATTACATAGTAGATTACAATTCACTATGGAGGTTGGCATAGAGATGGAAAACTCAGTTTCTTAGATACTATGTTGATTGTAGAAGATCAAGTTTTAGTTTTTGATTTGTACTGTAAGGCGACGTTTTCTAGCAGATTTCTAAATTTTAATCTACACCATCCACTTTGTCATAAGAGGGGTGTAATTTACAGTTTTGTCGACAAAATTATACGGTTGTGTCATCCTCGTTTCCAGCAAGATAATTTAATTAAGGCAATAAACATTCTTTTAAATCATGGTTATCCACTAGGTTTTATTTTTTCCTCAATACAAAAAAGAATAAAGTTCCACATTAATAATAATGGAATTGTTGAGAGAAATTTTTCACGATACCTTACGTGAATTCGGTATCGGAAAAATTTGCTCCAATTGCCAATAGATTTCATTGTAAGATGACTTTCTCGATACCAAATTCATTAAAAAATTTTATTAAAAAAGGAAAGATCAATTGGATCTCTTATACAATCAAAATGTTGTTTATAAGATCTCTTACGATGATTGCGATGCTAGTTACGTAAGTCAGACAAAAAGATAATTAAAGACAAGATTACACGAACATGTTTCTGATATTAATAAGAAGTCAAAATCTCCAACGGTGATCACAAATCACCGCATTGACCAGAACCATAATTTCGACTGGAGCAATGTGGAGATTTTGGACAGAGAGGCTTCTTATAATAAAAGATTAATATTGGAGATGGTTTACATCAAGAGATCGGCAGTCAGAGTTGGCAGTCGAGTCAGAGTCGGGAGCCTGTAGTGTGATTACGGCTTAAGGGATACTTGTGTTTTTCCAATGTATCATTGCTTGTTTTATACGTAACTTGGTTAATTCTGTGTTTTTTTCTCGGCGTTTGACGCACATCATCACGATAAATTAAGGTATATATAAATATAATTATAAAATACAACACTTTTAAACCGTAACGCTATGCCAGGTCATTATTTCGAATTATTTGTAAGATTGTAGAGAAGAAGTGAGATGAGTTCACTTTTACATCTGTCAAGTGATGCTAAATATGGACAGCACGATAATAGGGAAAATAAAATTATCAACGTTTTACTGGATACTATAATGTTACCGAATATTCTAAGATTAAAATTATCAACGTTATAATGTTACCGAATACTCTGAGATTTGTAATGGTTTTGTGTTCACATTGAAAATGACCCGATCGGTGTCGAAACGTTTGTATATATACGATTATTAAATATCTTACAGTATAATTGGCTCGTAGCCCTTCTTTTATTTAATGATTTATTCTAATTGAGCCATATTAACAATTATTTTATGAAATTAAAAGACTGATAAGGAGAATGCCGGATCGTATGAATGAGGTAATACGCGTACGAGGAGGTCATAAACACTATTAATATACACGCACGCACGCACACAATGTGGTGTTTCGACCAATCAAACTCTATGCAGTTCATATTGGGAAAAATTACAAGTATAATTTAAGCTAATGACAGCGGTATCTTGAATTTGGAATAACTCAGCCAAAAATGATCATATCGAAGTCGGTAAAAAAGCAATTTAAAGATAAAATTCTATACTTTCACGTGCATGTTGTCCCACTGAGCGGCGATACCTGATTCACATCATGCACCATCGCAAAGTTGGACCTTTGATTATCAATTTTGCATATTGTTACTTTGTCATCCGCTATTTTGAAAATAATAGTCTAGTACAATTTCCTGAATTCTAGTAAGATTCAAATAATCTTAAAGTGTACATTTCAAGCTTCATTTTGTTTTAAACGTATTTTTATCTTCATTTACCAAGTTATGATTATTTGAAATTTGGTAAATTTTTTCCAAATTTATAGTGTACTGCTTTTTTTGGAACTGAGTGTATAAAGACATATAGGGTGTAACTAAAATAAGATAACAAGCATTTCGAAATCGAACTCCGCACGCCAATACGTGAAAAAAAGTTCATATGAACATATTTCCGACTCACTGTTATTGACATATAACTTAAAATGTTTATTAGTAGTGGAAAACAAAAAGTAATATAAATTAACCGAAATTGTGTTGAGAAGTGTGTACGAACCACAAGAAAAGGATATGAATAATAAGTATAATATAATTAATAAGAACTAGACAGGGTATAAATATATGAACTATAAAAACGACGTTTTGACTCCTATCGGATCATTATCAATGTTAAACACGTAATGAACAATTGATATAAACATATATTTAAATTATAAGCCGCTTAATACTAAAACTAATAAGAAATAAAATACAGATTTCTGATTGATGTAAAAATTAGTAGCTTGATAATCGTATACTGCAGTTATCACATTGATATTAGAGGCTCCTTTTTCTACAATGTGATTACGCGTATCGTATAATATTAACCCAAGGAGCACAAAGTTATGAGAAAG
>NW_017256854.1:2282249-2282481 GCF_001594055.1 Mycetomoellerius zeteki | reverse complement strand
TCGGATGCAGTGTGAATCCAGCATTTGACGAACATCAAGCGTCAATTTTGATCTCATGATCTATTTTGACGCTGAAAATGAACGTTGAGCATCAGCATGAAAAGGTACCTTTAAGGAGCTTACAGACCAGAGCGGCGCAGCGGTGAGCGACGAGCGGTAGCCCAATGAGAGCCACGCTTTTGCGTGACATCATTAGTGAAGCATGGCTTTTATTGGGCTACCGCTCCCCGCT
>NW_017256854.1:2271140-2282056 GCF_001594055.1 Mycetomoellerius zeteki | reverse complement strand
GCTCAATCAGAATAAATCAATAATTAAAAAAAGGGCTACGAGCCAATTTGAATTTTTTTAGTTATTGATGTTAATATGATCTTTTTATAAAATTAAATAAAAAATTTTACAAAAAAATTCGAAATCTTTGCGAAAAAGTTCGTAACAATTTTTTTCAAAAAGCATTTTAGTACTTAGAAAGTCTACTTTAAAATGCTTGTCTGTTAAATGTTATTTGATTTCATCCAGATAGAACACTTCAAAAAAATAACAAAAATATTGGAAAAAATATCAATTTTCAATTCTATTATTTAGGAAAAATATCATGACAAAATTGGAACGCTAGTATGAAGCTCTATTTTCCTCTTTAAAATGCATTTCTATAAATTTCTCTACAATTTCTTTTCATCGAGGTACTTATGTTCATCTTATTTGTACCTACCAAAAAACGCTAGTCTTACATTCAGATCTTTTGTAATATTTCTGAATTTGTCAGAAATTGAAGGTATGTATAGGAAAACAAACCAAGGTTTTTTATTTTTAGGATCATTATTAATATTCTGTTTACTAGTTTTTTTATTGATTAACGATGATTTAAGACGAGCGATTATTGTCTCAATAAGGTTTGTAACAAGGTCGAAGATAAAACATGAAATTTCAATAAAAATAAAAAAATAAGTAGGAATGAACGATATTATTATTCTGGTATGATATTATTATATATAATGATATTACTATTCACACAAACACGTATACATAATATTAACTCGTAATTAAAGTTTGTCTTGCAGTTAAGGGGATCCTAAACCAACAGGAAATACAATTACAGATCGCCAAATTTTCCGAATTGGCTTTATAGATCACCAAATTCTTTTACACAATAAAAGTATGCACCAAAAAAGTACCGATCAACTAAATTTGACGAGAAAATCGGAGAAAAAGTTAAAAATTCACTTTATTTCCGCTCTTACAGCTGTCTTCACCTTAGATTATAATTCCCTTAGTAAAGGAATTCTGTAGGTCGTACGTACCAAATGATATTTTCCCCGGAAGCGTATGACGTGCACAAACAATCCTGAGCTTGCGAAATTGTGATCGAAGGCTTAACAAAAAAGATTTTCCAAATTTTCGCTTCACGCATTTGGTACAGATAAACAATGACAAACAGCACGAAAATTGTGTATCAAATATGTGACAGGATTACGAGATGGTGCTGGAATATGTTATATAAGGACAGACGTATGCGTTTGAGTGAGATAGAACGATATATAATATAATGTAAGAAATGAATCAAAGATGTCATTATTATCGAATTTGGAATTAAAAAGTCTGCACTATCAACCTCGATCAAGTTCGGCCTTTAGTTTAGGATCCTCTTAAGTTGTAATCACACTACAGGCTCCCGACTCTGACTTGACTGCCAACTCTGACTGCCAACCCATAATGGACCAATAACAATAAATCAGTCTCATTATTATTGGTCCATTATAGGCCGGCAGTCAGAGTTGGCAGTCGAGTCAGAGTCGGGAGCCTGTAGTGTGATTACGGCTTTATCCTGTCACACGTGAGAGATCACGACGACGTCGAAGTCAACACATTACATTAAATATAGTTAAAAGTGAGGTCTCAAGTCGCGCGGAAACTATCACGGGATCCTAGATCCAAAACTACGCATGGTACTGTGATCTTTTGATTTGGATCGGAAAACCAGGAAGGAGATTAAGAAGAAGAAGAAGAAGAAGAAGAAGAAGGATCCCCTTAATTTCAAAATGCGAATTAGGATGAGTGATCCAATAGCATGGTTTTTCTCCGGCGAGAATAAGACTGTGAAATAATCGCCTGTTGGATAAGTTACGGAATCGACATATCCATGTAACACTGACAAAGAAATATTCACAATTTTTCCTTTGTATGTCGAATTCCCTAGAACCATATACGAACTTTATATGTTCTGATATTCTCATTTTCTAGAGAAGTTCCTCTCTGATGTACATATCAGGATCTTTTGACCCTCATTCTTGTCGAACACTTGTTCCAGTTCATGAGCAATGAAGTTCCTTATTTTGGTCCTTCAGCGGAATCGCCAATTTGATCTCTCAATCAGATTCAGAACTTGGTTTTTCCTACAAAAATAGAGTATAAAAAGGTTAAAAAGATGTGATATAATTTATATGCAGATTTTTATACGAGAGTTTCGTAATATACAATATATTTCCTTGAAGAAGAAATTATATTGAACGCTGCTTTGTCATTAAAATTAATTTATCTTGTAACACAAAATCTAATTACAATTACAAATTGTTTTAACGATTAGAAATACATTCACATTGATTTTCTTAAGGATGGCAAGAGAATAAAATAATAATAAAACTTTTATTGTTATAATCAGAGCTGGGATTAGATGCTTCAATAATGAGGCAAAAAAATACGATCTCTCAGAAGCAAAAAAATATTTTCTTTACGGTGCAGGTGTGAAAAATATAATAAAAAATAATATTATTCAGTGGTACTTAATATTAATTTAATAGTAACATTATTTAATAGGAACATAGTCACATGTATGAAATTATATATTACAAATATGCAGTTTACATATACATGTATGTTACAAGCGATAAAAACATAGTTACTAAAATCAAAAATAAAATCAGAGTGTATATGTATATTGTATAGTATTTAATATTTATATAATATTTATATAACAGATAATGTTAATTATTGTAAAAATTTATGGAAAATATATTTTTCATTTAAAGTAATACTTTTCGTGCTTCAGTTTAGCCACAAAATTATCAATTATCTTCCCAAAAATTTATATTCTTATATGCGTATTTCGTTTTCGTGTAATACACGAGTAAGTATAGTCACCGTTGGTAACGAATACAGTAAAACAGAAATTTATATTGACATTTTTGCTTCCTTCGAAATTTTTTGCATGAGACAAGTGCCTCGATCCAACCCGCCACAACTCAATCCCTGGTCTGATTATAACTATTAGTTGTCAAACAGCAAAACAAAACCGGGCAAAACGATCATACGTGATGATCATGCGACGACGAAGACTTAAGTTTGTTCAAGTTGTTGTTAAGTTCGTCAGCTTAGATCTTCTAATATTCCGGAGCAACAGATTGATATTGTGGAATGACACTCCCATCTTCTGGGCTAATTCGTCCATTTTATTTCTTCTGGGATATGGTGTTTCCTTAAGCACCAGTGCTAACTCGTTCCGCTGATCATCCGTGAATTTCCTTTTGCTGCGCGACGCTGTTTTCACCGGCTTTGTCATCTCGCTTTTGCAATAGGAATGTTCGATCTTGATTCGACCTTTCAAAAGATCGATCTTTTGAACACAAAAAATCGGGTTTTTTAATTAATCTCCTTCTTTGCACTTTTATTGTAAATCGCTTGTTTTAGGAATGAATTAATCTCTGATTTTTCTCGATAGGAACACGTTCGAAAATACTACCAAATGCCTGATTATGCAGTAGAATTTAAAAGCCGTACGAATTGGCCTATTTACAATAGAAACCATAAAATCTTAACGTAAGTAGTAGCAAGTGCAATATGTTGATTTCTTTACTGTTTATATCTTGCTGCTTTTCTGCCATGGCTCTTACCCAGTAAGCAAGAAATGTAAGATCAACACTTTGAAATATTGATTTTATACAAATTTCATCAACATTTTCGTCTAATTATTTTATAAATATGATTATAATATTATCTAATAATATAATATTTCCGAACCATTAAACGTATCAACATTATAGAAACCTCTAAATCAGTGTCACAGTCTGTTCAAAATGATATTGTATTCAACTAAATACAACACGTTAAAAAACGTGCATATTATTAAATATTATCCTTGTAATAACATCCTAATAATGATTTTTTGCTTACTGGGTAATAATAACAGTGGTTATTAAGTCTCTCCTCAATGAATATTTTATGCAGGATTGGTAAAAATCTTGTTCAAAATATCCTAAGTAGCACATAGCGCCTACAAGCATTTAAAAAACACTAAAAAAGTTTTAGCGCTTTTCAAGTTTGCTAATTGGGATGTTTAAAACATGTAAAATCAATGCTTTTAACATATTTTAAACATGTTTTTTAAAATACTATTTGAGACATATTTAAAACATTAAAAACATGTTTTTAAAAAATAAAATATTTTGTTCTTTAAAAAAAACATTGAACGCGGACAAAGCTGCTAGCCTGTTCGCCGAGTGATTGAATGTAATTGATTGAATCTATAAGTAACAATTTTGCTCGGCAAGCAGGCTAGCCGCTTTATTGACTTGAACGCGCGCATTATTTCTTGCCAACTTTGATTTTACTGTATAAATAGATTTTGCTAAATGTATCTTCAAAAAATCGTTCTTTTTAATGCGATTTGTGATGAATTCTGCTGCAATCCGAGATCAGATCAAAGATTGATTTTCAACAAACGAATCGCACATTCCTATTTTGAAATTGGATCAGAACCCACCTTTTCCTGCAAAAAAAGCACATAAAAAATAATAAAAGATTATACTAGTACATATTTATATATATTAGAATCTCGTACTACACAATATCTAGCGTCAAAAAAGAAATTATATAAATGTTAAACTAGCTCTGCTCTACCGTTCAATTTAATTTATGTTGTGACAAAATCTAATTACAACAATTACAATCTCTTTTAATTATTAGCAATATCGTTGCTTTTCGACGGCAAATAAATAAAATAATTTAGGCGTCGAGTGGTTTGCCGCTCGGTGCGATTAATTCGCGATCTGTAGATCCGGTCCGAGTTCAATCCCACCTGCGCCCACACGATTTTTCGCGTTTAAGGAGCCGAAAATGACTCCATCTGGTAATTAAGAGATCTTTAATTATCAGCGCCGTTTGGATCCGGCGTTTAACTGTAGGTCCCATACATCAGTGGAACATATGTATGGATCCTCCAGACTGGAGATTGGATATTAGGCTAACAACTTAGTATTGTTTGCTTCAAACAAAATGACAAATGCGATTGGTCAATTCCGATGGACTAACTGGCCAGTTAAGTTAACTGAGCTTGGTGACAGTGGCCCTTACTAGAGTGACTCTAATTATAACTATTAGCTTTCAAACAGCAAAACCGAGCAAAATGATCATATATGATAATCAACACGGCGACAAAAGTATAACTTTGTTTCAATTATAGGCAATTATTCAGTTTAAAAGACACCACGTACCACGTCGATGACCTTGACTTTGATATATATCGTCATATGACTGTGTATGATCTTCATAAGGTGGCAATCGCTGGTCGTTAAAAAATTGACAAAAAAAGTTCAAAAAATAATCTTAATTCTGTTATATACAATATTAAGGATTACCCTATTTTACTTGTTTACGTAATGACTTTCTACGCGAAGCAAGGTCCACCCCACATTCCCCTTGTTAAGGGCGAGTGTATTTATTGTTGTGTATAGCAGAAACATTTTTTTTTTATTTTTGTCAATAATTTTTGTAAGGACCAGTGACTACCACCTAAGATCTTTTGAAGTCACTCATGGCCATGACTTTGACAACATAATCAAGAACATAATCATTCCGAGTAATTACCCGATTATATCTTCTAGTATTCTTGAACCATGAATTAATATTGTGGAATGGCACTCCCATCTTCAGAGCTAATTTTTCCAATTTATTTCTTCTAAGACATGGAGTTTTCTCAAACACACGTACTAACTCGCTCCGTTCATCATCCGTGAATGTCCTGCACGACGCTGTTTTCAGCGGGTTTATCGTTCCGCATCTGTAATTGGAGTCAGAATCCACTGTTTTCTACAACAAAAAAATTCTGGATTTAGTTATAACTATTAGCTTTCAAATCACATCAGCATAATATAACCGGGCAAAAAAATCGTACGTGATGTTCATGTGACGACGAAAGCTTAAGTTTGTGCGGATTATATGTCCTAGTATTCTGGAACCATTTTGTAATACTGTGAAAAGACGCTCCCATTCTCTGGCCTAGTTCTTCCATTTTATTTCTTGTAGGATATGGAGTTTCCTCGAACACCTGTATTAACTCTTTCCGCTGATCAACCGTGAATCTCTTTCTACACGATGCTATTTTCAGTGGCTTTTTCTTTCCGCTTTTGCAAACGGATTCAGGACACACTGTTTCCTACAACAAAAGCACATTAAAAATAAAAAAAGAAATTATACTAGTACATATATTAGAATCTCGTAATATACGATGTAATACTTCATTGGGAAAGAAATTGCATAAGCATTAAATGCTACTCTGTCATCTAACTTAATTTGTGTTATGGCACAAGATCTAATCACAATTACAATTTCTTTTAATAATTAGAAATATCATTGAACGTAGCAAAAGAATAAAGTAATTACAAGAATATTGTTGACATAACCAGAGACAGGATTAGACTTTTCGGCGCCTAGGCAAAAGAAAAACATGCACCTCCTCAGTAATAAAAAAAAATTTCTTTTACGAGTATAAAATATAATAGTTGAAATAAAAAATTTATTATAATCATAGTGTTTATAGTATATATAATATAGTGTTTATATAGTATTTATTAAAATTATTATTAATTATAGTGGCACTTAATACTCATGTATAATAGATAATATTAGCTATCGTAAAAATTTATAGAGAGCCTAATCCTCTCATTTCAGGTGATACTCTTCATATTTTGATAACCACAAAATTACCGGTTTTATATCAACATTTTTATCCTTACATATATTTCGTTTTTATGTAATACACAACGGCAGAAAAGTATAATCACCGCGCGCGTTGATAGCGAATGAATTAAATCAGAAATTTATGTTGCCATTTTTGCATCCCTCTAAATTTTTTACATGAAGTAAGTGCCTTGTCGCTACACAACATAATTCTGGTCTGGTTATAACTATTAGCTTTCAAACAGCAAAACAAAATCGCGTAAAACGATCATACTTGACGATCACACGTCGACGAAAACACAAGTTGTTTGTTCCGTTGAGTTCTTCTTTTATTCCGGAACCACGTACTGATATTGGGGGATGACACTCCCATCTTTTGTGCTAGCTCTACCATTTTTCTTTTACCAGGATATCGAGTTTCCTCTAATACCCGTATTAACTCGTTCCGCTGATCAACCGTGAATCTCCTGCGGCGCGACATTATTTTCAACGGCTGCGGCTTTTTCTTCTTGGTTTTGCAATCGGATTCAGAACTCACTGTTTTCTACAACAAAACCACATTAAAAATAAAAAAATTATAATTATATACAGGGTGTCTCATTTTAAATAATGCATTAAGATTTTTCGAAAACTGTGGTAGATACGAAAAAATGTTTCAAACAAAGGTTGTATGGTTCGGAGGGAGACATAAGAAGGTATCATTGATTTGACCTTGGGTGGTGTCGCCAAGGCCAGGTCAAGTTCACGTTGACTTTTTTTAAATGAAACCCCCTATTTTTCTTTACATTTTCTTGTAGCTTACTTCGAGATCTTTTCAAAAAACACTATAATAAAATATTTTTCATTAAGTATTTTTCGAGTTATAAGGCTCGACAGTTACAGTACAGTCGGCATTAGCATTACGCAAGTTGTCCGATCGAAGGTTAAAACCTCTTGAATGTTGTTCAGGATCATGTCCTGGATAACATTTGTCAAGATCAAGGCCATTTGGAGGTTGTACCTCTTATTTTCATTTTTGTACTAAAAATTCATTTTTACATAATGTATATTTATATATTAAAGTCTCGTAATAAACAATATAATATTTGTCATTGGAAAAGAAATTGTATAAATATTAAACGCTGCTCCGCCGTCTTAATTTATATCGTGACGCAAGATCTAACCACAATCACAATCTCTTTTAATAATTGAAAATATCGTTAGTTTTCTGAAGCAAGAAAATAAAATAATTACAAGAATTTTATTGTTATGACCAGGACCGGATAGAAATTTCAACGCCATGGCAAAAGAGGATCATGCACCTCTTCAGTAACAAAAAATATTTCATGTACAAATGTAAAATATAATAAAAAATATTAATTAGTGATATTTAATATTAATTTAGTACTAATAATATTTAATAGGAACATAATCACATGTATAAATATGTTATAAGCAAGCAAGTAACTTATATATGTATGTTACAAACAAACAAAGCATAATTACTGAAGTCACAGTAAAAGAGTTTCTATACATATTGCGTAGTGTATAACATCTATAAGTATAACAGATAATATTAGTTATAAAAAAATTCATAGAAAATATATTTTTCATTTAAAGTAATTTTCGTGTTTTGATAGCCACGTCAAAATTGTTAATTATTTTATCAAAATTTATATCTCTACATATATTTTGTTGTCATGTAATATATGTAACGAGTGTTTAATGGCAGGAAAGGATAGTCACCGCGTTGGAATGAATTAAATCAGAAATTTATGTTGCCGTTTTTGCATTCTTCCAAATTTTTTACATATGCCTCGTTCGCCACAACCTAGTTTTCGGTCTGGTTATAACTATTAACTTTCAAACAGTAAAAAAACGCGTAAAATCATACAATGATCGACATACTTGACGATTATGCGTCGACGAAGACATAGCTTGGCTCGGTTTAGTTCTAGGTTTAATTCTTCTAGTATTCCGGAACCACATACTAATTTTGTGAAATGACACTCTCATCCTTTCAGCTAGTTCCATCATTTTTCTTCTATCAGGATATCGAGTTTCCTCTAATACTCGCATTAACTCATTTCGCTGACCAACCGTGAATTTCCTACAGCGCACCGCTATTTTCAACGGTTTTTCCTTTTTGCTTTTGCAATCGGATTTAGAATCCTTTGTTTCCTATAATAAAAACACATTAAAAATAAAAAAGATATTATACTAGTATATATGTTACAAGCGAACAAAACATAGTTGCTAAAATCATAGCAAAATCATAGTGTATATGTATTGTAGTGTGTAATTTATAAATAATATTAGTTATCGTATAATTCATGGAAATTGTATTTTTCATTTAATGTAATACTTTTCATGGTTTGATAGTCACAAAATTGTCAATTATATATATATATCAACATTTATATTCTTACATATATTTCATTTTTATTTAATACACAACGAGCGCTCAACAAAAGAGGCAAGTAAGTATAGTTATCGTGCGTTGGTAGCAAATGAATTAAAACACAAATTATGTGACCATTTTTGCATTTTGCTTTTACATAAGGCAAGTGTTTCGTTTGTTACAACATAGTTCTGGGTTTGGTTATAACTATTGGCTTTCGAACAGCAAAATATAACTTTTAGGACAAAATGATCTTACGTGATGATCACACGACAACGAAGGCATAGGTTTGTTTGGATTATATGTTCTAGTACTCTGAAACCATTTTCTAACACTATCGATTGACACTCTCATTCTCTGAGCTAGTTCTTCCAGTTTATTTCTTTTAGGGTATGGAGTTTCCTCAAACACCTTTACTAACTCGTTCCGCTGATCATCCGTGAATATTCTTCTACTGTTCCATGCTTCATTCAGCGGCATTTCCGTTTCACTTGTGCGATCAAATTCAGAATCCATTTTTTCTAAAAAGAGAGCATATTAAAAATAATAAAAGGAACTATTCTAGTATATACAATAAGAATCTTATTTTAGACCGTACATTGTATTAGAAAGATGTTAATGTGCTGAAAAACTATAAATAAATTTATTGCAAAAAATATTACCCCGGCCGGGAGTCGATCTCTTGTATTCTGTCCTAGGCCTTTAGATTATCGAAGCCGGTATTCTAGTATATGTTTATATATTTAGTTTCATAATATATATTTCATTAGAAAAGAAATTTTGATGTGCCATCCAACTTAATTTATGTTACAAGATCTAATCACAATTACACTCTGTTTTAATGAAGTGTCTTGACGTGGGTTTACTAAAAGTCAGCGAGAGCATAAAATATTACAGAATTTTTATTGTTAAACTGTTAATTTCCAGGCAGCAAAACAAAATCGCGTAAAGCAAACATACGTGACTACACCTTGACAAAGTGATTTGCTTCTTCAAATTAAATTTTCTTTTTATAAATCACATGTGAATCACACTTGTTTACAATCTTATTCTTTGAATATAAAATTCTCTTTTTTTCTTTATTAGGTTGCGAAGTCCTCTCAAACATCCGTATTAACTCATTCCGCTGACCATCCGTGAATTTCGCCTTGCTTCTGTATTTCTTTATTTTCAGCGAATTTTCCATGACATTTTTGCATTCGGATCCAAAACTCGTTTTTTCCTATAAAAGAGCATATTAAAATGATATAAGAACGATCAGTGAGGTCAAAACATGAACTTAACATAACCTCACTTTCGTTTCATGTAAAGCACCAAATGCATTCGGAACAGATTCAGAACGACAACCACTCTCTAAAACCTACTGCACATTGGATGACATTGGACGCGATGAGCGATATCCAATGAAAGCTCTGCTTTTTCTCACGTAACGACGCAAAGCAAAGCTCTTATTGGATATCGCTCATTGAGTCCGAGGTGTGTTCCGAATTGTGTATGAAGCGCAAGACGCCACAAGATGCATTATGGTTCCTGCACACTGGACGCGGAAACGTTTGCCGTGCGGCAAAATGTGACGCGGTAGCCAATAAGCTTACACCCTATAAGCGCAAAATGTTCCTGGAATGTTACATGAATATTATTAAAAAAAAAATTAAAATAATGTTATTATAACATTTCGAAAATATCATAAATATTTGTTTAATATTACAGGAGTATTCTATAGAGGTTATATGTCCACTTATATAATAAACCTAGGTATTATATTTTAATATTTCTGAAACATTATTAAAATATTAATAAATATTAATTATTTTTAATTTTGTGCAATTTGAATTCACAATCCAGTAACGAAAAGTTCTTATCAGTCTATGCTGCA
>NW_017256854.1:2263097-2271084 GCF_001594055.1 Mycetomoellerius zeteki | reverse complement strand
GTTACTTTTAATAATCATATAATATTATTAGGAGTGGACATATAACCATCTATTAATATTTCAGGAATATTATTTAATATTATATAATTTTTAGTAAAATATTATTAAAATGTTATATTTAATAGTCTGAGAATATGCCTAAAATATTATTTAATATTAAATAATATTATGCGCTTATAGAGCAGCTCCTAACATGTTCATTGGTTATGCTTGATCTTGCGGAATCTTGTTTTCTGATTGGTTGCAGAACGTCGTACGACGAAAATCGGATGCAGTGTGAATCCAACAGTTTACCTTACACCGAATATGTAGCAGAGAAGGATGTAATATTTCATGCTATCTGTAAAAAGTTGTAAACAATAAACTCGTGTGGAATCGTTCACAAATTTACAACTTTACTTGCGAAACGCGGTTTCATGAAGCCACGAAGAAGGTGACGGCAGCGCATGCTTACATCACAGTGTTGTGTGTGTGCGTTTTGTGGCTGCGAGTTTTCCTAATCTAAGGCCGGTATTCATAGTCAGTTCTTATATTCAAGATCATCTCAAGTTCAGCCTTGAGGTGTTACGAACCAATAAGAGAGCCACATTAGCGTATTAAGACATTACTTAAGACGGTCTTGAAATAAGAATCGACTATGAATACCGACCTAAATAGTCGTCAATTTTAACCATTTTGACTTAAATCGAGATTAATATCTTAATTCGCGGTGCAGAGCGACGCTTTTCTCGGCCAGATTCATTCGTTTCAGACAAAAACGCGTCGAATGAGCCTAATTTCATCGATTTCTGAGTTGACTTGGTTAAAATAAACAATTACTCGAAATGCGAAGAGAATCAGCTGACTCTGAGAGAAGATAAACTTATTTCCATTGGAAAACTTCACTCTAGTTCGATTTACGGATCTCTATAACAGTCTGGCTGATACTTTGACCTTCATAAGAAAGGTCGAAAAGACAACCAGGGGATATATAAGAAAAAGAAGAATTACACGAAATAAATATCGCGAAACATGCGCTCGACCAAGAGCATTGTTCAAATGGTACAATCTTCTAAAACGTACCTTTTGAACTTTCTCAAAACCATGTCAAAGGTATGTCTTCTATAAATTTAAAAAACATACATTTATTATTACATTATTAGAATAATTTAATAATCAGATAATGTAAGACAATACTGTCCAAGATTTGTAGATTTATAATTCTTGATAGAGATAAAAAAGAGAAGGCAATAAGCATAAATGTTGATACAAACTAATGACTAGAATTACAAATTTTGGACAGCACTGATATTGTAAAAGATATTGGCTGTGTTCCAAAATTTACTGCTAGTACTGAAAATCTATAATTCATGTCATGTGCACTATAGATTTTCAGTATTGGCAGTAAATTTTGGAACACAGCCATTGAGTACGTTCCATTTCATACATGATGCCTATAATATATTTTATTCTACTTTAATATTTAGTGAACAATAAGAACAAATGATACGACATGCTCATCATGTATAAAACCTAACACTTATTGAGAGAAGCACTGGAGTACTTTGTAAAAACATGTTATTTATTCTAGTCTGGAGATGTAAAAATACGCAGATTTGTTGATATCCATAATGACAGTTCTTTTGGAAAGTACGCTATTGTCCAACCTTGGGTGGTTTCTGAAAAAGTTACTGTACCTGCATACATACCCCAGCCATCCTACAGTCAGTCTATGGTACCCAAAAATGGGCCAGTAATGCCCGAGATCAAAGATGAATATCAAATAGAATGCATGAGGCATAGTTGTAAACTTGCTAGTCGCATTCTGCGTCAAGCTGGCGCATTAATTGAGGTGAATTATTTCTTACATATTATATAAGAGTCCAGATTCATGTTGTCTCAGTTATCAGCTTAAAATCACAAACCAATTTTTAGATGATGACGGATGTGGTGAATCTGGAGTTCTGTACTGATAATATCTGAAAGATATACACAAGCCTTGGAGTCATAAATTTCATAAACCGAATAAGAAGAGCTATCTATATAAATTTATCGTTCACTAAGCAATTAAAATCTGTATAAGAATTGTTACATGTATGTTGAAAATCATATACTTAAGAAATAATATTTTAAGAGTAATATTTATTTATATATATATATATTTTTCTTTTTGGTTTTTGGAATGTATCCCCAGGCATCATTAATAGCTTTCAGATATATCCAAGCATTAAATATTATAATAAACTAAATATAAAACAAAATTGTTATATGCTAGCCAGGTATTACAACCGATTTTCTCGACAAACAAATACATGATATGATCATTGGTAATGGAGCTTATCCCAGTCCACTCAACTATCATGGCTTTCCCAAGTCTATATGCACAAGTGTTAACAACATTGCTTGCCATGGTATTCCAGACAATAGACCTTTACAAGAAGGTGATATACTCAATGTTGATGTAACAGTAAGTAGCTTTATTTTTTAAAGGAAAACGAAATCTTTTTCTTTATTGTTTGATAAAATGTTACAAGTTCTCTAAAAAATCCATATTTTTTGTTTAAGTAGGTATATCTTAATGGTTATCATGGCGATTGCTCAGCTATGTTTCAAGTGGGTGAAGTAGACTCAGAAGGCAAACGATTGATAACAGTCACAGAATTGTGCTTAAAGTCAGCTATTGAAATATGCAAACCAAACGAACATTTTTGTAATATTGGTAATAATATGTATATGATTAAAATCTTAACCTCTCTGTATGATATGTTATTACATTTATTTTTAGCACTGTGTAAAATCTTTCTATTTCTTTCCAGGTAACGTGATAGAAAAAACAGCAAATGAACACAATTTGAATGTAATACCTTCACTTTTGGGTCATGGTATTGGGACTTACTTTCATGGTGCTCCAGACATTTATCACTTTGGTACAAATTAAAATATTCCACTAACATTAATGCACATTAACATACAGATGACCAATACGAAATTATCTAAATCGTTTTTATAACATAATTTCTATATAAAACATTTCTTAATTTCAGAATAAATTACTATGTATTGTAAAAATGTCAAACCATCACTAATATTTTGATGCTTATTTTTTATTTTGTAGCAAATGATTTTCCTGCAAGAATGAAAGCAGGTATGACATTTACTATTGAGCCAGCTTTGAGTCAAGGAACAACAGAGATCGAAATTCTGGAAGATCGATGGACAACTTGTACAGTCGACAATTCTAGGACAGCTCAAGTCGAACACACAATTTTAATAACAGATACTGGATGCGAAATACTAACACTTTAGTCGCTTTAGTTTATGATCGGTATTATACTATTTATACAACAAAGGATCTATTGAATATATTATTTTTAGTGTACATAGACATGTATAAATTAATTTATACGTACGTTTTAGTCTAAATACTATATCCGTGTTTTTACGTGTAAAAATAAAAATTAAGAAAAGTTTATGTTTATTATTACAATGAAAATTATTAGTATAGTTACTAATATTAATTTCTTATTTCTTATATATAAGAAATAGGTGTACAATTGACGAAAACTTTTTTCAAATTTTTCAATTAAAAAAGAATGGATACTTTCTTACCCTATATATTTTTTTATTATAACTTATTTTGAAAGAATACATTACGAATACATACGAAAACATTACAATTTTATAGAATTGCGGGTCCCCAATAACTTTCTACGTCTATCGGTCCTTGTATTTCGACTCCCTTTTCTTTTGTAACAATGCCCAAATGATACTGGAAGAACAAAATAAATCATTAACAATTTAAAATTATTGATTACGCGTACACGAATTTTGATTTGTTTAGTAGATACCTTTGGGAAAGATCTTGCATCTCTGTAGAAAAGAACTTGATTTACTTTGTATATAAGTTGAATAGCTTCTTCCTTACTCATTTGGCTATTTTCCTCATAAGCTTTTCTCAGAATAGGCGTTGCCATATAAGCGCCATAACCAGTCGCAATAACAGGATCTTTGTAAGCTGTCCCAAGCTTATCTACAGTTGCCAAAAATCTGAAAGGCAAAATCATGATTCATGCTAAATCTGAAAATACAAGTTTATATTGAGTATATATTGATATTGAGTACTTACGGTTGTCCATCTTCCAAACCGGCAATGACAAAATTGTTCCAAAACGGATCAAAATTTGATCGTCTGTTGTACATGACACGTGTCAACCAGCAATGCAATGCTTTCGGCTTCAAACTAAATCCATCATCCAAGCATTGTTCCTCCAGACTAAAACAAAAATATTGATGTAAAATAGCAATGTCTTAATACTCGTCGAAAAGTCTAATGTATTTAAGGAAAACATTACACTCAGAAGAATCAAAAAGATATATGTTGGATAAAACCTCCAGCATCAGATTGCTTAGTTCCAAAAATTGAACGCCACATAGATGCTACACCTTTTTCATGTATTTTCACTAGCGTCAATTTTGATCATTCATATAATCTATTTTAATGCTGAAAATGTGTATTCAGTATCAGGATAAAAAGGCACTTTAACCACTTAATACTCATTTTTAAAATATACTATATAATCAATATCAAAATTGACTCTGGATAGAGAAAAATACATGAAAACAATGTATATACAAGATGATTCATAATTTGATGTCAATATTTCAGGGGATAAATCTAAAGTATCATATTAAAATAAATTAAAAAACATCATATGGACATAAATCTTATAAAATGTTTGAAGTGTCTGCCTCGTGCCTTAAGAAATAACTGCATGAAATACTTAGCACTTGACTTTATTTAATATTTACAAAGAATATCCATCAATATTGCAGTGGAGTAGTAAGAGTTAAAGCATGAGTCGGATACTTAACATTTTCTTTAATTATCTATTATTAAAAAATTTAAGTATGTAGAAACCTAGAAACATATGACATTTCTTACTTATTTTAGTATGTAGATTCACTCCTGAAATATTGACATGCATTTATGAGTTCAATTTTGAACTAAACTGATACTGGAACTGCTGGAAATTAAACAAATCCAACTTCCAGGCTGAAATTCACAGTCGATCCTTATATTTAAGACTGTCTTAAGATGTTCTAAGCCAATTACAGATTTAAGACATTTCTTAAAATTATCTTAAAATAAGAACGGATTATGAATACCAGCCTAAGTCATATTTATTTTTTATACAAGGGACGTTTATAAAGTTTTGCAAATGCATACAGTGAAGAGAAAAACTTAATTATTTGTGATTTTGTTGCATCATCTGTTGCTGCATGAATTTTAGACAATGACTTCTTTTAACAAGATACATGTAATAACAATCATCATCATCATTATCATCATGATGTAATAACAGTGGTTTTCTAATTTTTTTCATTTTTATAATATTATAATACAGGCTTCACAGAGTATTAACTGTCAGACACCAAGGTCCGTATTCATAGTCAGCCCTTATGTTTAAGGCTTCCTTAAATTTATCTTCAGATGCTCTACGAATTATTTCATTGGCTACTGAGCATCTAAAGATAAATTTAAGGAAGCCTTAAATATAAGGTTTTACTATGAATATACAAGTGTCAAATCAAAACTATATAGCTACATTGACACTGTTCTTCAGCATCAAATGGCATAATATTAGGTCTGTTCGCGTTGTTTGAAATCCTTAAATATTTTTGCACTTAAAATGAGATAGATATATATTTGGACGGTGAAAAGAGAGAAAGCGAAGATGCTGAGTGCAAAAAGTGCATGCAACGTGAACAGATCTATTATAGAACAATTTTCAGAAACATTTATTAATTTATCTTATGTAGTAAACCAAGAACAGTATATTTTAAAAATAAAGATGTATAAAAAATAGAATGATTATAAGGACTCACATCTTTCTTTCCACATAACTCTTGATACATTGAAAATCTGCATAATCTCCAGATGCACCAAGAATGATGTTATCATTAACTTTTATAAGACGCTCTAGATTTCTATAACGAGCAAGAGATCCATAAGATCCTAGGATATCCGCCGATATAATGACTCCGTCTTTGAATTGTACACCAATGACGGATGTACCAGTCGTTATAGGAGATCTGTAAATAATAAAATAACAGTTAGAGTAGAACTCGTCAAGTCCTTACGCCATTTCGGAAATTTATCTAATAAAGTCTCAAGTATTTTGAAGTATTTCACTTTCTCAATTTGTTCGATAAAAGAGAAGATGACATGCGAGATTTACATAGAGCTGTGCAGGTTATATACAAAAAAATTGTACGCAAACGGATGAAAAACGTTTGTTAATTATAGTTAAAACGTACTGTGATTTTTGGAATCCACCGGTGCCGTTCTGAGTGCCTGGAAAGTGATAAAATGCACCAGGAAATGGTCCATTTTGCCACAAAGGTAAAAAGCAAGGATCTTTACTGGGAAACGCCATTTTTCTATAATAACTAGTGTTCGAAGGTATCGATACGAATGCGTTCCAGTATCGATACACCTCTGATATAAATATGTCTCGAGTGGTCTCGAGCCTCTTTCCGAGTATCGTTCGGAGTATCGATATAAGAGTCGACAGGAGTGACAATGACAAGCCAACTCACACAAATGTTTATCTAGTGTGTCCGATGAATACACCTAATATTCGAATAAATGAATAAAAAATGATTGAAAATACTCATTCGAATATTACACTTCTTTTTTATTCGTCAAGAAACGAATAAATACTTTTTCATTCCATTCCCATACAGCACAGAACTTGCAGCAATAACGCTGCAATATTGCTGCAACATGCAACATTGCTGCAATGTTGCAGCATTGTTGCTGCAACTTTTGTGCTGTAGGGGTTTGAATAAATATTTTTTGAATATGATTATACGAATATTTTCGTTTCGTATTCACTTTTACTCTGTATTATCTGCACATAGCCTGTAAATCTACAAGAGAAAATAGAAATCTATAAAAACAATGACTACACCGTGTTCTTAGTTCGTGACTTATACGATAGGCGTTCTTGTTTAATCCATAGGTTAAACAAAGACATTTTTATTGGGAATAAATAATATATCTCGGAATTTAATGTCCTCAAACCATAATGAACGACGCTCCCAAGATATCTTATAAAGTGTTTGTAACATTACTGTGATGTAACCGGAATTATATCGGAATATGTATAGCGCTCTATCAAATAAATATTTATAAATAAAAAATGTATTACTTTCTAAAATATTTTTCAAAATTTCTAAGTTTCCTTCATAAAATCTGAATACTTCAATGACAAAAATAAATAAAATTCATTTTTTTTTTTTTTTTACTTAAAGTCATCAAAGCCTTCATTTAAAATAATCAATATCGAAATATATTTAATTATAACATGCATAATCTTATTTAAATTATATAAGCGTCTTTATTTTCTAAAACTTCGAAATTAATATGGCATATTCTTAGAAATGAGCAGTTTTCAAAAAATTATACAATACATTATACATGTAATACATATATTATTTTGAAATTTTTAATTATACATTTTTATCAATACAATTGTACTTATGTCTTTATACATTTTTTATTTCACTTTTTTTTCTCTTTTTTACATCACGTTATTAGCATCTCGGGAAAACATGTTATATAATGGACATATTATAGATATTATAATCATATATAAAACATGTCAATTTTATTTATAATTATGTATAATTATATATGAAACATTTTTTCCCCCGGGATTACATTTCATAATTACACATTATGCTATTAACTATTATATTTCATAATTATTTCAAGTATAATAATTTTTCATTAACCACACATAAGCATAATTTTAACATATAATCCGCATATATAAAGTTTATGTCGTAGATGATGTCGTAGATTATTATATTATATTTTTATAATCTAAATATCGAAAAAAGGAACAATTCCCAGACAGCACACAATATTTATAAAATATTTACAATATATTTATAAATATTTATAAGATTTATTTTAAATATTTTGTAAATATTTTTTGTG
>NW_017256854.1:2110473-2263010 GCF_001594055.1 Mycetomoellerius zeteki | reverse complement strand
AAAATGAATATTAATAAATATTTGTTATAAATATTCTGTGCTGTCTGAGTTAATCTGCGAACGAGCGAGCGTTAAGCACGTTCTAATGTTGTCAGTAATTAATTGGCATTAATAATTAATATATTATATTTATTTCTAATATTATTTATATATTATATTTATTAAAATGATTCATATATAAAGTTAATCAAAAGGAAAGGTAAATCATTACTATTGATAACGTAAACACAATATTCGAGAGCAATTGCACAGACGATGAATCCGGTACTTGGTTTCCCTCTAATGATATTGTGTTATTTGCCAAAGCTGCGTTAATGGATTTCATTAAAGGGTAATCACGTCCATCAAGTAAAGCCATATCACCGTGCAGCAATGAGCATTTGCCTCGGAAATCGTCCGTGTCGATACTCCATACCATAACACCCGCCAATTTCTGCTTCTTTGCATATTCCACCTAAAAGAGTACATTAGCATATATTAGAATTACTTAACGTTGATATTTTTTCAGATGTCCAAACTTGCGCAAATAAAAATAGAACTGTACAAAGTGCAATTAAATAAATACATATGTATATATACATTTTATTTAATTTGTCAAAATGTTTTTTCAACAAAGTAAAATAATGTTAAAAAAGGAATTTATTATATCTTACATAATTTTAAAAAAATGCTAAATATTATTGAGACTTTTCAGTAACTGCTCCAAAGTTTAGAACATTTGAAATTTATATGAATTATTAATAATAATTTTATTATTATTAATAATTGCAATAATATATAAGATATATCATTTTTTATTTTGAACAGTCAAATATTTGAAAAAAATATCATAACTTTGAAAATTTGATTTTTTTAAAAATTGATTTTACTATTATTATAAATGATGTTTCAGCAAGTATATAAACATATATACAGCTGTATATATGTTTAATATAACATGTAAAATATATCAAATATATCAAATATATATGTAAATATACAAACAATAATGTATTTATACATATAATTGTAATAATAATTATGAATTATATAGGATTTGTATATTTCATTTCTAAAAACGTGTAATTAGGAAGAAAATTCATCTTCACTAAGAGATTATTTTTTAAAACTGTAGAAAAAATACCTTGGCCATCATGGCTTTGCGATTATCGTAAACTACAACACGATCTTTATTAATCGCATAAGCAGTGTTGCTCTCATTATCCCATCCAGTTGTCCAATTTTGCGGATACAATACCAATGTTTCGCAAATCTATACAGAAATGTACAATTTATTTGCGCGCGCGCGTGTGTGTGTATGTGTGAATAATTTATTTATATATATTTTATATTATACCAGAGAGGTTTCTCTCTGATTATACATTTTGCGTGTTGAAGAGCTCCTATGCATAATATTATATGTATATTTACCATTACTGTTGCAAAAAAATAGTTATACAACTATTGATTGTCAAAATTACGGGATTTACGAAATAAACACAATGGATTAAATATGATATGAATACATTGTTAGATATCAATGGATCAATGATAACCTAATTTCTTAAGTTAAATAACATTTTATTATTTTCAACTTCCATATGTGTCAAAACATAAATCAATTGATTTCTGTGGTTCGTTTCAAAGTGAACAACGTCCTCACACAAAAAGTGTTTAAAATCGGGTCATAAGACGTTTTTTGCGTCTAAAAGACGACTTAAAGACGTCTTATGTCACAATTTTAGACTTTGTGTTGTTGTTAGTTTATTATTTATTAAGCATACGCGTTAATATGGATCCATATTAACACATATGCTGAATAAATAATAAATAAAATTTGAGTCTTAATTGAATACATTTTTTTTTAGTTAAATTATTTAAATTCTATTTAAATTAATGACATTTTAAGTAGGAACAGTACCCACTAAGCAAGGAACGTTGCAGCAACGTTGTGACGTTACTACAACGTTACTGAAATGTTTTGTAATGTTTCTTGTTTACTGAGTAGCGACCTATAGAAATTAAAAATAACTCAAATTGGATATAATTTAACATTATAAATTTAACAGTGTATATGTGATCAAATAGCTAATAAATACCTCGTTGAATCCCATAAAGCCGTCTTCAGACGTATAAGGTCCTTTAAATCCAGTATCTAGACTGGGTAGGCCAATCGGATTTATTTTAGGCGTTTCTGGTACAGTTGTAAGAACAAAAGTTCTTCCATACATCGCTAGTCCTAAGACTAATTTCTCGGCTGGGGCTCCTTGTTGTAATAAATATGTAATAGTATATTCCTATGGTGAAAATTCAATCACTATACGATTATATAATTATGCTTCACATTATGTAATATTCGCATCAATATAAAACTAAATATTAAATAAATATAAAATTAATATAAACTAATAGAAAATTTTTATCAATGGTTTTATCCTAAAATTTTATTCTTAAAATTTAGAAGAAAAAGAAATAAACGATGAAGTATATTCTACAAATTATAATAGACAATTATAAAAAGAAACGATTGAAGATGAAATTAATAACTTTGAAAATTACTTGAACTAATTAAGGCTCAAGAATTTCAAATGAAAGAGAATGAAATGAAAATAGCTGTGATGAACCAACGCGATTATTGGTGCATAAAAATTATTTTACAATTTATTCTTATCTAATATTCATAATTTAGTAGATGTTTCGACCACTTTCTTGATCTTCTTCAGTACAATTTAATAATAAAGTGTTATTATAGTTAAAAGTGTTATTATAGTTAAAAAAATAAGTAATATTTTTCGCAATAAGTTTATTTACAGTTTTTCAGCACATTAACATTTTACTAAATATGATGCTTGACTGAACATCAAATTATTATCTGTTAAAAATTGCTTGTCTATTTAATTTAATTCGTGATATTATTACAGCAGTTTAATTGCGTTTATAAGTCCGTAAAACTAATTCGGCGCGCAGTATGAATGATTTATACGAATATGATATATAATATATATGCATGTATATAGTATATATATATATATAATTTACATGAACTATTTACATGAATAATTTACAAGAATTATTTAAGCATTAAAGATCTAGCTTCAACTATTATGGGCATTTAATTTCTAGTATTGTGTTCTTCACATATGCGGTCTAAAATAAAGATTCTTAATATTGTTAATTGAAAAATAGTTTTATAATATACGAATTTTTTCATATAATTGATTTATTAAAAATAATTGTTATGATTTGCAACTGAAATGCCCAAAATAGACATAATCATAATGATCTCACCCCGATTACTATGACCCGTAGTCTGATCGCCCTGACCCCTCACAGATAGGCTATTTCGACCAAACTACTATATCTTTTTACACCGATAAATAAAAATTTAATACATTTAATAATTATTTTAACGGTTTTCTTTAAAGCTATAATCCTGTACCGTATGTCTTTGCAACAAATTTGATAAAAAATCAATTTTTAATGAAAATATTAATAAAATTTCTTAAGTGATCGGCACCACCCCACTCTTCCCTATATTAGATAATAATAAATTGTAAACAAATTTTTACGCATCAATAACCGCGTTGGCTCATCACGGCTATTTCCATTTCATTTTCAAATTTCATTTAATAACACTTTGATTTAATAATTGTTTAAATTTTCTTGTATGCATGTATACTTCTTGCTCTTTCTACCTTATTTTAATATTTTATTTCTCTTAAAATTTTCATCTTTTAAAATAAAACGACTGACTAATTTATTGATGGAGTTATGATAAGAATTGTGCAAAGTTATTTTATTAATTTACTTTGGAATATTTTTGTAATATAAGGTGGCTAGACGTTACTATTGATTCTTTATTACAATATGTCTGTGAATATATGTACATTAATATTTCTGCGAATATCATATTTCTTACCACATCTAATCTATCCTTGCTTTGCAATGGTGAATTTGGAAGAACCCGTTTGTTCCATGCTCCGTGATAATCATAGGCCATCACGTGAATGTAATCAAGATATTTAGAAATTTGAGGAATATCGTATGCTATATCGATAGTAGAACTGGTGGCACTTATGGCTGCGGTTAATAAAAAGCGATGTTCTCTAAAGGCATCCTTCAATTCCTATCACAAGATAAATAATGGATTAATTTTTTCTGTTAATATATAAATAATAAAATATAATATTTCTACCTGCACGAGGCTGACAAAATTCTGTTTATCGTACGGAGCACCTCCTCGACTTCCAGGGAATTCCCAATCAAGATCCAATCCGTCAAATCCGTACATTCTGTTGCGAAAATTTAATTTAAAAAAAAATTATAAAATCCAATAGCACAATTCATGACAATACAATACAGATAAAATCAATAAAAATATAGATCAAAATAAAATTTTAATTATCGATAGATATTGTAACGTTTAATTAAATCATATATTGTAGCCATCACATATAACAAACTTTTTTCTGATCAGTAAAGAAGGTTTTACTTAAAGAATTGACTTTCTATAATGAAAAGATAACATAGAAGAAGGATTAAGATAAATACATCACAGCGAACACACTTGAGAAACTCAACAGTACTAGCGATGAAAACCCTCCTACGATCCGGTGAAGAAGCCATTAGTGAATAATTTGTGCTGCCTTCGTTCCATCCGCCAATACCAAGCGATACTTTTAGACCTTGATTGCGAAGCGTTGTCATTTTTCTGTAGTTGCCTATTCCTATATTCGTTCAGATATTTCCAAATTATGTTTATGAAGCTTTAATTCGAGTTTGATATAATTCGAATGTAATAAATCCGTTATTAATATTTTTTTGTGGATGAATGACCTTATTTGAAATTATCCTCTTTTATTTTGCAAAGTGCTTGGTTCAATTTTTATGAAACTGACTTGTATGTACTCACTAGAGCGTAATTATAGGATAATTTAGTTACGTTTTATCTGAATATGAGGTCAAAAATAAAAGATTCAAAATAATGGATTAAGGCAGAGAGAATTTAAAAAAATAATCTGATTATTGTAAAACACGATTTCAGGAAATTTCTAATTGTAAAGTAACAGCAAAATTTTCAGTTACGCTTTATTTGAAGCTTATCTATATACGCAAACAATTAGTAAGGTAAATGTACTAGTTAATGAACAATTAGTGGACATGACCCAATTCGTTGGACAAAGTGGTACAAAATTTTAAATATTAAACTTTTAATGATATGATATTTAATGTACGCTTCTAAATAAATTTGTTTATAAAAATTTAATAATTTATTTATCGTACATATTAAAGGCTTAATATTTAAAATATTTTATTACTTTGTCCAACAATTAGACATGTCCATTAACTGGTACATTTACTTTACTGATTTCCAAAATAATTTCTAAACTCTGATTACGAGCTTTGTGGCACTACATCATCTTTAATGAATCATTAAAGATTACTTTTTGTTTGAAATTCGACATTTTTAGGCTACAATTAAACTCAGTGATACCAAGAACTCCCTAAAATTGAGTTTCATGATACTCAGATTATTTTTTTGAAATTTAAATTTTAGAACGCCGAGGTCAGAATCAAATTCAGCGACTCCGCAAATTCTTAGAAAACAAGATTTCCTAAAAGTTTCTTTGTTAGAAAGCTCCCGTCTTCAAAGAATTAATTAACAACTTTTCTGGACAATTTGATGAATTATGTATTAATTGTCCCTTTCTTACTCCATTCCTTTAGAATAACATTAAATCTTTATTACAACTCACTTAGTTTCTTAAATAATTTTGAAAAATTTAGTTCTTAATTAGTTAACTTTCTACGATAATTCATAGTTATTGTAAAATTTGATATAAGCTTGATATCATATTAAGATTTTTATTACCATCTTTTTCCATATCTGCCCAAGGGTCGAGACTTTTTATCGTCCAGTCCGTAGCATTTAAACCAGCAAATGCATAAATTAAATGAGTACAATGTTCAGAGCGGAGATTTTCTAGGGAAAATGCTCCATTTCCTTGCCTATAAGCAGCCCAAGATGCGACGTAGCAAACAACGACCTTATCATGTTTCGGTCTTATGAGTCCTGTAACAGAATATTGACGTTAGTATAATATAATATATTGACATTATTATAATTAAATTCCATAAATCAGTTTTACAAATGGCATTACTTTGAGATCCTTATTTTTCGAAAAACTTTAAAATAATTTAATTTATTAGTACGATTATTAATATAATTATTAATGTAATTATTTTAAAGCTTGTATTCATTTAGGTAGAAAAATAATTTTCAATGAACGCAATAATTATTGTTGCAGCTAAATACAAAATTATAACTTTTGCAAGTTTGCCTTTTATACGACACAATCAATACGTTATGTTAATAGATATAATTAAAAATCATTAATATGTGTTAAAACGAGTACTTTACTTTAGAAAATATCTCTTAATCGTACGTATTAATTTATACTCTACGCTCACAAATTAAAAAAAATTTTATGAAAGTAATTACAATTTATATATACTTTGTCTTTTAGAGTTTTATTTTTATTCAAAACATATTTAAATCAATCGCCAGTAAATCGCAAAAATTATACATCCAAGCGCACATTTAAGAAACTAAATAAATTCTCAATAAAGAAAACTCGATATTAAATTGATCAAAGAACTCGTAAATAAAGCAATAATGGAATCTATTTTCGCGACACTCTGTATATACATTCGCGAGCGAAAATGTCGCGTCCTCATTGTGCGGCGTGCCGGCTTTTACTTTCGCTTGTTAATATGTAAACGCTGGTATTATTCACGCACTAATCGAATGTAATATTACATGACATTGTTATATTGCACAAGTACAATATACGTATTAATTATCATAAATAGATAGACTTAATAAGAGGCGAACTCACCGTGAACATCGTACGTCCTAAAAAATAAAATTGTAAGTAGAAGTGCCACGTCACTGAAGGACATCGTAGTGCGCTAAACTTCTTCGATGCGTTATATTTAATGCGTTGGATGATAATCTGGAACGTATCTCGAATTAAAAAACATTTACAATATCGTACTTCAAGTACAGTAAACGTCCTGTATTTGATGCGAAAACTGCGTATCGCTGATTTTTATTTCAGATTTAGCGCGTCTTTCTATTTAATCATCATAACTTTAATTCACTGCGTTACTTGATAAGATAGGTACACGACAATCGATAGAAATTAATACAAGGAATAAATCCCTAACGTTAGCGATGCTTATAATCAGATCTGTTTTTTATATCACTTGCGATAATAGTGACAGCGAAAATTTCACATTCTTTTTGTATTTATCTTAGATAGACACTAAATGACCGTTAATTGTTTTATAACAAAATAGCGTTTATTAATCACCCCGATATCGCCGATTATGCACAGTTAATACGGTACCGATTCGTATGACTGCAGTCTGTAGACTGTTGGGCCTCAGATACGCGCGCGTCAACCAGGTCCAGATCACTTTCACTCGTATAACTGTTCATTCTCGAGAGACGAGGAGAACGACCGCGAGAAGGATACACTTAGAACCTGTTATACTATTGCCGGAAATTTGCTTTGTCCTTCGTGCGGATTCTCATTCGATTTTCTGATATAAATAACTACATAACATTATCTGCGCATTACTTTATGCATGAGCCATGCATGTGTTTTATAAATAGAACAACGTACAGTCAGTACATTGCCTAAAAAAGGAAAAAGAGGAAGGCGAAGAAAAAACAGGAGGAGGAGGAAGAGGAAGAAGGAGAGAAAGACAAAGTGAAGAAAAAAAATAAAAGAATATAAGATTAAAATAAAGAGGAAATGGAAATGCAAGAAATCAAGCAAAGGGAAATAGGAAAAAGAGAAGGGAAATTGAAAGATCAGAAAAAAAGGATCAGAAGAAGGAGGAACGACGGAAATATAGGAAGACAGTAGACCTGAAAATGTCGTAGAATGATGGCGCTCATTGCTGTATTGAGATGCGTATGTATATCCTTCCATTGTATTAAAATAACATATCAAAAGGAGTCCAAATGGAAATGGAAATAGAATATGTTTCCTTTTATTAATAGCAGGATATTGAACTGATTTTAATAATATGAAAGCTCTCTTTTCCATTAAATAATAGATTCTCAAAAAATACTTTTGTAAGATGGTAAGAAATAAATTTTCAAAGTGTTTCTTTTGATATAGCAGAAAATTTTAATTGGTCTTAATCTTTCTTTGCGAAATAATAGAATCTAAAAAAATATTTTTCTTTTTGATAAGATGGCAAGAAATAGTTTTCCAAAGTAACTCCTTTTATTGATTAATAGAAATCTTAAACTGATTTTAATAATGTGAACAAAATTTCTCTTTTTTTTTTATTAAATAATATATTTTGAAAAGATATTTTTTAAGATGACAAGAAAAATAATTTTCTAAAGTCTGCCACTAAAAATTAACCACTTTTTGTATATAAACTAATAACATCTTCAATTTATGTACAAGAAATAAATAACTTTTTAATCAGAGTAGGATCTTGATGAACACAATAATAATAAGTTGCAGCTAAATATAAAATTGTAGCTTTTACTTGTTTGTCTTATACATACACGATAATCAATATGTTATATCGATAAAGTATACAGGCAGTAAGCCGCAAAAACAATTACAATGTTTTGAAAAGAGTATTTCGCAGCTCCATTTTGAACAATAGTTTCGTTTAACCATTGTAAATAAAAATCCACGCGAGAATAAACACCCGCTGTATTCGGACGGGCACATCCTTCGCCCCAAGAGACAATACCGACTTGCGTTCCATTGCATAACAATGGTCCACCGCTGTCACCCTGAAAATTCAAAATGTTGCAGTAGAATCTGAATGCAAAAAGTAAAACTTCCGTTTAGTGTAAAATTTTTTTGATTTATTAAAAGAAAACGTGGACTATTAATGTGATCCCAATTAAATTAGAATAAAATTCTGTTATAATTAATATCATCTCTTGTGTGCAAAAAATTTTCAGCTTGTTCTTAGACAAGTTGAAATTGTGAAATAATTGCCCTTATGATTTTTTTAATTGGTGCGATGTTTTTACAATTGACGTTTATCTACGAGGTATAGCAAAGTTTTTTCGTATGATTTTCAATGTCAAAGTTTTGATTTACAAGCTTAACATAGTTCATCAAGCTTAACATAGTTAAAAATTCATAAGTAATTGATTTTATACCTTAAATTAATTCATAAGGTGTTATTTTTTATCTTAAAAAAGAAAGTTTGAATAACTGTAATTTTCCTGGGACATATTTAAATATAAATTTTATCAATATTTCTGTATTGATCTCTCTAATAAGTAGGTAATGTAGGTTCAGGGATTTTTAACGAAAAATATTACAGAGCGTTATTTTTCATTAAAAAGATCTTTGTAATTACCATTTTAAAATGATTTTAAGAATTCCCTAAAAATACCTGTAAAATAGGGAAAAAATGCTCATAGTAAATATTCACGAGGACAGAATCAACGCAAGAGTATTACTAGAAGAACATATACATGAAAAGAAATTTCTGAATTAATCTGATAATATCTCAAAACGTTCAGAATTTTCTATAAACTTAAGCTATTTGGACTTCATAAGAAGTGCAAATAGACCTAAAGAAATTAGATTTTGTGTAAAAACATAAGGAGAGAATATCACTTTGCTATTACATTTAAATAGTTACTCATCAGACTTGAATATAATTAAAAATATAAAATTGTACTATATATATATATATATATATATATATATACGTATATGTACAGGGTGCAGCATTTTAATCGCCCCAGGTGGATATCTCAGAAACTAAGAAAGATACAGGAAAAAGTTTTATACAAAAGTTGTAGGTTTTCTTGGGGGAAAGAAGTTAAAAATAACAGATTCTGTATATGGGGCATTACCAAAGTCAGGTCAAGGTCACGTCGATTTTCTTAAATGAAACCCCCTATTTTTCATTACATTTTTTTGTAGCTTGCCTCGAGAACTTTTCAAAACACTATAATAAAATATTTTTTCATCAAGTATTTTTCGAGTTATAAGGCTCGAAAGTTATAGTACAGCCGGCATTAGCATTACGCAAGTTGTCCGACCGACGGCTAAAACCTCTTGAATGTTGTTCAGGATCATGTCTTGGATAACATTTGTTAAGATCAAGGCCATTTGGAGGTTGTACCTCTTATTTTCATTTAAGAGATTTAGCCGTCGGTTGGACACGTTGAGTAATGTTAATGTCGGCGGTATTGTAACTTTCAAGCCTTATAACTCGAAAAGTATTTAATAAAAAATAACTTTATTATAGTGTTTTGAAAAGCTCTTGATACCAACTATTACATTCTGGTATCAAAAATAGGGTGTTCTATTAAAAAAAATCGATTTGACCTTGACCTGACCTTGGTAATGCCCTATATACAAAATCTGTTATTTTTACCTTCTTTTCCCCAAGAAAACCTATAACTTTTATATAAAACTTTTTTTTATATCTTTCTCATATCCGTTTGGGGCGATTAAAATGCCCCACTCGGTATAATACAGGATGTCTCATAAGTTTTTGCCAATCGCTTTTGTGTAGATAGAGCGGACTAACAATAAGTCGAAAAGTCCTCTACCATTTTGCAATTTTCGCAATGGTTAACGAGATATTGAATTACTAAAAATCGTTGAATATTGGTTTTCAATAATTTTTTACTCAAATACTATTAACTTTACAGAAAAACAGCAAGAGACAAAAACTCAGTTTAGTCCGCTCTATCTACACAAAAGCGATTGGCAAAAACTTACGAGACACCCTGTATATATACGTATATATAAATGTATAAAATACGTATATATAGATATACAAAATTTAATGCAAACCTGACAGGCGTCGCGACCACCTTCCAATACACCAGCGCATAATTGCTTTTCTTTGTGCACATTCGGCAAAGGGCATTTGTCAGGCGAGATTAATGGAATTCGAACGTGTCGCAAATACGTACCGCTTCCTTGCTAACAATGAGCCAAGAGCAAATTAAAGAAATATATTATTCATTGGTCAACTACAGCTTCTTGTATTTTATTAAATTGTGCCATGTGTTTTCAAAGTAAATTATTAATTTAAATAAATTTCTGTTTTAAAGAAAAACGTGATAGGAGATTCTAGAATGAACTAATAAAGAATAGATACTAAAGAATAACTGATGAAGATTAGATACATCGGAAAAAGTTTGCTTTAAACAGAATCTAAAATTGCTCTATCATTATTTCATGATGGATCAAACTCTCTATAAAGCTGGAAAAAAGAGATTTGTATATTCATTTTTTATTAGTTTTCATTCACAAAAAAAATTTAAGATGTTTCTTCCATCGCGCAGAATATATTATCCTCATTTATGTGACGTATTTAAATAAAATACTTCGTAAACTTGCTTACGTTTGAATCGGGTATGTGTCGACCCCATCCAATCGCGACACAATCCTCCGTGTATTTCTGGAATATATCCGTGATATAGACCGGCGGAAGCGTAACGTATTGGACGTACGCGTTTCTGTAAAGAGGTCTCTTCAGCTGTAAAAGCGGGGCATGTATGACAGTACAAGGCCACTCACAGTGATTACAAGGTTTGCTCTCTTTATTATCGACACAAAATTATATACACGGCATAAACAGTCACCCTGAACAATCCAATATCGTTTCGCATGTCCGAGAATCGAAACTCTGCGTGCGGCAATGTCTTGTCTACCAATTCCACTTGCATGGAACCCCAACTTGGTAAATACACGTAGGTCGCGCCGGCTATCACATAGAAATGGCGTGGATTCTCCGCTGCCCACGTGCCGTCGAGCAACCGTCTTTAAACAACGACGAGTTAATTATACACCTTGGTTTTTTTTTCACCTAAACAACGGAGCGATGTGAGGAAAAGTGGAACGCGATCAGACGTGAAACGTAATGACAGAACACTTTTCCTATTAAACGATATCGTGGAGTTCAATGATTCTACTTTGCATGTTGAATATATAGGTAACTTATAGAAAGAAGATACCAAGAATTTTGGGATATATATATATAATATTCACGAAATTATGACATTTTTTTAAAAAAGATATATTTCTTTTTAAAAAAGGTTAATACTATCTCTTAAAACAGTATAATAAGCACAATTTCTCTTTCTTTGTAAGCGAAATATGAAGAAACAACATCTACATTAATTTTGTATAACAAATAAATTAGAAAATTAAATTTTTGATAAAATCAAAGACAAACGAATAACGAATAATTATTTTTTACGAATCTATTCTTATATCAACTAAAGAAAGATAGAATATAATTTATCGCATAAAATTGGTGTTTGATTACGAAAGGGAAGTGATATCGAAAATATATTTATTAAAGTCATGTTTCAATGTATAATTATTAACTCTCTCCCAATTTGTCTCGTTCCCTTTAAATCACTCTTCTTTTAATATTTTATGTAGCTGTCGTATAAACGAACGTACTGATTGCGCCCCAATTTCCTCTACGTACAATCACGAGCGGCCGAGCTGACACGTAAAACAGAAACTACGTTCACGCGAGTAGTAGTACATCTCATCGCTAGTACACAGCTAATCGATATACATAGATAGATACCGCGACAGATATCATTGCCTTAGGATCTAGCGCCGCTAACCTTCTCGTTACTCGTGAAATATATACGCTAGACAGCACATCACTACTCAGACACAGTAAAAAACAAATAAGATATACATACAATTAGAGGGAATGAACGGGACGGAAGGGACGAGATAAAATTCACTTTATAATTGATACGCCGGTTGTCAACAGGCAGTTATTCTTATACCCGATCGCTGACACCGTTCGATTCACCTTCCAATCCTGTTCATCCAGTTGTTGCTGTATAGTTGAAAGAAGGATTGCATTCAGTAGCGAAAATATAAGTCCGAATGTTCCGCATATATTTCACATACGCGATATAAATTACCTACCAAATACATTTAGGACTTATGCATTACAGAACTGCTGTTCAGAATACATCTCTCTGTGATATTTATAATGAATATTTCATAGAGAATGTGTAGATATAAATATCTCTTACAGAGAGACTCAATCTCTCGAAATATATTACATATTTTCAAACTATAGATTACTGGAAATTTAAATCTGCCGACCTGTTCGGTTAATTTCTCACAAATGGAAGCGATTTACAATCTTACAAGACACGTCATTACATCAAACACAAGCCTTTTGCTTTTTCTCGTGTGAACACGTTACATACATCTCTGCAGTAGCAAGGAGGTTAAACACGGCCACTAATACCTCATGTAATGTGGTGTAATCCTAAAATGTCTTACCAGGGCATTTGGTTTGGTTTACAAATAGATATAATTACATTCTCGAGACTATACCGGAATGTAATCTATATTTTAGCCGACAAAGGATTTTCTCCTTCCGTGATCTTTTTTTACTTCGCGAAACTTACTTTAAATCTAAAGAGATTTAGATCACATAGACAGCTCCGTGGTTAAGAATTAATTATACCAAAAACTGAGAAGATTAATTCTCTCAGCTTCTTGTTGAAAAGTTATAAGTGAAAGCGAAAGATCGTTCAATCTATCCAAAGAAAATTTGACGATATGAAAATATCTTATATGTTCTAAAAGCAAGTGACAAAAATGTGTGACGGTAAAAACCCTAAAAAGAAAGACTCTAAAAAGAAATGAAGTTCATTTGATATTTCTTACTTAACAAAGAAAATCAATTTAAATCTTTAAGAAAAAGTAATATAAGAATAGTATCTAAGAAAAGTAATTTAAATTTTTTAGCGTTTTCAGGGAGCTTAAAATTTATCTGAAGCTTAAGTCATTTTGTACAGCTTAAAAGGAATAAATGCTTTGTATGTTCACTTCTTTCAAAGTTCTTTCCAAATTGCAATTATAGAGTGATCCATAAGAATTAAAACAAAATAGCAATTTAAATATAAAATTCCAGTATATATTATATATTACAAAACGTATATACTTTATCTAGATTTAGAAATTTTGATATAAGGCATTTTTGCGTGAAAGAAAGCGACGTTATCAAAATTAATATTATTACAACGCAAATGTACATAAATTTACTCCAATTTGTGTGGTAAATGTATCATAGAAAAGCATGAAAAGATAAATTCGCTGTACGATGTGGCAGTGTTTCCTAATCATAATTAGCCGCGAAGGCCTTTAGAACGAATAACTTTTATATATACACATCAACTCTTACACATTATGAGCAAGTAAGCAAGATATCAACACCTTAATAGGATTAAATGAAAAAGATCACAGTTAACATTAATCAAGCTTAAAGAGTGTCGTGCGCTGCTAACATCTTCGGAGAGTCCACGTGTTCTATTCAGAAAATTTCACGTGAAATATTTTCGCTCATCCCCTCCCCCCCATTTTAGAAAGCTATCTTAATTCCGGGATGTAAATTCGAGGATCCCATCTTTGTTCAAACATCCCAGGAATGAAGATTGTGTATTAAGGAGATGGGGCAACAAATACGTAGGTCGAATAAAGTGCTAAAGCCCCGGCTAGAGAGAGAGAGACTACACCACCCTCCGCGACAGACATAGCGCAAAATGCGAAACGCAGTCTTATGACACGCACCTGACCATGCAATGGGCGGCCGACAGGACGAACCTACAGGCGACGTAAGTGCCTCCGCACGAGTGGCTATAGGATCGGCGCTGCACCGAGACCTAAGAGGAATTGACTTTGAAAAATTCGGATTCGCCGAGTCGAGTCGGTTGCCACCTTAACCCTTGCGCCCTAGCTCGGACGAATGCCAAGCATATTCGAGACCGTCTGAATCTCAATTTCACGAATAATTTTCTCATGCTTCCCTGATGAAAATTGTTCTTAGAATCCTTCACCTAATTTTTCGAAATTTCTACATAATCTTATAACTTTTTAGAAAATTTTTCAAATTTTTTTATACGAATTGGAATACTTTCTAAAATATTTAAAATAGCCTATATCTTTTCTAGAATTTTTTATATCATTTGTGAATTTTATTTTATATTATTTCCAAAGAAAATATGTAAAATATGAAGTTTAAAGTATTTTTCAGAAATCTTCATAAAAGAATATGAAAATTCTTGAAAATATTATGAGAATAAAATATGAGATTTTCACCAGGGGTTTTAACATCTTATATGTTTATTCTCAATTTGTTAAATCATGTTAAATCTGTAAGAAAGACGTTTCGTGAAATCTCACTTAAAGATACATTTCAAATTATATGTATTCTATTAAAACTTCGAATAGAATAGCATACAACTTTCTATGCATCCTGCACATCAACTAAGACAACGCTTAACTATTTGGAAATTGAGATTTCCAGCTGTCTCGAAAGCATTCAAAGTTAGATCACAGTATATATGTACTGTGGTTAGATTGACACGAGCAGTTAAAGTGCATCAGTATACCGTCAGTACATATCGCACAAACGAGAAATTAGAAGTGCCGAAATTGCACGATGTTAATCTAGCTTGTGTATTTCATTAATAAAGCCGATATCTCTGATTCAAGTTGGTCCTACATGAGAATACACTCGAAGCGTAAACTGCAAGATACATCAGTCGAAATTTCATTTCATCACATCATCGTTATATACCATTTTACTCTGTACTACCGGTTAGAAATTAAAATAGTTTAATTCTACGAAAGAGCGTTAAAAGACTTTATGGATCGTTCTCTCTGTTCGCGTTGAATCGCTAAACATTTCGCTCTGTCAACTTTCAGAGTTGATAAAACCACCCCCGGCCTCGCAGAGTACACTTCGCGTTACTTCCACGTCATTGACGTCACAGTCGTCATACTATGCATCCGTGGAGGTGTGGGTGACGGTACCGATGTTCTTCACAAAGGTGAAAGGTTAAGGGGCTTGTGTGCGTAAGAGAAATGGGCGCGTCGCACGCATACGATGAATGGATAATTCTTGATGCTGGTGATCTCTCCGCCGACGATGCGCACCGCCGGCTCATCAACCGCAGACTCCCACGGCGTCGCGGTCGTTTCGACACCGGTCACCAGGGAAATCGGGCAGAGATACGGTATTATTAGGACCAAAACCGCGAAGAGTATCTCCGCCGTAAAGGCTTAGCGGGATCCTCCATTTTCTGTGCCACGCTCTCCGTCGACTTTTGTTTTTCCTATAATTTATATTAGACTTGCTGTTCCTAGTCGCGCACCTTCTTACTTTTCCTCGAGTTAAAGATAAATAAATTATCGTGGCGTTTCCAAGAAGCATAGCTAGCCGCTGCAAGGAGCGTTAGTGGCAATGAAATCGTAATATATCTTGCGAAAGATGAAAGTGGAATCTTATGTATGTATGAATGTATCGACCTGAAGTTTTCCAATGTATCGGCGTAAAGTTCTCCATTGGCAAATGTATACTGACGTGAAGTTCTCCAATATAATTTTTTCCATCATGACCAATATAATTTTTTTACATCACGATCTTCTCCATATGTCCTTCCCCTTCCCTTCACAATCAATTCTATATATTGAAGGTGCAGCTAGAAACAGCAAACTTGTATGAAATTTGCAATATAATCAACTTCGAGCTTTCGACATGCTAGAGTGAACGCTGAAACGACTAAAGATAACTTTATTAAAGTGTGAGATCGTTAAAAAAGACGACTTCTTTTCTATATTATAGTTGTCAGTGATTGCGATTTTGCTTTCCGAGCAAAAGCATGTCGCCTAGCAGACTAAGATCTGCCTGAGATATTTTCTAATTTGCGGATATATGAAAAGGCACTTCTCAATTAAAATATCATTACTAAGCTTTCAAACTTCGCTTAGACGACCGATGCCTTATACGTCTTACAAGTACAATAAAAATTAAAAAGTAGTATATTTCTTGCAAGTTTGAAAGCATGTAAGAATTTGCACGCGATTGGAATAATCTCGATTTTAGCAAATAGTCGCACAATCTGAAATATGCATAAAAATTCATTAATCATAAATATATTCTTTACTTCTATAAAGCACTACATAGTCAATGTTTGTTCCCTAACGTTTCCACTTTCCTCTAACTATGACGATAAATTTATCATTTAGTAATTTGCCGCTTTTTAATCTTTATATTTAATTGTAACCGAATTCGATCGCGCGTGAGTACCCCTAGTTTGTAACGTCAGCTACAGACTTACGTTCGTAAGATTCGTTCTGTGAAGCTATCAAAACTTTTTTAGTTAGATTAGTCGTCTAACTGGAGACGATGATACGTTCCCTTCTGATTATCCTAATGATCAAGATTAGATTAGTACTCTAAAGCCTCGGAAAGCATCGTTAGCGTTCACTCTAACGTAAACGTTCTTCGACATAATCCTTTTAATGTTCCAAAGTACCGCCAGCTCAGGTAGTCATACTAACATACTCTTACGCTGTAGCCAATATGGCTGTTTAAAGTTGCTGGTACTTAGTACGAGTGCCGACAGCAAAGAGAGAAAGAGAGGATTATGATTTTTTAACGAGGAGGTGTGTCAACACACAGATAAGAGATAATCCCAAGCGTTTGGTTGTTCGGTGATAGTATCGGCATCAAGAGTTTTAAATCCTGTTAAAAACCACGTCGTATCGACGGGTAACGCGCCCAATAGTGTTCGAAAAAGTTTGGCCGCAAGCACGGCTGTAATCGCTATTTCTACAGACGGTTGAGTCAGAGCTTGATCGAATCAGTTTGCCCGCAGTCTTTCGATCGACCTCAATAAGATCGATGTAATGCACTATCTCTCGAAAATTACGAAGAGATAAGTATAATCACAAGATCTGATTGTACATTGATTGTAAATTCAAGCAAAGAAATTATGCTTTTTTGTTTAGTAATTATGTATAATAGCAAGAGATCAGGTATTATTGATCAAACTCTGACTCGAGTATCTCTAGTTATCTCTAGTTTCTCGCAGTTCTCTAAATGCCTAGCCGCTGTCGCGGTGTTTTTTAAGCTTGCCACTTTAAAATACGCTGAAGGAAGTCGTAATGTAATACTGATTGTGAGTTGTACATCCCGTTTCATCGATATCCCCCACAGTTAGTCATAGCACGTGAAGTACAAATGAAGAATCGAAAACAAAAATGGCCTAAGTGAGCGATCTTGGGGTACTCGTTTATATCGTTATGTAATTTATTAAAACGATAATTTAAATTAGAAGACAGTCTGATATTTCAATGCGTGCATAAAATATTTCAATACGTGCAAAGATCCGAGTACCTTATGAGTCATCGTATTTTTGACTTACGCCATTCTTGCTTTGAATTTCTCTTGAATATAATATATTTCCTACGGAGCGCTAAGCTCCGAATTACGTTGAAATGACGGCGAATGTTTGCTATAGTATCTATGTCCTATTATACGCGGATAAGTTGCCACTTCTCTAGATTATTGTCGGAAAATTGATCTCATCGCTGTGTATTATTACGAAACATCATGAAACGGGGCGTAATATGAAAAAATATAAATTATAAAAAAGGTAATTTTATATCTACTGCGAATTAAATGAAAATCAGCTTTCTTTTTTTAATTGAGATTCTAATGGCTTGAACGATATATGGAAATATTGTAGAAAGAGCAAAATCTATTAATGGAAAACTGCTATTAAAATCAGATATCCCCAAAGGGAAATATTAAATCGATTCGACTGATATTAAAGAGTTTTTTTTTTTACGAATACGAGTTTTTTTGTATAGCTTTTATAGAAATGTGCGCGCAGTAACAAGAACGTATTGCTAGCTTAAAAAACATTTTATTTCCCCAGCGGCGAGGCGAGACTAGATGAAATGTTATATTAACGCGTATCGGAAAACCATATCATTTTTTAAAATAAAATATAAATTACAGTTTGTAATGTATACATCATATGATATCTCGATAACATTTCAATATATAGATCGAATTTTTATATAGTTAACAATAAAGCTATGTAGGTTTTACTTTAAACTGTAATAAACTCTGTTTTTTTTTCAAAGATACGTTAACTAATTCAACAATACAAATATATACATGTTCTGCTATAGAACAAAAATATCTTTGTGTAGCTCGATTTTTTCTTTTCTAATTTAACTTTCAGATAAGAATTTTCAAAATCCTATTATATGCATGATGATATGACTCTATGATAAGTATATTCGAATAGTATTGAAGGAAGAGACATAGCTTTCCGACACACCTTGCCGAATGTTCGGACATAGATTGTTTCTCATGATAATGGGATTGATATGTTTCGCGAGACAGACGACGCTCGTTTTATAAGCAATAATCGAAAATAGTTTGCGCACGAAGAAGCCGCGTCTATGAGTTTACAAAACTTCTGCAAAGACAATAAAACCGCTGCCCCCGTGTATTTCGATATATCGAAGGAAGACATTGTGATTGTTCGATCTTATGTTCATCGCCTTAACATTCTTACATATAGATATGTTACAGCCGAATTATCCTAGAACAATTGACTTTTATTAAGGAATAAACTCGTGCATTGCGCTCAATATGCACAGTATTGTAGGTAGCGTGAGTTCTCGTATGAGAATCGCCGCGGAAGACGTCACATCCGGCGCTGGTATGATTTGCACTGAAACAAGTCGCACGGTACAAACATTGGGACTTTTACTTTTGTTATTGATAAATTGGTAAAGGATAAAAAAAATATGGAAGCCCCTGAGGCTTATAGAAGGTAAAAACACATTGGAAAAGTATAAAGTCCCGGAGAGCAGTCAGTTTCGCAGTGAAAATGCATGTTTTTTTATTTCCGATATTTTTTAATAAAATAATCCGGATCTATCTTTATCTATCACTCTATTTTCGGCATCAATGCATGTATTCAGTGGTTAAAAGTTGTTACTATTAGCGAATTCGATTGGACGCACTCAGTGCTCACTGGCGTACATTAAAACCGTCGTACACTGTTAAATCTGTTGTGTCAAATTTAACCTAACGTGAGTCACCACTGCTCCTCAATCATATCGTTATACTAAAACAATGGTTATATTTGACACTATATAGTGACAATTTGACACTATACCTATATGCCAAATTGATATGATATAGTGTCAAATTTAATTATCGTTTGGTAAAAAATAATGATATATTTAGTAAGAGCAGTGACGACTCACGTTAGGTTAAATTTGACACTATAGATTTAACAGTGTACACAAAATAACGTAAGAATATATTTATACATAAACATAGAAATCGATTAAATCCTGAAATACTCAATACATTTTATTGTATTATTAGGTAAAATATGTATTTTATAATTCGAAATACCTATTTACATTTCACTTTTATACTCAAATTAAATCGATGTATACTGTTAAATCTATAGTGTCAAATTTAACTTAACGTGAGTCGCCACTGCTCCTACTTAATCACATCGTTATTTTATACTAAAACAATGGTTATATTTGATACTATACAGTGTCAATTTGATATTATATAGTGTCAAATTTAACTATCGTTTTGGTAAAAAATAATGATATATTTAGTAGGAGCAATGGCGATTCACGTTAAGTTAAATTTAATACTATAGATTTAACAGTGTTTCGCCATATGTTATGTCACAGACTTCCCTATCTGTGTGTTATATGTACGAAAAAGAGTTTAATCTTATGAAAAAACTTACCCGACACCGTCTTTTTTTTAATATCGGCAAATTGCTCGTGATGCATGGGAAAAGCAGGTATTGTTGCCCGACAGCTGATCTCAAGATGCCCGTTTTGGCCAGCGTGCAACGCAGAAACCTCCACCTTCAGTTTAGCAGTAGCGAACTGCAGATGATGGTACAAATTCTTATCATTTGTATGCGGATAGTGTGTCACTAGATCAATATCCACCTGGTGAAATCGATAATCAGAAAATTACAATCGGGCGAAGGAATATATTTCTAAAGATATTTAAAAATTTAATTGCGCATAATTACGTGTAACTTTGAGTAAATGATAAAAGCATATGTTTTTGCAATATGAAAATATTTAAAAAAATATAATTTCTTCCTTTAAAAATAAGTAATTTTCAAGGAACTTTGTCAAAAATGATCATAATGAGACAATCCAAAAAGTATTTCAAAGCTTGCAGAAGTCTTTATTTTTCAAATTGATAGTTTAGATAACGATGACTGAAGCTACACGGATATAAGAGGTCATCAATTACAAAGTTTTTACGAACTTTACAAAGTTCCATGGCGTGAATTAAAATCGCACGTGAAAGCAGTTTATAACCTTCGCAAGAATGAATCATTATTTTTAATTTGCATATTTATTAAGTGTTGTACGATTTTTTTTCACCGAGTAAGTCAACATAAAAGCAGAAAGCGTCTTTTTTGCTTTGATTACTTGCAGAAGATGAACAGAATAGCGCTTGATAGTCTTTAAAAAATGAATAGAAAGGTTTAAGGTTTCTCTTTGAGGTGCACCCATCATTTTTTCGATATGAAAAAATTTTTTGTATGTAAACTTTGCTTAAATGAGGTACTAAAAATTAAACGATTCACACATGTTATCATTCAACTTGATATATTCCGAGAAACGTTAAGAATACTACGAATCTTGACGTAATTTATGCCCTTTGTGTTCGAAATAACCATTTTAGGAAAAACAACGTTCGCTTGATTCTACCGCTGCAGATCCGTCGCGTATTGTGTGGATGTTGCACCAGTTGCATGGTCGGATTTATGGTTCTTTATATGTTATGTATACAGCGTATATACATGATAGGTGCATTTTAAAGAGAAAATTTAGACCTTTTCATTCGTTTTTTAAAGAATACCGAGTGCTGCTCCGTCTTTTGTGAACAATGAAAGAACTTTGTAAAGTTCGTAAAAATTTTGAGAATGTAGCTTCATAAAAAATAGTTAAATTGTTATTTAAAAAGTAGATTATATCTACCGATTTAAAAGTAAAGCCTTCAAGTTTTAAAACGCTTTTCGGATCATCCCATGATTATTTTTAACGCTACCAGAAAAATCTGTCTATTTTTGGAGAACAGAATAGATAATAAATTTTTAATTTTTTGTGATATTAATTCTATTGGGCTAAAATGTTCAAGTATCGTAAGAATAAAAAGGGATCAGAAGTACAGGTATAAATTCTTTAATAACTGTATCGTTCGTAATTGTTAAATCGTCAAACAGATATTCTTTCTATCTTGTTAAAATCGAAATTATATTTTAAACTCTATTGTTCTTTACCTCTTTGCCGTTTATGAACCACGTTATATAAGGAACTGGATTTGCGGGCGAGGATGAACAATTTGCCTCCAGGCTTTCGCCTACTACATATACGCTCTTCTTAAACGTGATTCTAGGATTCTCAGATTGTGGCACTAAAAAATATTATTAAAAGTATATCGAAGATGCGCGCGGAGATAGTATTTATATAAAAATCTGAGTCAATTTATGATCAGTCAACATTTAGATTTTGACATTTATTCAATCTGAGAAACATCAACATCTAATAACAATTTTCACATCAAATTATTATTTCGATTAGATCAATACTGATATTGTGCTTGGCACCTAAATGAGGTTGCTCAATAAAATTCAATATGATAAAACGACTAATGCCATTAATTAGAAGATATATATCTCTATTCTTGTAAAGTCGACAATATCACTCACTTATCACTTTCATCTGTACGGGATCAGCGCCAGCAGTGTAAATGGGAGTTGTCATAGTGACTTCACAGGAATAAATACCGGAAGCTTCGAAACGCACATTGTGCAATTTGATTGTCGTGCCATTCATTGCAAACTGGAAAAGATTAGCAACATGTTAATAGGAATTATAACACATCGTGGTCAAGTGAACAACAGTACGTCGTTTTATTCAAATTACATTCCATACCCATGTAAAAGAACACAAGTAATAAATACTGTATAAACAATTCGAGTGTGCATACAAAATTGCATGAAAATTAATTTTCCTTTCAGAGCATGATTATTTTTATATTTACAATCTCTTTTGTATTCTCTGTATGCTTACTTATTAAATAAAGAAGAGTTTCGTTTTGCACGAGAGAAAATGGAATGCCTTTGTATTCGCTGTGTCTTTTTTTTCAAACGAGTTATTCCTCTGCTTTTAAATATGTTGAATTTGATAATGAAGTGCGTGAAAATTATTTTTAAATAAAAGTTCAAAAGTGTACTTCTACCGACTAGCTTTACCAAGAGATTTAACATTTGTATTCCTTTCATCTAGCCATTTCAATTATATCGAGTGGATGCACGAGCAAGGTGAAATGCTTTGAAAATACAAAACAGAACACTTTGGATAATGTAATTCAAAGTTCTAGCATAGTTGTTTTGCTACTTTTGGTTCTATTATACTTAGATCATATCTATCGCAAATATTTCTCTGTGAAACACACGATTAATCTCTATTTGGATGTGTTGAAATAATAAACACCTAATTATAGAAAAAAATCCTTTTCCTGCAATCAGATTAACAAGGTAGAAATTCAAAAAGTTCAAGCTATTCATCATCACGATCTCTTTATTCCATTATTACCATTTTTTTTTTAGAAATCATAGTATTACTGAGGCAATGTGACTGGAAGTCCTATTGCATTAACTCAATTTCGTTATTAGTAGCTTGGATCTAATCATTCTTAGCGCTCCATTTGTTACGCGTATCTTTACCTACATCTTTCATGACGTACTGTAATAACTTTAAGATATCTCGGAATTATATATAACGTTGTGTGGAACATTCGCGTATTCTTCATTATCAACAACAGAATTCTAATAGGAACGATCTGAAATAGTAATCGAGCAAGTTTTCAAAAATTTCTACAGAAATAGAAAACTAAAGTAGAAAATAAGAAAAGGAGACGATAAAAGTATGTCTTAAAAAAGGCAGATATTTATAAAAGAAGAATAGTCGCGCGCAATTCGGTCATGCAATCTCGATCGATTTTTTTTCCTGCGAGGATAAAATGGATGAAAACGCCAAGTGCAGGGAAGTTCCTCAGCACAAAGAAAGAGCGAAAAGTGTTTTCGACACTTAACAATCGTTTGTCATCAGTAGCCTGAAACCCTTCGGCCGAATGGACGTTCTATTTCTGCCACGTGTAGCCTCATTATTAATGTGTTGACTCTACATACTACTAGCACAAGCGCTCATCCTCGTACGTTGAGGTATCACATATGGATTAGTAACACAAAGTATTGGTTTTCCACCTTATCTCTTTTTTAATAGATCACCCATCTGCTGCGCGCTCCCATCGAAAACATTCACGAAGGAAATTGCGCTGCCACGCGTTACTACTCGATGTTATCGAGGGGATAGGGAGAGTATTTTACGTGGCGGAGTACACGTATATGTACGTAAATAGCTTTGCTTTGTGTCGATACATAAAAGACTGCGCCTTAGGTAAATGCGTTTAGCTTTGCTCGCTTAATTATTGGCAAAAGACAGGAGCGGACTCCGGATATTCAGCTTACGCTATCGAGGGCGTCCTCGTTATTTTTGGATTTTTGTTTACCATGGTTTTTTCTTATAGAACATACCGCGATGTGTGGAACAATCGGGATAGATATATGCAGACTAAGTTGTATTTTTACCTGTTCACGTAATAATGTCAGACGACAGGTTAAAAAAAAAAAAAGAGACATTTATTATTTCCTTACATAAACAGGTGCGTGATGTAACGGCAAGTGAAGTGAAAAGTTTATAATAAAAAATAAATATTTGTTTCGAAGATACATGCATACATAAAGTAGGTAATACTTGAGAAATTAAAAGAAAAACGAATATTAATTTCATATATAAACTTTGTTCGTAAAATAAAGTATTATATGTTTTCGAAATTTTGAACCTTACAGTAAAATTTTGATAAAGACGAAATGGCAAATGAGACCATAAATACATACACGTGTAAATGTTTACGTAGAACATTGAAAACTCTAAAGCAGAAATTTAAAATTGTGCCATGTTATATATATATGTACATATACATTTAAGATGCATTTTGAAAGGTCAAAATATTTCTGCGTTTTAAAGAGATAAATAAGATATCGCATATGTTAAATTAAAATCATTTTGCAATACAAAATGTGGAATTGATGTGGAATTTCATCAAAAGCGGTTACTCAATTTATTTCATAATACACTTCCTGTCTAGACATATTTGACTTTATCCATCTTCAACATATTTAACTTCCGTTACGGAGATAGAAATTCGATTAACATTCGAGATTTAAAGATGATAATATAGACGTGGGTATATATAACTGTAGATAGATTGAGATGTAAAGGTCGATGCCATCATTGCCATCAGTCTCGGCCCGTGTAAATTTGACACAAATTTATGTAGACGTGTTATCGAAACTGCATGTCATGTTGCGGCACAACTGCGATGCCTTTGAGATAATTATGGTACATCAAAGCGAAAGTCATGTATATACGTATCGGGGTAAAGTGATATTCAAAATATTTATGACCTGTCAAGAATCGAATAAACCAGGTTTAAAGTTAATTGATGAAGTCAACCGTCTCTTATCCATTCTGTTGGAACCCAACAGTTGGGTGCGCTCGATAATTCGATTGATAGTATATACAAATAATGAAACAACAAAAGAACAAATTAAAAAGATACAGAAAATAATTAACAAGGAACACATTTTAAAGATCTCCTTGTTGTTCTATTTCGCTCACCTCCATTCTGGCGCCGTCGATGTGTACGGGTTTGTCCGGGATATATGGCGGATTCCTCTCCTTAATATACTGAAATATCCTCTTCTCGTCCTTCATAAATTCTATTTTGTGCAGCAAGTCGTCCGCGACAGTGTGATTGCACAGCAAGGTGGCTGTGCTGCCATGCGTTACGTACTGCGGCGCTATCAATTGCACGTTCATGTGACCCGCCAGTGTCGCGTCTGGAAATCGTGAAATCACCGTACGTATATACTACCGTATATTACCTCAATTCTGGCGACCGAATGACCATAGACATTATCTACAATGTCCAACGTGAGCAGTATTAATTCTACTGTTGGATGGCACTCGTGGAAATTGCGGGGCGCGATTAAAGGATGATTTTATGAGTTTTTTCAACGAACGCGAGTCGCAAAAAAATCCAAAAATACTGAAAGTTAAAAGTTCAGAGGTATTTAATAGGGAATTGAGAGAAAATATCACATTACGCAAAATATATTGTATTTCCAAATATATTTCAAAGTTAACAGGACTCTCAATTAAACAAAAAAACATTTAAAAAAAGAACCGAAGAATGAAAGTCGCACGCGAATTTCAGTGCGTAATACAAAATAACAAAGTTATTTTAAACACATAAGTTGATTAGATGTTTTAGCTTAATTTCGAGCCATCTTCAACAAGTTAACAAATATTTGGAGATAGCCTCATGCTCGCTCCATAGCACATAACGCAATCCATCCTGAATGTCAAAAATGAATATGTCGGTCACAACCGATTGATAAGCCGGGTGATTAATGGATTCAGACAACAGCCAAGTGAAACAGAGAACGGGAGATTAAATTGATACAAATAAATTGATTGCGTTACGTGGAGAAGAGTGAGATTATCTACAAATCTGTTAAGATATCTTGCTGAAGATAATTAAAAATTGAGCCGAAATGTCCCAACATTTTAAACTTAAAGTATTTAAAATAAATCTGTTTAATAATTTACATTACGCGCGCATTGAAATCCGCGTCTGACTCTCAGCCTTTTCTTCAAATTAATGTTTTTCAAATACATATTTTTCTGCATTTTTAGATTTGTCTCTATTGATGGCATATTTGGAATCGAATTTTACAAATTTAATTATCAATTTAGTCATCCAGATATTCTTACCTTTCATCGTAGTTTATAATTTATCGTCATTATACATTTATAACATTTTGGACAAAAAAGTACGATACTTTACGAGTAATTTAGGTTTTACGAGTAATTATTCATTTTTTAAAGCAGTTCTTTTTTTACATTATTGCTTTCCAAATATATTCCTTTATTTTAAGATTTTATATCTATATATGTGAAAAACCAAATTTTATATTTTCGTATGTTTGTAATTTTATATTTTTAAAACCGATCAATTTTTTACGTTCTACATATTTTCATGTTTTATCGTCATTTACATATTTATCGTTATACATTTATTTTGTGGACTGAAAGCTACGATATTTTGCGAGCACATTTAGATACGAAAGATTATTGTTTAATAAAGAATGAAGTGAGACTTCTGAAACCGTAAAACTGCTGCTTGATGCTTCGCATATATTTTCTATGCCATGGTTTATGTGATATTCATTTAGAATTGAATTCGTTGGGGGTTAACTTCGAGGGGTGTCGTAACCTACAAACCTAGATAAGGTCACGTATAGGGTGTCTTCCCGTGCACGTAATTCTAAATCTCTTCTTGGGACCATATATTCTGTTGAAATAAAATTTATCTACAATTTACTGTGAAGAATAAGGTTCATTTCTGGTTATTTTATGAAACTTCTTTATAAAAATTCCTACGTTTAAACTTTTTATAATTGTCAACTTTCTACTTCAATATTTTTAATGATAAATATGAACTCTTAATTGATTGTAGGATTTGTAAAACAAAAGGACATATTCCTTCTGTAGAGAGAGAAATACGCGTCTCTTTACCTTTTTATATACATATTATATGTATATAATATTTATTCTTTTATATAATATGTATATAATATTTATACTTTATACTTTTTATATATACATATTATATACGTTCAAAGCTATTTTATATCAAATAAAATATAATATAATAATGAGGATATCAGAGAAAGAGAGAGAGAGAGAGAGAGAGAGTGAGAGAGGAGAGCAGTTTGATATTTCGATTAAACGCTGTCAAAACCAGCAATCATGTTGTATTCGATTTTCATCGAACTGGCACCGACATGACAACGAGACGACGGGGAACAGATTAATCTAGCTATTGCCAGGAACTGGAAGAACGGAGGGCCTTCGCGCGGCCGACTGTAACTACTTGTGGCAGTCCGCCCTGTTGCTGGGAGGTGTTACTGTATCGATCAGAATGAAAGCGCGCGTTACCGTCGCACGCATGGTATATTATTTCGAGACGTTTCGAGACAAGAGGCCTATTTTCGAGGTCGATCGTACGATGGATAATGCTAATACCACGCGATTTTCTACGCGTTTGTCCTATAATATTTCAACGAGCGCTTGAAGCCAAACAACCAATTGTGTTACGTCGTTACGAGTCCTTCGCAATTAGAATCGACCGATTTTTTATACGCGACATTACATTGATTGGAACTAGGTATAGTATAATCGCAGGAAATAGACAATTGATTTTAAGATCTATGTATCCATAAATGAGTACTTTTACTTTGATATGTATAATGAGATGATACTTTTCTTTTTACGAATACATACTTTTACTTTGACATAATAAAATGATAACTTTCTTACGATATTTCTGTTTATAAAGTAACTAATTTTTGTATTAAGAATTTTCAAAGCAGCTTTTTTCTTATTTTTATAAAACGAGAAAAGTACTTGCAAACCATCCAATTTGTATAGAAGAGATCGAATGCTTTATGTCAAAGATGAAAAATAATTAAAAACAATAAGAAATCTTTTTAAAGCTTTCCTTTCGTAGGAAATGAATGTGACGCTTTGATTTGTAAAAATTATACGCAATAATATATTTCAATCCTTTTAATATGAATATTTTTGTAAGTATATTACGAGAAAGAGTTTTGTGTGAGAATGTTCAATTCGTAATATCTAAAACCGACACTTGGTTTCTCTTATGTAAATAACGTGCAATTAGGGTGAATATAATTGGATCGATAAATAGTTGAATAATTGGTTTCTGCTACAATGGCTTTTAAACTCGAGTTATGTGCGAATGGACCGAAAAAGTGGTCGTATTTTTAGTCGTTCAATTAAACTGATTCATTAACCTTTTTGATTTAATTGGATTTTGATTTTCATTTAACGCTATCTATTTTCGTCATCTACTTATAATTAATCTAAACTAAAAAAATTATCAATTTGCATATATTTCTTTGCTCTATATTATATTAGTTCCGTCAGAATTGATTTCCAAACGTTTTATATTTAATTAAAATGCAATAGAAAACATATATTTGTTTCTATCTTGAATATAATATAAAAAATTTCTTGATTTCCTTACGTAATAAAAGATATTCATAGTTCAACTTTACATTTAATATATTAGAACTATTGACGAATAAATTTACCAATTAAATATTATATATTCAATTTATACCTTTTGATAAAAAGAAATGAAGAAAAAGTAAATTAATCAATTTAATTATTCATTCATTGCAATAAACTCATGGAATATTTCAGGACATATATCATTATAAACTTGTTAATTTTTTAAAAATTATAAATCAGTCAGTTGGACTGCTTCGTTAGTTCTAAAAAAAGTGTCTTACATGCGATCTTGAGATGTCATATGATTATTTCAGTAGCTGGATGGAATCTTGATACGACCTAAGACTAGATTTAAGACAACCTCATTAAATTAAGATCAGATTATGAATATCATCAATAATTTTGTTATCTCATATGATTCATGATATAAATTTATGTATTTTTAAAATATATATATATATATAATATATCTCTACTATGTATATATATATATATATTTAATATATTACTATATTTAATTAATTTTAATATTATTTTGTATATTTATAATTTTCTGTTTTGCGCTCTAAAATAAAGTAAGTAAAATAAATTCAGAGACATCATATATCTTTTCATTATCTAAAGGAAATTAATAACTTTATAATTTGCTTTGATCATATCATTATAAAGATTTTCTCACGTTGCGAACTTGTTAATTGCATCTGTCAAACTCTAACAGTTTGAATGGGTCCAGTGAAATAGCAGAATTATTCTTGCTTTATTGTGAGATTCGGATAATAATCGAATCGCAAACCATTGTTAAGGGCCAACGAACGATGAAATTTCGAGAAACCGGAATTCCGCGATTAACGATTAAGATAACGGAGGACCATTGTCGCGAGCTTTTGTCTGTTGGAATTTCGGGAAGCAGCAATGTCGAGCATTTCCTTTGACATTACCTTTCACGTCGGACGATCGTAGTTCTAGTTTCGCGGTAACTGACTCACGTATAAAGTTCACATGCTGTGAGCAAACGTTTGACAAAGTGTTCTTATACATATGCACCGTGTGCATTATTGTGTAACGCATTATCGATCTGATATTAGAATAGAATTGTTCATTTGGTTGATACAAATACGTTTTATTCCTTTTCGCGGCGCGAATAAAAAAAACTACGATTGTGCTATTGATTTTTATTTCAGTTTCATAAACGCTCTTAAATTTGTAATGGATTCGCGTATTAACGAGGTATAACGTTCCAGCCCGAATAAACTAGGTCGAATTAAGTCACATTACGATGACTTATTTGATTTTATGGCGTTTTCGTGACAAAAACGACCTGCAAACAAAGAAAATGCCACGAAATGACCTAAAATACGCGGCAAGACGAATACGTTCGGAAATGATTTGACGGTAAAAGTTATTCTCAGTGTATATTGACATATATTAACAGTGTGCGTACGTGTGCGCTCTTGTACGTGTCTAAATAAATGGAGGCCGTTGAGGATTTATAGTGAATGTACATTGTAGTAATTCTACGTGGGTGGTATGAATGATAGGAGCTCATGTACACGAATTCATGTGTTCTATTTTTATTCAATTCCATATTGAAGAAGCGTGTGAATTGTTATTCTCATGTCGGACTTCTCTCTCCTGCGACAGAAGTAGCAAAGTCAATACGCATACACTAAGTTTTTTAGAACAATGAAAGAGTATTTATTCCGCAGAACGGTTTGCGTTCTGCAGCGCGACGCTATTTATCGAAGATATAAATATCGGTCATTTTGAAAGCAACATAAGTCTCGTTATTATCGTTTCTAAATTTTGGTCAGCGTCTGAAAGCGCGATATCAATGATTCCGTCGACATCGATGGTGCCGCGAGTCTTAGACTTATGTTATTTTCGCAATGATTAATTTGATGTAAATATATATGTATTATATGTATAGTATATCGGACAAACGGTGACTTGCTAACGATGATCGCTTCACACATGCTCCGGAAAACGTCCCATGGAATGTGGCGTAGAATTATTCTCCGTCGCGGTAACACGTTATGGTGCACTGAACAATTAACCCGAGACATATGTCACACGTCATGAAGTGCAAAATGTGTAATATTGTCAGAGTACTGAATTGTATGAGGAATAATCTGCAGCCTCCGCTCTGTGGTGTCGTCAACTGAAACAATACAACAATTTCTACGAGAGAAACAGAATCGTGTCCATCTTGTATAAGCGAGGAACGTTAATTATTTGGAAAAAAAAAGAATTACATATGTTAAATTTCTACCGTGGTAACATTCCGGAAAATTTCGGAACTCTCTGCGTCACTCGATCCTCTTCGGTGTAAAAAGATATACGGTTACTTTACGGCTAGCGAGATAAGACCAATCCCAAGATATTTCTTAAGTCCCCACCAACCACCCCCTTTCCCAAGATCTTATTTACAGACGTGTTGATCAATCTGGAGTCGATACTTTATCAACAGGCACATCCAGACGTCAATAAATGGACAAATAAAAATATAAAGCTTTTTCCCGTAAGTCATTTTAAAAATGGAGAACCTTATTCTTCATTTGACGCCTCGAGCAGACGTCATTCACAGAGAAAATAAAGGCACTGTTAATTCGGCAAGACAATTCGATGCTAAAAATAAGAAAAAGATTGTCTGAGGATAGCGTTCAATGAATATCAAAATATTATTCCCCAAAAAAATATCATAGAGTCAATCGACGGACTTGATCGATGCGTTTCAGGGATCCTTCGACGGAGGGATGCTCTCAAACGTGATCCGGGCCCGAAGGACGAGTTGACGCCCGACGACGAGCCGAATCCTGTCAGGATCGCTCGGCCGCCGGCGCGCGACCACCCCTCGTAATAACAATGAATCCTCAAAAGGGAAGGGGGGGGAGGGTTGGAGGATCGGGGGAAATGGTACATAAGGGGAATGGGATCGCGTGGCGGCGGGAAGGGTGTCGATGTTTGTTATCGAGAGGGATAAACGGGCGCGAGCGCGAGCGCGCGGTCGCGCGCGCGCGTTCACTTACATGAAAATAATGGCAAACTATACACGAGCAGTAGGATTTTTCTCCAGTGATCGACGACCGGACGCTGCATTTTCGCTTTCTACGAGGTCGGAGAGGCGATCGCTTCTACGGCAACGTGCACGGTTAAATATCTGTTGCTCACTACGTAGCGAGGCGGAGGCGAAGGCGGAGGGCGAAGGCGTAGGCGAAGGCGTAGGCGAAGGCGAAGGCGAGGCGAGGCGAGGCGAAGGCGCAGGCGAGGCGGAGGTATACGGAAGATAGAGCGTGCGTGTCTACGTTTGTACAGAGTGTGCCTTTTAAAACTACGACGCGACCTCGTGTATGCCGGGGTGTCGGCGCTACAACTGAGCCGAGGAGCAGGGCCTTTCGATCGTTCGACCGACCCGTTCCCGTTCGACCGACCTGACCCCCCACCGAACGCAGGGGAGCGTCGCGACGCGAGACGACGCGCGACGACGCGGCGCCCAAGCGCGCCGCGACGCCCGCACGAGGCGGGACTGCAGGCCGCCTTCCGGTTTATTAAGGGATGCCGCGTGCGCTCCGCACGGAGAAAATCCGACGAGGATACTCCGCGCCGATTCTCCTTGACAAGCCGGGTCGTTGACCGTCGTGCGAAACGAGCGAACAAGCGGTGGAATTATCGATGCCAGGTCCATCAAGCTGTACATTTTCAATCGTCGAAATTAGAAATCAGACTTTTTCTGATCGCCGAATATTCTGATTTCTTTTCATTCCATTTTTAATCCCTTCAATTATTCGTAATGAACGCAATTGGAAATAAAAAATTTAGCCTTCGTACAAAATTCCAGTAATCACGTCTTTAGCTCGAAAGATTATAATATTTAAAAAATCGAGAATTTTAATGAAGTACGGTAATTAGTTTCATTCTTTAATAATTATGATAGAAAATTACTCGTACTTTAGGAAAAGATGGAAAAATGAAATTTCATGCATGTATGTATATATTGTATAAAAAAGTATGCGTGTGTGCTGTGTATCCGATACGAATTTATTTCATGGAATTATAAATTCATAAAGTTGTAAATTAAATTAATTCTATATCCTATGAATTTTTATATTTTACTTCTATATTTTATTTTTATATTTTATTATTGTAAAAGAATAGATTTTGGCGATTCTTCCAGTTATATTTTAAAAAATTACTTTCTTATTTCGACGGAAAATCTGTTATTTTTATGTTCTAACGAGAGATAAAAGATAACGTAATATAAAACGAATCCCTTCAAAGAATAACGTGTAAATTCTTTTTAATTAATATATAATTTAATTAGCATATATATTCGCACGATGCTGGAAGTGGAATATTAAATCTAGCAAGGTTTGCTTTTCAAATTAGATTATTTCGTGAGAAAAAAGAAAATCAATAAAGAGTACCTTGTTGCTGAGATTATTGTATAACTTTCACTAATATTTTTTTAATTTCATTTTTCCAACTGTCGCAAGAAAAGTGTCAAGGTTTAATAATCATGCACTAATTTTGAGGTTTGCTTTGATTTCGCGTTTTTATGAATCAAAACATTTTTATGAATACGAGATTCATTGTTTCATATAAGAGTATTTGTTGTGTCATTGAGCAATTATTAAAATAATTTAACTTTAGAATAATTAGATTAATAAAAATTAATTAGAATGATATCGATATGTGAAAATTTTTTATATAGAGGGAAAGCTTTAACATCTTTTACTTTCCTGTGATTGAAAAAGGAAACTTTTGACTAAACAATTAATATCTTAGTACATCTTTTTGCACATAAATATACTAATGAATATTTGAATTGCATACTAACTAAATATTTACTAGATGTAAAGAGATAATATATTGAGAACCATTAATTTGATGTAATTACTTTTTTTATTGAGCAAATATTTATTTATAATATTTATTTATTATAATATTTATTTACTGTAAGTAAGTAGTTTAGTATTAGTATTATTGAAAAAAGCGTTAAGATTTAATAAAGCTTTTTCTCAGTGTAATTGATAAAATTTTAAGTGAAATATATAATACAGTAGAAATATATAATACAGTATATATATTTTTTTAAAACAAAAATGTTTTTTTAAAACGCAAAATATTCAGTACGTTAAAAGCATATCAGACATGCGAGCGATCAGCCAATAAAAGCAATGAATAATGTATATTTAGATGAAATAATTGATAAATGAATAATATCCACAAAAGACTGAAAATAATGTTAGCGCGACAGAAATTTTTAAAATAAGTTAAGAAATTGACAGATCGCGGATGATAGAATTGTTATTTATTTATGTAATTAATTTCATTAATTTAGTATGGTCCAAGATAACTATTAATACATTTTAATTAATCCAATCGATTTCAAAGCGCCAAACACCAAGTGCTTATAATAAATGTTTAACTGTATTTCTAATTATTCTTCATCCTACTGTAATTTTCCTTGCCATACGTCAATTAAATTATTAATTTAAATAATTCATATTAAGAGGATGCTGGAGTCGCCTGTATTACTGATAAAATTTTTGACCTTTTCGTTCCTGTCGAATTTCTTCGTAGTGGTTTCACAGAATAAAAATTCCTTTTCCACGATTAAAATGTACATGCTAATGTAGTACTTGTCGCTGGTGTATTTTGTATTCAAAGCTGGAAAAAATAAAAAATTACAGATTTCTTTATCCATTTTATCTTCAGTGTTGGTTGCCATACTGAGATAAAAATGGATAAAAAAATCGGTAATTTTTTATTTTTTCAAGCTTGAAAAGAAGCATTACGAAGAAATTCGACAGGAACAAAAACGTCGGTAAGTCCGGATCTACAATAGATGTTTTAAGCCTTAAGTCGTAAGAAATTGACCCATTACAGTTGAATTCGAGGAGAATAATCAACTATGATTCGTCCATTTCTTATGGCTTAATGTTTAGAATTCTATTGTAGATCCGGAGTAATACAGGCAGCTCCAGCATCTCCTTAAGAGAATCCTAAAGCCTGTATTACCGACTAAATCGTAATTTTTGTATAACAAATACTTTTTGTCTTTCACAGATTCGAAAATCCTTTTCCAGGATTAAAGTATACACGTTAAAAAAATTTTGAAATTGAAATTTTAAGAAAAGATCCGGACTTACCGTTGCGCTTTCGACTGATGCGGACCGATCAATTCAAAGCCACCCCGAATATTTCAAAGTGGATTTGAATTAAAAAGGATTATTTAATTAATTCAATTAATTTAATCCATTTACTAATTACAGTCGAATGCGAGGAGAATAATTAACTATGATTCATCCATTTCTTATGGCTCAAAGCTCAAAACTTTATTGTAGATCCGGAATAATAGCACGTTAAACTGTGATAATAAGGCGTTTGGAAAATTACCCGGGTATCACCATGTATTATATCTTATCCTTATTTAACATCGGGTGAACAACAAGGATAAAACGATACACGGGGCACTCGGGTGATAATTCCGAACGCAGCCTAACTTTATCGATGCTCGATAAAGTTTCAGTCGTTGCGTCGCGAGTCGCGACGACCACACTTGTCGTTTTGCGTCGCGCTCGCGCAAACATCATCACATGTCACCGGCCATATCCACTAACATCTGTTAACGTCTATCTGCAATTCTGCAATTGCATCTGTTTGCATCTGTTTGCGTCTGTTACGGCGCGCGGATGTAGCGCGATTCTCGCGTGAAGTACGCCGGTGTTCGCTCGCGCAGCGTGATCGAGCACGATGGAGAATCACGAGGAGGACGAGCTGGAAGAGCTCCGTTCTACGATCTATACGTTCCCGCAGAACGTACAGAAAGTGATCGAGCAGGTTAAGTAATCCACCGCGAGTTTATGACTTTTTCTCATCAGGCGTTAATGTTTTCAAGCTGCGTTCGTCCCGCGCGCAAAATAACAGCGCTCTTTAAGTGTTTTTATATTTTATATTCCTATTTTTCAATAAAATGATTCTCCTTTCAACGTCTATTTTTCCTTGAATCGTTTCCTTCCTTGACGTCAAATTGACATTATTTTGATTTTTTTTTGTTCTTGAGATTATATCTATAAAGTACTTTTTTTATGTTTTTTTGCAAAACAAGTTTAACATTGTTTTTTTTACTATCAGGTTTTGACTATCACTGATCCATTAGATCAACCTAACTTCAATGTAGTGGATCATATAAACACGTTATTTCCTACGGAACAATCACTGTCAAATATTGATGAAGTGGTGAATAAAATAGAAAATAAAATACATACTATTGATAAAGAGATACGGTCAGTCGTACGTGGTCAGACAAATGTGGGTCAAGATGGTAGAGCAGCGTTGGAAGATGCACAGAAGGTGATAAAGCAATTATTTATCCATATAAAAGACATAAAAGACAAGGCGGAGCAATCTGAGGAAGCTGTTAAGGAAATTACAAGAGACATCAAACAGCTGGATTTTGCCAAGAAGAATCTTACCGCTTCGATAACAGCACTGAATCATTTGCACATGCTTGTGGAAGGAGTGGATAATTTAAAGTACACATATTGCATTATTTTACAAAATATTATTTAAATATGGTTCAAAATTATAAATTTATTGTACGTTCCTTCAGAATATTGACGCAAAGGAAGCAGTATGGAGAAATTATCTTACCGTTGCAAGCAGTGATGGAAGTGATGCAAAATTTTAATAGCTACATGGACATACCACAAGTGAAACAATTATCTGATCAAGTAGGAGCACAAGTTTTATCTTTGATAACTGATAGACTATTTTTTTAATATGTTTAATTATTTTTTAATAATTTTCTTTTTAATTGATTCATTTAATGTTTTCTTTTGTCTAAACGAAAGGTATGTCAGATCCAGGATGAATTGGCCCAGCAGATTACAGCAGATTTCAAGCAGGCCTTTTCAGGCCAGAATCCAAAACATTTCAATCAGTTGACGGAAGGATGTTTAGTATTATCAGTATTACATCCTAAAGTGAAGTATGTATATTGTATAGATACTTGTAGCATCTAAGTAATGATAGGATTTTAATAATGTCTCAAAACACTTCTTTTCTTCAAAGGAAAGATCTGCTTGTCTGGTTCGTAAGTATCCAATTACAAGAATACGCACATTTGTTCGATGAGAATCAGGATTTCGCCTGGTTGGATAAGATAGATCGAAGATATGCGTGGATCAAGAAACATTTGCTCGATTTCGAGTCGAAGTTCGGTACAATTTTTCCTCAAGACTGGGAAATTTCCGAGCGAATAGCTGTACAATTCTGTCATGTCACACGTGAAGATCTCACTAAATTAATGAACAAGAGGCGTAATGAAATAGATGTAAAATTATTGCTTTACGCGATTCAGAGAACCAGTAATTTCGAAACGCTACTATCGAAGCGTTTTATCGGCAGCACTTTGGAGACTACCGATGTTAAGACCGTACCAGTCAGTAATAAAGTTGTGGAGAAAGTCCCGGGAAATCCTTTTGAAGAAGATGAGAAGGTTTATATATATATATATATATATGCTATACATGCATCTCTGTATTTACTAATTCATTTAAAAAAATGTATCATTCTTTTGTAACTGTAGGTTGAAAACGAAAAACCGAGGTCGTCTCCATTCGAAAAATTAATAGGAAGATGTTTCGAGCCATATTTGAACATTTACATAGAAAGTCTGGATCGCAATTTGGCAGATCTGATGGACAAGTTCGTGTCTGATTCTAAAACGCAACCACCGGGTGCTAAGGAATTCGACGGCATCGAAGGTCCGAGTAGTGTCTTGAGCTCGTGTGCCGATTTGTTTGTATTTTATAAGAAGTGCATGCTACAATGTACGCAACTCAGTACCGGTTTAATCATGTTGAGCCTTGCCGAGACCTTTCAAAAGTACCTACGAGAGTACGCTGTAAAGATCTTACAGAATAATTTACCCAAGTAAGTCTAAAAATTGTGCAAATCAGTTCTTCAGAACTTATGTATCTCTTAATGCAACTAATTGTATTTTAATGTAACTGTTATAGAGTCGGAGGCAGTGCAGGAATTGGTACCAGCATGAGTAATATCACACGTGACTTACGAGATAATCTATCAACGTCAGGCTTTATTCAAAATTTCCAAAGTTTTTTGAAGGAAGGAGAAACTGCCAGATTTAGCAAAGAGGAGCAATCTCGTATATGCTGGTAAATATATTACGAATTTATTTCCACAAAACAAAGTGAATAATTATTGAAGTATACTTTTTTCAGTATTTTGACAACAGCGGAATATTGTTTAGAAACGACACAGCAGTTAGAGGAGAAACTTCGTGGAAAGACAGATGAATGCTGTTCGGAAAAAATTAATTTATCTCAAGAACAGGATATCTTCCACAAGTATATCTTCTCTTTTTTTTCTTATTTTTATATACATATTTTAGAAAATTTTATTATTGATTTATTAATTTCTGTCATTTGTTTTTAGCGTTATTTCTAATTGCATCCAGTTGCTAGTTCAAGATCTGGAAGCAGCATGTGAATCCGCACTGACTGCAATGACTAAGGTAACTTATAAAAAAAAGATTGATTAATGCGATTATAACACATTAGTTATACATAATTTATATGTATTATTCTATAATATAGAAATAAAATTAATGTCATTCTATTTAAAATTAACGTACAATTGACAGAGAGACAATATTAATATTAGATAATAAAAATATAGTAACTGTTTTACTTGTTAGGTACAATGGAGTTCTGTGGAAATCGTAGGTGATCAGAGTAATTATGTTAATACGATAATAGCACACCTTCGACAAACAATACCAACCATACGAGATAGACTATCTTCTTGTAGAAAATACTTCACACAGCTTTGTGTCAAGTTCGCCAGGTAAAATATTTATCGTATACTTATACACGTGATACTTTTCGAATTTCTCTAATACTTGATGCTTTGTTTCAGTTCTTTCATAGCAAAATTAGTACAGCAATTATTTAAATGCAAGCCATTAAATGCCGTTGGCGCAGAACAATTGTTGTTAGACGTCCATATGTTGAAAACAGCCCTACTGGATCTTCCATTGACAGGTTATCAAATACAGAGAAAAGCTCCAGTAACATACACAAAAGTAATTGAATACTTTAGAAAGTAGACAATATTAAATTTATTAAAGTACACATTCGTTATTTAACATATTATTTATAATATAGGTTGTAGTGAAAGGTATGGCAAATGCTGAAATGATATTGAAGATTGTAATGTCCCCAATTGAATCTCCTAGTGATTTCGTGAAACAGTGCAATATACGCTTACCTGACTTGCAGTCCTCAGAATTCCAAAAAATTTTAGATATGAAGGTAATTTTTGCGATAAGTAAAATTCTATTAGTCTATCTTATTTTTCATCAATAATCTAATCATCTAATGTAATTAATATATACATTTTAGGGATTGAAAAAGACGGACCAAGATCAATTGCTTAAGCAATTTAAACAATCTGAAAACACGGATGTCGCAGAGGCTGCGAAAAATCGTATAGTACATAATAGTCCGGAACATGAAGCTGGAAGAATTAAGAGACTAGAAAAGCTCATCAAGAAACGAATTTGAGGATATTAGATACAATATTCATTGTAACTGTATATAGTTAATTTAGAAATTTTATCTTATCTTAAAATATATATATATATATAATAAAGATTCTTTATACGAAAATGAAAGAGCAATATAAATGTGGGGACACTTTTATCAAATAAATACAGTACTAAATTTCTTTTATCTTTTATTTTTTTATATAATCTGTAGATGATAAGGGCAATGATCTTAACCTTGTTTTTGTGCGAGTTCCTTCGCCTTAGCTTTTTCTAATTTCGCTATCCTTGCTGCAGATTTGCTTCCCAATAAACCACCGCCCCAGTGACGCCTGATTTCATCATATCGATCATTAAAGTTCGTTTTAATGGCTTCAACAATCTTCGCGAAGTTGGCTCTATCGCCAGAATCCACCTGAAATAATAATAATATATTTTAATAAAACTAAAATAAAAGAGAAGGACCAGATTTTTGTAAATGCGTATCAGATAAGTATAATTTTAATTTCATAGTATATCATTGGATTGGCTCTTGAGTATTCATCATAAAATAATTTAGTTTAATTAAATGCAAATTAAAACAAAAATACAAGAATTGGATATAATTACGTACTTGAGTAAGGGCAACTGTTGAGCAGGTTTTACGTCTAACCAGACGTCCCAAACGGGCCTTGCCTTTAACAATACAGTATGGTACACCCATTTTACGACACAAGGCAGGAAGGAATAATACAATCTGTATCAATAAAGAGAAAACTGATTAGGTTGGTACATATAATTTCTTGCAAATATATATAGTAATATAAGATGGCACTCAGATGTCATATATCATTCCTTGAATACAAATGTTAAAAGCATTTATATTCTCAGGTGAAGAAATTCAAGCATCATAGTTAAATAGAATGAAAATTAGTACAATATAAATCTACTATGAATCAAACATTTAGACGAGTAACAGAGTTGATAAAAAAACATGTTTTAAACAGTTTAAAACATTAATTGATGTTTTTAATGTTTTAAATATATTTTTTTATAGTACTGTTTGAACCATTAAAAACATATTTAAAAAGAAACGCGATGTAAAAAAAAAGTCTACCAACTCTCATAACTAACCTCAATAGGATCAACATCATGAGCTATAACAACTAGTTGAGCTTTCTTCTGCTCCACCAGCGTAGTCACTGTGTTGGTTCCACTGCGAATGACGTTAGGTTTTTTTGTCGGCGTATCTTCCTTCTTTGCAATCTTTTGTTCAGCTCTTGCCTTCAACCTTGCCTTCTTCATGGCTGCTGATTCAGGACGGTACTTTTCCAATACCTTGAATAACTGTGTAGCTACAACATAAGAACAATGTTGTATTATATTTTTTTCCATATGCATATAAATAGGATTTAAAAATTCTTTAAATTATATGAAATATACATCTTACCGGTTTGTTTATCCAATGTTTGTGTGAACTGGTTTATCGTCGGAGGTACCTTCAACCTCTTCTGCAAGACAGATCTTTGACGCTGAATGCGGATATATTTGGGCCATTTTACAAAGCGGCTGAGATCACGAGCCGGTTGAATGTCCTGGCCTAAATTTTAATGGAATTTTACAGTAACAAGTGACTGTTCTATATAGATTATAAAATACAGTATAATTCTGTTTATTCAAACATGTCAGGGGATAAAACAGTTCCGATAATCGAAAGATTTAGATAACAGAGATTGATTTGCTTTCCCTTCTACCAGTACTTATTAATTCTGATAACAGGAGCTGAAACTTAGAAAACTGAAGTTGAATATGTTGAGTTTATCTTTATTTAATCTGTATTAGAGTGAAAACAGAAACAAATATAATGCAGATAAACAGAGTTCTACTGTATTAACCAGAAATCAGAAAAATTATACTATAAACTGACTTACCAATGCCAAAGTTACGTGTTCGTTTCTCAAAGAGTGGGTTGGTCACTTTTTTTGGTTCAACCTTTTTAACTGCCAATGGTGCAGCAGCTACCTTCTTCCCAACCTTCTTCTTAGGCTGAAATTATAAAGGGAAGTTATATAGGAATAAATTAATTTTCACGTGCAGTTATAGTCGAGTTTTAAAGTTTCTTCGTAATATATTCGTGTAATTTTAACAAAATATGTAGAACTAAATTAGAATTATTTTTATGCAAGAAATATCTTTTAAGAATCCAACAATTTAATTTCCTTTATCTCATGAAAATTATGCGCTTATTGCTGAACGCCAATCTTTCAATTTTCAGAGATCTACGAAATTAATTTGTATGAAATTAGGTTATAAAATGTTAGATTGATGTCACGTGAATGAATCGATTTGTTTGATCGTTGTTGTACCTGGAAATAGCATTTTTCTGCAAAAGTAGGATTTCGGAGGATTGCAATTATCACATTATATAATTACTGAACTAATTGACTGTGGAACGAAACATATTTTTGGGCTACACGCTGGAGAATATACTCGAGATTCGAGTAAATCCAAACGTGGATATTCGACTCAGTAGACACCGCTTAACAAAAATATTATTCGCGCACGATGATTCGATAATCTTACCTTTTTTTGAACCATTTTTCTAGCTAGAAATCCGAAGGATTTCTATAAATTTTACCGGATAAAAACGCGGTATCTCACTAAACGCGACGCAAAGTACGGCGTCGACACCGTAAAGAGAGCCAGAGGGGTGTCATACCGCAGCGCCATCGAACTCCGAAGTGACGCCATATTAGAGGTTTGTTCGCGTCGCAAGCTCCAACATGCTCCAACATGCTACTTATAGCTCCTACTCACTCTACCAACCGCGTTGGAGTGAGTAAGAGCTATGATAGAGCATGTTGGAGCATATTGGAGCTTGCGACGCGAATATACCTCTATTGAGTGCATTCAGTACTACAATCACTCACTGACTATATTTACACAATACCCTTGGGCTACGGTCTACTTGACGCTACAAACGCTTCGAAGCATTCTTTGATTAGTCAATTCGTAAAATTCTTTGTTCTGATTGGTCGCTCAAATGCTTCGAAGCGTCAAGTGGACCGCAGCCTTAATCGGGTTTAATAACATCCGTAGTTATGAAACTGGCCGATCACAGTCGTTCCATTCTTCCGAGGAACAGCTATGATTGGCCAATTTCATAACATCGATGTTATAACTTTGGCGTAACACCGGATCTACAATAGAGTGTTAAGCCTTAAGCCATAAGAAATGGACGAATCATAGTCGATTATTCCCCTGGAATTCGACTATAATTGGTCAATTTCTTATGACTTAAGGCTTAAAACACCTATTGTAGATCCGGGGTAAATCGAGCCGTATAAACGTAATCACAATGGGCACAGGCAACAGGGAATAGCGAGCCGTCCAATCAGAGCTCTGGGATACCCGGGGAAAAGTTTATATATAATTATTGTATATATAAAAGTTGTATCACTACAAAAATAAGATTTTAATAACATTTATTTTACACAAACTGGTACAGAGCATGGTAATAAATGTGAAACCAAAAATTATTGCTAGATAAGGGTGTATGAAAGAAAACAAACTGAGATATTCACATAAAATATTAAAGTTCTCTCTTATACAAGAGACTATATCTGGATGATATATGTATTCATGATCTATTTTTGATAGCATACAAAGTTCTTTACGTCTGGGTAGATTATGAATAGATATATAGGAATAGATATAGGAGCAAAAGAGCAAAAATCCTAGTGAAGAAAATAATTTATAGTTATTTCGAGCATTTTAAAAAATGCTTATCAAATATAATATAACTTGTTTTGTTTGAAATAATGATATACAATAGAAGATATGATTATAGTCATTAATCTATAACTCTCATCGCCTTCTGTGACTTTTCTTCCTGATTCTATAAAAATGTAGAATATAAATATCGATATGAATCCAAATAGTATATCACTTTAAATAATTGTATTTAAATAATGATAAAATAATACTTACTTTTTTGGTCCTTTTACAAAGCACCAATCTACAGAGATAGCTTGACCTAGGATTTCTGTACCATTTAGAGCCTCCTTCGCAGCTTGTGCTTCTTTAAAAGTTTCATATTCTACTAACGCATAGCCTTTCAGAAATCCTGTTCTTCTATCCAGATTCAAATGCAAGTTCTTGATTTGGCCAAACTCAGAGAACTTGTCCTGAATATCATCCTCCTGTGCCTCTTCATGTACTGAATTTATAAATAAGATCCATCCTTCCACAGCTAAAAATGTATGAAGAATATTAATTGTTCTGATCTTACAAATAAAAATAAAAAATAAGTACTGTAATTCAAATTGAATTAACAAAGCTATGAGAAAGATCTTCTTACATCTCTGAGGACCAGGCTCATTGTCGTCTTCTTCAACAAGATTCATGGATTCGTAATGCCCAACATCGTCTCTCGTAGATACCAATTCCGCGCCATGGCCTCTACCTTTCCTTTTCTTCGCTTTTTCCTTAAGACGCGCGATACCCTCTGGAAACATACCAATCAAAACAATTGTTTACATCATTCACATTGTTATGATCCGAATACTATTGTTATTTCTTCCATATTTTCTGTCTAATGATTTCAAACAAGTTCGATACTTGCACCATCAATATTAGACATTGAATAATTGCGAAAAACCGCTTCAAAATTTGATAATTATTCAGTTGAGCTACCTCACCTTCAATTTTGATAAAATGTTTTAATAACTTTATAGGGAGACACCGTGCTCGGTTTAGTAAGGAACATAAATACGAAGTGAAATGATCAAATCTCGGTACGAAGTTGAAGTTACAATGCTCGCAAAATATAATGAAGACTCACGATCTCCTTCGTCATCGACCTCAAACTCCTCAGCGTTATCGATATCCAAAACATCCGCCATGGTTAGAGTTTCAGTATTTCAATAACGTGTGTATAACGTTAATCCGGTTAATCTTTAAAATGTTCAAAAGGTAATTATTTAGAATAGCTACCTCACCTCCGATTTTGATGAAATTAGACTCATTCGACGCGTTATCACTCAAAACAAAAGAATCTGGCAGAAAAAGTTGGTGGTCGGTCCTGCAAACCGAGATATTATGCTGATTCTACAGTGAGTCGGTAATCGGAAATCTTAATCAGTTTTAACCTAAATAGGTGACTATGATTTTTTGCATCTACTAGTTGTTAATTGTACAGCGAGTCGTTTAGCTGGATTAATGGAAAGGAATAAAATAGAATTTGGTCAGTCTTAAGAAAATAGTTTTAGTCGTACAAGTTGGCTGTTGGCCAACTCCACCGATTCACCGATAAGACTTAGGACTACCGACTCATAGAATCAGTTTTAAAGTTGACGACTGTTGAAGTTAGGAAATCTGTCACAGCCATGCAACATTGCGAAGTTATAACTCATGTAGACAGTGGAGTGTGTAGACAGTAGTGCTTACAAAAAAAAAATAACATCCTACCTGTTTGGGGCCAAGAAGTTGCAGCCTAGACGGTGTCCGCTTGGAATATTTCTAACTCATGAAGACAGTGGGGTGTGAGAATAGTATTTTTAAAGCCTATATGTCTTTAAAAATAGGTTTTAGAAATATTATCCTGACCCCGAATTCCAAATGGGTTTTTACTTACTGTCTCTAAAGACTGTTCTCACACCCCACTGTCTTCATGGGTTAGAAATATTCCAAGCGGACTCTGTCTAGACTGCAACTTCTAGGCGATTAGGCCCCAAGCGGGTAGGACATATTATTTTTTTGTAAGTACTACTGTCTACATATCCCACTGTCTACATGGATTATAATTTAGCAATGTTTTGCGTGACTGTGACAGGTTTCCTAATCTCAACAGTCGTCAACTTTAACGCTTAATATCTCAGTTCGCCGGGCAGACCGCCAATTTTTTCTGCCAGATTCCTTCGTTTTGAGTGAAAACGCGTCGAATGAGCCTAATTTCATCAAAATCGGAGACGAGGTACCTAGCTATTCTAAATAATTACCGTTCAAAATATCGCGTTTATTATGCGTAGCACTCTATCATTCAACTCGCCAAGTCGCCAATGGTCGCCAAACACTTGATAACCACAAACAATGTAAATTATAGATTTAGGGGAAAAAGACGCCACTGAATATTCCTGTCACAGTCGAATCACAGTCGACTATTCCCCTCGGATTTGACTGTAATTGGTCAATTTCTTATGGCTTAAGGCTTAAAACACCTAATGTAGATCCGAACTTAAGCTGGTTCTACATTAGTCGCATCGCAGCGTCGCAAGCATATCGCAAACGTTGCGGTCCAATCAGAGTCGAGCTAGCTTGTCGTTGATTGGACCGCAACGCTTGCGACGCTGCGATGCGATCAATGTAGAACCAGCTTAATGCATAGTGCATAAAGCTGGTTCTACATTAGTCGCATCGCAGTGTCGCAAAAGTGTCGCAAGTAGAGACCCTCTAATCAGAGTCGCGAAATAACGTTTCCAATTTTTATTGGTGCGGACATTTTTCAGCAAAAACCGGAAATAGTCATGGCGTCAAATTTAAATTCTAAACCATGGTATTACAAAATAAATATATACAATATATATACAATAATATATACAAAATAAAAAAAGTATTATTTTATGTAAAATATTAAATAATACTTTTCCACAACACTAATCTCGCAGAGATATGAAGCATTAGTTGGAGTCCAATTTGGTCGACCTACATTTGCTGCCCATTTTGCTTTTTTTACGAGGAAAAACTTTCATAATATAATCCTTTTTTGCAGAATTGTTACAGTCTGGCGCAGAACAACCAGTCATTTTAGAAAATATAATTTTATGAAATACAGTATTAATATAAAAAATATAATAATGTAACTTCTTTCTGACAACTGTATTTAGATTCACACGTATTAGGTTAATGTATCACATTAAATAGTCTTTTCATTGCAACTGTGATGGTGTTCGTAGTCGTATAATCGCTACTTCCGGTTTTTGCTGAAAAATGGCATCTTCGACCTAACCTTATTGACGTTATTTCGCGACTCTGATTAGAGGATCTCTAGGCGATTTCAATGGCTGCGTTTGCAAAGCTGCTTTCTCTGCTGAACGCAGCCAATGGTAACAGGAAAAAGGCCGGCATGGCCCTTCTCAGGTTTCTCTCTGACCGGAGCAACCGGAACAGCTGATTAAGTTGAATCGGTTTAAGCCGTAAATTTGTTATTAATAATACCTAAGAAAATATCAACAAATTAATTATGACGATGAAATATTTCATAGTATAAAAAATTAGAAAAAGCATTAGAAAAAAAGTGAAATTGTGTCTAAGGGATAAATATATTCCAAAACAAGAAAAGTTAATTAGTTTTTAATTTTAATTTTAAAAGAAAAATCAACCGAAATCATTGTGCGATTGAGAAATGACGTCAAAGATTTCATTTCATAGGAGAAGCTGGATACTATGCGGTAAGCTAAACCTACTGAGTCTCGGATATAATCTTAATGGTACGTGCAATGCTGCGTCGACGTCCGCGTTGCCACCCGACAGTCCGATGAACGTGTTCGACAGGAATGCAAAGCTGTTGCAGCGCGAACGCGCCGCCAAGGATGCTAATGTCCAGTTGTATGACTACATTAAGGACGAGGTGGGCGACAGGCTGGTAGATAGAATATTTGACATCAAACGAAAGTTTGGTAGAGTCCTTGATCTGGGATGTGGCCGTGGTCATGTATCCAAACGGATTCTCAGTGAGTCCGTGGAGGAATTGGTGCTGGCTGACATGAGTCCGAGTCTCCTGTCGCAGGCTGAGATCATAGAGGGTATAAAGGTCAAGAAGGAAGTTATCGACGAAGAGAATCTGTCCTATGAGCCTGACAGTTTCGACATGGTGATCAGTTGTCTGAGTCTTCATTGGATCAACGATCTTCCTGGATGCTTCAGACGTATCAACAGTAGCCTAAAGAATGACGGAGTCTTTATGGCTGCTGTATTTGGTGGTGATACGCTTTACGAATTGAGGTAAAGACGACATTACCAGGTTTAGGTCAAAGTTTTTCCAGATTCTTTGCGTTTATTATTTCTGGTATTCATTCTGATAATATAGAAGTTCCTTACAATTAGCTGAATTTGAGAGGTATGGTGGGATCTCGCCACACATCTCGCCATTCGTGCAAATCAGAGACATTGGGTCTCTACTAACGAGAGCGAACTTTACTATGTTGACTATTGATACCGATGAGATAGTCATTGGTTACCCAAGCATGTTCGAGCTTATGTCGGACCTGAAAGGTAAATAACGTTACATAAAATTCTTGACTGAATAAAAATTATATAATAGGCGTGTAAATATACTACGCAAGTTTATTATCTAGGAATGGCTGAGAATAATGCTGCTAGAAATCGCAATTTGCATCTGCCGAGGGATACGCTAATCGCAGCCGCATCTATATACAAGGAGCTTTATGGAAAAACGAGAGAAGATAATACAGCATTTGTTCCCGCCACGTTTCAGATAATATATATGTTGGGATGGAAACCAGACGAGTCTCAACCGAAGCCTCTTAGGAGGGGAACGGGACAAGTATCGCTCAAGGATTTGTACAGGCTCGATCAAATTGTCAAAGAAAGCAAGAAGATAAAACTGGACGACGATGATAAATAGCCTGTATTAAATAGTCTTTATTTGATCGCGCCTTGAACAATGTAAATAATACTCTGTACCGTAAAAACTTAACATGTATAAATTCTTCCTTTTGAATGATAAGTGTAAAAAATTAATTTATTCAACATTCGCATTTTGTTATTTCTGCCATTCTGCACGTTGCCACTTCACGATTTTTTTCCCTCGTCCTTGTGCACTACGATGCCCTTTTCTATAAGCTCTGGAATCTCTACTGCTAGCCATGGTCCCAACTGAAATAAAGAAACAACTTGGCGCTAGAATCTTTTATGTAAGTATCTCGATACAAAAATTTATAAGTCTTTTAAATCTTGATATGGACTCAATTATAAATTTCTTTATAAAAAGTATCAATTCAATTTTCTTTATGTTACATCTGCAAATTTTGGTTATTCTTACTAAAATATATTTATTAATTCTTTCTCATGTAAGTTAATTTGGTTTCTTGAAATTAATTCGTGCCTTTTATTATAATTAATATAAATTAAGTAGATCTTACAGACCAAATGTCAGTAACTGCGTTACAGATTTTGTCAAAAGCTCCAAAGGATTATAATGCTCTTAATTATTAAGTGTATGTAATTAAGTATTTAGCTTACACCTAGAGCCATTGCATGAGCAATACCGAACTTGGGAACGTTGCGAGCCCATAATGGCTTGAAGTGATCAGTCAGGCAGATCTTACCACCTCTATACATTTTTGCAGTTTTACCATCCAATTCTGGTAAAGCAATTTCAGGTGCTGTTGTGGGATACGTAATGGGAATCTAGCATTGTCCAAGAAGGAAAAAATATTAACCAAGTTTTTTAAATATTGATTTATTTTTAGTTTTAATAATTTTAACTTTTTTATTATAATAAATATTGACGAAATATTATTCAAATAGAATTCTATATTAGAGGTAATATTTTTTTCTCTTTAAATAAAAAATACAGTAAGAAAAAAGCAAAAAGTGACGCTACTCACATCAAATTCTATTTCAAATTCATACTTCAGGAAATTCTGAATGTACCAACACTTGCCAAACCACTTAGTGCCTTCCTTGTTTGATTCCAGCCGGAACCAATCGTTATCTGCTTCTTTATTATTTTTGACATACTACAATAAAAAATTATATGATTAAGGCCGATATTCATAGTTGGTTGTTATTTCAAGACCATCTTAAGTAATGTCTTAATACGCTAATGCAGCTCTCTGATTGGTTCGCGACATCTCAAGACTGAACTTAAGACGATCTTGAATATAAGAATCTTCATATATAGAAGAATATAAGAATATAAGGATCTTGACTATGAATACCAGCTTATATCTATGTATTAATTGAAAGCTTCCTTTGTGCTGATTGGATTGTACTTTTAGATCTAGACTATCTAGAGTCTCAGGGGAGAAAACTTCCAACAGTTGCAAAATAAACATTCTGAACACAGTTAACAATCATTTTAAATCTATTACGTAAAATATTTTTGGGATAAATATGCTGTTCAATAATGTCTCGCCACATAAATTAATTTTCAACGTTTATCAACTAAAAATTGAATTATATTATATTATTTATAAATTAAGCAACACAAAAACTATTCCATATGGAAGTGTGACATTTATAAGTTTGCAAGTGAAAAAGAGTCATTTCTCTCACCTTAATCAGAGCCTGATATTCCTCTTTCAATCTCTGTACCCATAAATCCTTGTCTCTGGGGCCGGCTTTCGTTTGCAATAACGGAATATTACTCAAAGTCTTCTTCGTCGACTCGTCAACCATTTCAACAGATTAACGTTTCATCAAGGTTTATCTTGAAGGTTATGATGCTGCTTGCTGTCGCACGATCAGTGTCGCCAACTTAAAACGTTGCACCGCGTTGCACTTCTTCAAGAGTTGCGATAACTAAGGAAAAAAATAGTTAATAATTAATACGCATCTCTCTAAATAACTATAATAATAAAAGATACAATTTGTTTTCTCGCTTTTACAATCTCATTTTTAGGTTATTTTTACGGTGTACTTGTCCTTCAATCGATCGATTGCGTTCGTAAACGGTTGCATCGGTTGCATCACTGTAACTACCGCTAAACAGGCGTGTTGTACCCGGTCGTGTGAGTCGTGTCGTCGTTCCATTTGGTTTTGGTTCCATTTACGCGAAGGCTGTAACAGTGAAAGATACGAAGAAACAAACGCTCGTAAGTGGCGATGAGATGCTAATCGACCATCAGTAGCGTACTTGTGATTCGGAAAAAATTTGAATGCACGATGGCCGATTCGTCCTACGAGAAAGGGTTAACTGAACTGTCGAAGATGAAGGTGAATGTCATAAGTTAACTCCTTGTTCCGCACAACTCGCTGTTTCTCGGTGATATTCTAATCAAGCTTTCTCGAGCCTAGAAAGTCGTGGCTTCCGATTGATCCCGATTGCTCCTGATCGCACTCACTTCCGCTGTCGATTTTTAATGATGGTCACCGGTGACCGATGTTATTGCCGACTATAACATATAACGTAAAATATACAATTACTTGGAATTGTAAGGCTGATTATGTTTGCTTTAATAGTAGAAAAGCGTGATAAAGTGTAGTACCAGCAAACAAATGGTTCATTTATGGTAGATGATATTCAATTTTATCACATTGTTTTTATTATAAAATACTTGATGGAAGAACAGAAAGTCAGTTAAAATATATTTGTAAGATTATAACTGTCTTTAGTAATAGTAGAGAAACATAATTAAGTGTATAAACAAATGGATAGTTTTATTTATTGTATCTAATATTATAATTCAATTTTATTTCTCATTGTTCTTATTATAAAATAATCCATTATATATATATATATATATCAGGGTTGAAAAGACAATGTTTTTTTTAAAGAATAAAAGATACACTGTGTTTCTTCTTAAATATGTTTTTAATGCTTCAAATATGTTTTAAACAGTACTATAAAAAAACATATTAAAAACATCAATTTAGCATGTTTTAAACTGTTTAAAACATGTTTTTTTACTCCAATCTTAATGTATATATATATATATATATATAAAAGTAGAAAATCAGTTAAAACAGGCTTGTAAGATTATGGGCAGTCCATTCTTATTTTAAGACCTTAAGTAATGTCTTATAGGCTTTCTACAATAAGCCATCATCTAAATTTTAGGTCTTATTCTGATTCCATAATGAGTCAGTAGTCCTAAGTCTTATAAGTAAAGTTGACTAACAGCGAACTTATACGACTAACACTGATTGGCCACTTCACTGATTAAGACTAAGGTCCGTATTCATAGTCAGGCCTTATATTTAAGGCTTCCTTAAATTTATCTTCAGATGCTCTACGAATTATTTCATTGGCTACCGAGCATCTAAAAATAAATTTAAGGAAATCTTAAGTATAAGGTCTGACTATGAATACGGACTCTGTGGTTTTAATTAATTATAATTTTTGCAGTTGAAACAGGATGAAATATATGCCATTTCAAAACATTTTTTTTAATTCTTTTAATTTCTATTACATTGCTGTATCTCTCAGGTAGCTGATCTAAGGGCTGAATTGAAGCAACGAGGACTTCCCACTACAGGCAATAAAAATGAATTGGTAGAAAGACTCCAGCTAGCAATTCACGGAGGTTCTGTTTTTGCTCTATTTCAGTTCTTTTAATATAAGTATCTTAGGCATATTTTTGTGAAAGAATTATTTATATTTTATAGATGCTGCATTGTCCTTGGATGAAACTACGGAAGAGATTTTAGATGAAGATGAAGTACTTGGCGTAAGTGTACTGTATAGGTGTTACAATATTAATAATAATAATTTATAATAATTAATAATAAATTTAAATATATATATATATTAATTTCTGTTTTAAATACATACATAAGAATTTTGGATTAACCGCAAATCTGTATTGGAGGAAATAAAGAATGACCAAGTGGAGAAGAATGAAAATAAAGGAGCAAAAGTGATCGAAGACGCCCCGCCGGAGAAAAAAATTATTAAACTATCCGAGCTCAGCACAAAAGAGGTAGCTAAAAATTATATTATTCTTATCCATTAGATCATCAAGTAATAAAATTCGAATTTGCTTCGAATACACAATGCAAGCGTGCTTGTTTTATATTATTTATTAATACATGAGTGTATTAATTCTTTAACAGAGATTGGAAATGAGAGCTAAGAAATTTGGAATGCCATTATCGGAAGCGGCAAAAAAGGAGGCTAGATTAGCTCGTTTTAACGTAAATAATCAAAATAATAAATCGGCTGCATCCATAAAGATACCCGTGGTAAGAAATTTATAGTTTACGGTATAGTTTATGTTATCAAGATAAAATAATAATTTACAGAATTATTTTATGACAATTATCAATAAATTTTTCGTAGCCTACTACATATGAAGTATTGAAGAAACGTGCAGAAAGATTTGGTACCTCAGTATCTACTTTGATGGAGAAGGTAAGTAAAAATAGAATTAGATCATGACATACAGAAAAACTTAAATAGTAAGAGGCTTTCTACAATAAGCCATTATCTAATCTTTAAGTCTTAAGCCATAAGAAATTTGTCAATTACAAACGAATATGAGAAGAATAATCGATATATATCTATAATTGGTTAATTTCTTACGGCTTAAGACTTAAGTTTAGGTAATGGCTTATTGTAGAAAGTCTTTAAGTAGTAAGGAAATCAATATGTTGGATTTGCCACTGCTTACGTTATGACCTTAAGGTCGCTACTGCGATTAGTTAATTTTTTTACTGCTTATGTTTTACTGCTTAAATTTTTTGTGTATGCCATGGTTTCTTACCTCTGCAGATATATGCATAGATTTTGAAAATTTAGGATGTATGGCACAGCTTTTTCCTATAATATCTATCGCGTAATTAACTAGAGGCGTTATGCATTACACAAAACTCATTTCCATATGTCCCATGGAATGTATTACATATCAATGAATTATGACTTTTGCTATTTCTGTTCGAATAGTCTAAAAGAATATAAAGATATGATTGGTTATTATGTACTCTATTGAATTTTTTGGCGTTTCATGGGACATATCGAAATTGAGTTCCACATACATAATAGTAAACGTATAATAGTAAATGTCTCTAATTACATTACGTAAAAAATCATGGGACAATACTTACATTTATTTTTGTTAACATAGATTAACTGTAATCTCGATTTAACTTACTTTTCGTTTTTATCTAATTCTTAGAACTAAGAAAAGATACAAAAATACGTTAAACCAAGATTAAAGTTAATCCACATTGGTAAAGACGGGCATTAGGGCGACTTCGACAAACTTTAATTACTTAAGGGGGAACACCACCCTTGAGGCCTAAAAATGATACCTAACTTCGGCAATTTTTTGCAGTAAATTGAGTCAATCAAAAATCGTTTTGAAGGGCTTTAATATATCAACTTTCGAGAGTACAAAAAAATTTTTTTTAATTTTCTTCTCAAAATGGCGACATTATATTAGCAGCATTGAGCCTCCTTTTTGGCGAGTGCATATGCGATGTATACGGAATTTTGTACACCTTTGGATCTGGAACAAAAATCCAAAGGATTTTCTTTTCTACATACTTAAAGCTAGTGAAGTACGTAGGATTTTTTCAAAATATTGATTTTTGAAAAAAATGATTAATGTTTGAAAAAAAATATGATTTTCGACCAAAAATTTCCATCTTTAAATATTAATAACAAAAAAGTTTTCAATATATCACAAAAATCCTACGTACTTCACTAGATTAAACATCTGAAAGTAACCTGTGCAAATTTCAAGTGAACCGATTAAGAATTGTAAAAGTTATCATCGTAAAGTATATACCGACTTTAAAAAACTTGTTTTAAGAAAAAAGCGTTTAAAGTTTTCAGAACTGATTTTTTGCTTATAAAATTATAAATCGGAATTGTGCCTTTAATCTGCAATGCGCGCCTGCGCCATACACTTTACAAGTAGCAACATCTATCTGCCAAAACCTATTTCTTCGAAAATTTGGAGTTTCCTTTTATCTGCGGAGTTCTACTGCGCGATGTCCGCCGCTTGGGGAAGACTCAACGGCGAGGTGAGGAGCTGTAAGATTTTGATTCTAACGGGAGTATACAGTTGAGATGCCGACTTAAAACTATTGAAATATTCTTAAAAGTATAAACTATAAATTTAAGCAAAAAAATTTTCGATTTTTTGAAACCTCAAAGGTGATGTCCCCCCTTAAATCGACAATTGACTCTATCAGCAGAATCGCTTAACACAAAGTCTCTAATATACAGTTCGTTATTCTTAATCTTTTTTTTGATATATTAAATATAATTTTAATATAAGTTTTATATTCGTATTATTTAATAAAATAGTTAATTAACTTAATCAGAATTTTGATCGCCCTTATATACATCATTTTTCTGTCACACTGATTTAATTTTAATCTTTTGTTTCTTTTAGGTTGAGATGGCTGAACGATTGGAGAAAAGAAAGGCCAGATTCGGTGAAGTGAAACCTGAGAATAAACTATCTAAGAATAATTATAAGATCAAGATTGTTAAATGATACTCGGTGTTATATACTAAATCAACGATCTAGATTACAGAAATCTAATTTAAGTTTTATTTTGAATAAAGTACTATTATACACACGAGAGAGGAGAATAATGACTCATTGAAGATAATGTACTTTTTACCATTATTACTTCGATATTAAAGCAGCCATACTTTTTTCCTTCGTTTTTCTTTTATATTACCTTATCACGTGTGAATTTCTTGTAAGAAAATAGGCGACAGAAATCTTAAAAATGTAGATGGATGTATTATATCAATAAACTCATATATGTAACAGTATTTTAATTGTAATTAGTTATCGATACAAAGAATGTTATTTAAGATTTCAGGATTTTAGGATTAGAAGTGTGAAAAGAGTATATTATGCAAATGCATAATATATGTGATAAAAAAAATTAGTAAATTATAATAAGATAGAACCCATATTGTTTCTCTGATCGATAAATATGATGTATCCTATTTTAATACTTTCATAAATATTTATTAATATTTAATATTTATAATATATAATTAATTTAATAAAATCATTGTTAGGAATAATTGTAATAAATAAGAGAGAAAGAATGGTATATATACAAAATATATTACAGATATTTTATCAGTCGATCGGACAATCGATTCGAGAGTACTAGGTTCTAGGAGGGTATTTTCTTTTAATGTTTGGTAATATCTATAGGCCTATTCTTTTTGGTTGAACTTTTGCATCAGTTCATCTTTCTTCTTTTTCTCTCCAGGAAGAAAGAAGAGGAAGAAAGATGAACTGGTGCAAAAGTTCAACCAAAAAAACAGGCCACGTGATTACCACTATTAGATCTGTTTTCTGTGGCTGAATTGGTGTATGTATGTACACTTTTGGAACTTAATGCGGAGTCTACAATAGAAGTCGTAGCAGTCGTAGGGTCTTAAGTCGTAGAAAATTGACCAATCACAGTCGAATATGAGAAGAATAATCAACTGTGATTGGTCAATTTTCTATGGCGAATTTAAAATGAAAAAGAACAATGTAATATTATTTAATTAAATTTAAATTAAATTCACCTGTCTTATTACATCATGAACGTAACAACAATTTTCGGAACTTAACGATTTGATTTAACAAGAAATATCGATAACCTCGATACAGAATCACTCGTAATTACTCATAACGAAAGTTATCGATAAGTACAGTTAACGATAGCGACAATCGTCGATAGGAAGTTAGAGAATCCCGCTATTTTGGGCTGCGTTCAGAATTATCATCTGGCTGCACCCAGATGTTCTCTTATCCTTGTTTAACATTCGTGAATAACAAGGATAAAACGACATCTGAGTGTGTCCGGACGACGATTCTGAACGCAGCCCTAAAGTCGGGGCTTCCACGCTATTCCGCAAGCTTTCTTGATAGTGTACACATCGTGCTTGATCTCGCAGTCGCGCAATAGAGATTGGCTGCGTTCAGCAGACTCAACAGTTTTGCAACCGTTTTATGATTGTCTGCTGAGATAGGACCATTCTTCTAGACCTACAAGTATGATCCAATCAGCGCGAAGGAAACTTCCAACAGTTGCAAAACGAACGTTCTGCTGAACGCAGCCAGTGGCTGCGTTCAGCAGACTCAACAGTTTTGCAACCGTTTTATGATTGTCTGCTGAGATAGGACCATTCTTCTAGATCTAAAAGTATGATCCAATTAGCGCGAAGGAAACTTACAACAGTTGCAAAACAAACGTTCTGCTGAACGCACCCATTGAAATCCGACTTGTTTGACTGTTTAGAGAAGAAGAGGAAGAAGAAAAATCATATTTTTTTGTACCAGCATATGTTTTTCTAATAATTGTCTCCGAAAACATTTTACTTATCTCGGATTTTTATCATAGTAGAATGGCATTTTTAAAGATTGCGTAGAAGCGTCTGATACAACATGCAATTTCCGCAAAATTCAATTTACATTGTAGCTCTGTGTGCATTCTTTTTGAATTGCTATTGCGATAAGAATGATGTCATACCGTGAGTATTTTTGGCGTCTAGTGCACATTTTACTGCCAGAAATAAGTTCGTTGCGATATTATATATGTAGCATATATAATTTCTTCCCAAACTATATATGTGCTTGCTATTTTCTTCATTACTTTTAAGTAAACAAAATCCATTCACTGCATACAATTACAAAAGTTTTCCTGCAAGACATAAATATATTAATTGCATTTTTATGTAAACATATAAATATTTTTATTTTAGATCTTCTACATGAATGTATTTTTCATTTCAGACCTGAGCTTTCAAAAATAGAATCGTTCTTCTTCGAGTTTGGAAAAAAAGATTTAGTTAGGTAAGTTATATTATTTTATATAAGATATAAAATTTTGAGGTTAATAAATCATTTTGATTCTCTTAAATTTTAGTCCAGTGGCAGAGATGGAGGAGAATCAATCATTTGCCATATCACAGTCATACAGTTATAAAGAACCAGATGAACGAAATACTCAGGAAGCAATTTTCTACAAACGTTTGATTGCCATATTATTATCAAAGCTTAAGATGCAAGTAAGTTGTATATAATTGGAAGAATCAAGCCATTGGAAGAATAAAACCATTTGTAATAGCTTGATAAATTCAATATAAAAATTTCTTATTTATATATAAGATAAGATGAGATAAATTTTGTTTGCAGAGAACTGATGATAGATTAGCTGGAACGCTTAATATAGAAGTGTTTTCTTCGGAATTTGAATACTTGCAGAATTTTGTGAATGGTCAAGGTTCTATCAGAGAAGTTGACAGAATTCTTGTCAATACGATAACACAATCTGAACACTCAGTATGCGATTATATGGCTGATGCTTTTTATTATTTCAATTTACTTTTGAGTAACACAGAGTATTTGACACATTATACATCATTTATGAAAAACCACGTAAGAATAATTTAGTATATATATATATATATATACATATATAATATTAAAAGATACATTTTTATATTTTGAGTTTATATATCTAGTAATGTGGATCTGATTAACATCCTAAATTATTTCAGTGGGACATTACTATAATTTTCTTTACTATGTATATATATATATATATATATACATTTGTATATTGATTATATTTAAAATCTTTATAGTGTAATGAAATGTTTGGAAGATTCGTATATACTTGTATTTTGAACGAAATGACTGCAGATATTTTTTTATTTTAAAAATTGTTTTATTTTGCAGGAAGCAGAAATTAAATTAATGGCAGCACAAACACAATTTATAGAAATGCCAATTGCTTGCGAGCCACATAAAATGAGTCTTTGGGACAAGATACATGGAATGTTTTCTTGTGAGTAGTGTTTATAATATGAGATGTATTCGAGACATTAATGTATTATTTTTAAGTAAAAATCTATTCACAGCTACAAATGATTGTGAAAAATACTATGAAACAATTATGACGAATCCTAGACTGCAAGTGACACCAATGCTTGTAATGACTCATATGTTCAGTACGGCTATTTTGCCTTTATCATACTTGGGACTTCTTATATCTGAATTTATAGATAATGCTACCGGTGAGTATTGTAATTTGCTTATTATTGTCAATAATGTATAGAGGTTCAAATATTATTGACTTATTAACTACATCATGCATTGTTTCATAGGTAAACTAAACTTTTTGAACAGGTTTATTATCACAATTGCTTTGTTCTTGAGCATCTGCATATGTATAATATTGATACCGTTTTCCTGGATTGGCGGATCTATTAATTTCGGTTTTGGACCATTCTTCAGATTTATACTGCAAGGTAGACAAAATTCCAACGAAAATCAAGACCGCGTTGAGCGGGTTTACGAGGTATTAACTATATTTTTATTATTTTTCAAATTATTAATTTTTTTCGTTAGGTTCGGTTTTAAATTAGTTGTAATATTCAGAAAAAAAATTTATATATACAGGATGTCCCATTTTAAATAATGCATTAAAATTTCTCGAAAATGGTAGATACGGAAAAATGTTTCAAACAAAAGTTGTATGATTCGGAGGGGACATAAGAAGGTACCGTTGATTTGACCTTGGGTGGTGTCGTTAAGGTCAGGTCAAGATCACTTTGAATTTTTTAAATGAAACCCCTATTTTTCATTATATATTCTTATAGCTAGTCTCGAGAGCTTTCCAAAACATTATAATTAAATTCATTTTTATTAAGTACTTTCCGAGTTATAAAGCTTGAAAGTTACAGTATCGCCGGCATTAGCATTACCCAAGGTGTTCGTCCGACGGCTAACCTCTTGAATGTTGTTCAGGATCATGATCTGGATAACATTTGTCAATATCAAGGCCATTGGAGGTTGTATCTCTTATTTTCATTTTTACGTAGAAATGAATTTTTAGTGCAAAAATGAAAATAAAAGGAAAAACTACTGTAACTTTCAAGCCTTATAACTCGAAAAGTACTCAACCCTCAACTACATGAGTGAGTCATTTGGACTCGGGTGAAAATTTTAATCGGCCGCAATTTTTGTACGGTTTAATATTGCAGAGTTAAAATGAGGGGGTAAAAAACTTGGAATCTTTCTCTGTCGATCGCCGCGATGCAATTATTTCGTTGTTGTCTTGATGCTAATTGTGATACAATAAAAGTTTGACTTGGGTGACTTGGACCTGTCAAATGTAAATTCGAGAGATTTTTGCCGAAAGTGAAAATTCATTTTTAATAAGTATCTGCTTATTAGTGTTGTATTCAAGTATATGTGTTGTCTTATAATTAAAACATATATTCATTGTCAAAAAAAGCATTTTTGCAAGACAGGCGACTTGGCGAAATGATCGTTCTATTTTCTCGAAGTTATAAAATCGTGAGTAAATAATATCGAAATTATATATTTAATATAAAATATTTTCATTGCATTAAAGAAGAAAATACCCAACATACCTCCGATGCTCGTATCATTATTCCGAGCATGTATAAAAATGCCCCCATTACACTCGTGCAAATAATTATACTTTTTGGAATGAATCAATATAATATATTTTTTTTCTTAAAGTTTACATTTTCTCCTTTTCAAAATACTACTTATTTTTATTTGTATCTTTTTTTATCACAAAGATATGATTTTTTGAAAAAAAGCCGATTATTGCATTCTTTTTACAAATTGTTCTTTACTATTCTTTGGCATAACTTTTTTAATTATTATCAAAACCTTTTTATATTTTGATTCTATATTGTGGCATTTCATTAGAAAAAAAAATATATTTTCCATTGAGATTTGTGAAACAACTTTTGTTTGAAACATTTTTCCGTATCTATCAGTTTTTTTCGAAAAATTTTAATGCATTTAAAATGGGACATCCTGTATAATTCAAAATTTTTGTAATATTATAAATATATTCAAATCTATATACATATTTTTATTATAGAGAGCTTCCAAAAAAAAATTGAAAGAATCAAAAAAAATGAAACGAATCATGTTGGAACAAAATAATGGTAATGCTAAAGAAAATAGCACGATATTTGTAATTTCTAATTTCTATAAATACTAAAATGATTATTATTATTTCATAGATCTTGCTGGAGGCGATGCATCACGGAATAGAATAGAAAAATGTCAGTGTGAAAATAAAAAACCAGATTTAGATGTGGAATGTGTCAAGAAAGAAGAGAAAGATTACTAATAGTATTCTCGCACTATTGCATATACAGTACTTCTCTTATGATTTTATGTTATTAATAATCATTTAGTTTTAAATTAATAATTCATTTTTATATTAGTAGTTTATAAGCATATTGCGTTATATTTAAAACAATAAGCTTATTTTATTGATCTTAATCGTAATAATGAAAAAATATCGATAGCCATAAGGTGATATTAAAATAAGTGTATTGTTATTTTGGTATATCGAAAATATTGAAATTTATATTATTGTATTGTAAAATGAATTTGCTTTTCATATTTTTCACATTAATCTAATATCTAGTTTTTCACATTAATTTTAGTATCTCACTTGTATCTTTCTTAATGCATAAGTGTGCTGTGGATAAACTGGTGCAATGACACTATTTTTATGAAGTATTGTTACTTACTGTGATAAATTTTGTTTGTACCTTAATCGTAAAATAATATTTATCGATTAGCGATTACGTATGCAGCTATTACTTTGTTGTAGGTTCGAAGTACCTTATTAATAAATGATACATTGACTACTTAACATGACGCTTTATTACAACGCCTATTGCATATTTAACTGCCGAGAGTTAATAAATTGCAAATGCTGTTCACGCAAATTGCACGGGGTGAATAAATGGTAAACGCGGCAGAAATGAAAACACTGTTGTTCGACCCGGAGGCTGCGCTTTATGTCAACTCAGCTTAATGATCGGTGAGCAAGCAAGGATTTGTCAAATTTGCTAAATGTAACGTCTGTGTTCCTTGTGTAATTTTACCCATCCTCTGTGTACTCGCGGACAAACGATCTAGCCGTAACTAAACGAAAATTACCTTATCGAAAGTATGACGTTTAGAAAGTAAAAACGTTGCAAAAATCGGACAAGAAATTATAAAACTTTTTTCTCTATTTTTCGATTTTATTTTAAAATAATGCAATCGGAATCCGTTTATTGTATCATGTCATGGAGAAATGTAAGATATAGTGGGATATAGAACTTATTATTAGATTGTTATAAAAGCGCGATGTACTTTTCATCAACGTCATATACTCGTACTATTATTTTATTTGTTTTCTTTCACGCGGGGCGTAATTTTATATGCGTATAAAAAACCGTATAATGGACATATATTAAAAGATATTAACACTATTAAAAGATTTTAATAAAATGCGATGTGTTCTCGAATAAGAAGAAATACTTTTTCGATGTTTGCGACAATTTATTTTCTCTTAGCGTTCCATGACGAGATCATCCTCGTTGAATTAAAATAATATTATACCGTAGCAAATTTGACGATGGATTGAACGTCGTTTATTTTGGGAACTCGTTAATTACCGTCGAGTAATTCGCAAAGAATATATACTAATTAGCGTCGAAGATCGTGTACACAAGCAGTTTCTTTTACCAGCGAAAAACGCAGTCGAAGAACTTTGAAAAATAGTGAGAGCACACACACACACAACACACACACACATTGTCCTCTGTTTTTTTTCTTACGCTCAGGCAATTTTTCACGATATCGATCCTCCTTTTTATCGAAATAAACTTTTTGAATTTGGGAGCATTAAAAGGTGCAATATTGCAAATGTGTACCCCTTTTATAGTCATCGGATTTCAATCCGTTAATGAGTCGTGAGTGAGGTATTGCATTTCCACTGGAAGCGTGCATTTACCGAAAGTAGGAACGCATTTCGGGCTTTTCATTACGCAAGATTTATTGCAAAATGTCACGTCCCCTATTTCTATTCATTTTCTCTACATACATGTATGCTAGACAAAATTGAATATATATGTAGCAAAGTAAATTAATGTATATACGTTTATAAATTATATGGACATAATTAAACTTAGGATATAAATAAATTATATAGATATCATACATATGGAAATGTAATTAAAGCTTGTGCTAAAGAAATGTTATATTCTCTCAGAAATTCTGTTTTTCTTTTCTCATCGGACAAATACACACATCGTATGTACTGAAGGAACATTGCGAAAATACTATTTTTCATGAGTACAAAATGGATTGCAAATTAACGCAAAGATTATTCTTTCTGTACTTAGTAATAAGTATTAAAGATTATTATCTTGTTGCGAGATTCGCCCGATTGGGATTGTAGTATATTTTTTTATCAAGTCTTTTCATTTGTGACATTAATTATGTGCATATATAAATTAATTAAAACTTTAAATTTGAATCGACACAACCAACGCTAAACTAAAATTAATTTGTATTGTTTAAAAAAGATATAAATATATTTCAGAAAATGGATATATTCAATATTGTTAAAACAATGGTGATTATCTCATTAAAATTTTTTTAATTATTGTTCTAGTTAATTATAAACGTAAATACTGTTTTAAAATTTAGTTCTAGTCTCTCTTCATTAGCTCAACTAATAAAATTGAAATCTAAAATTGATTTTTATTATTTAATGAAGGTAGAAATATTAGACCAAAAATGTGCTTATTTTAAATATTCAATATTGCTGAAGCGCCGGCGACTATTTTATTAATAAAAATAGTATTTGAAATTCTTGTAATTTCTATGATGTACTTCATAATTCTATCTATTTCAAAATATGATTTTACTGTTGATTAATTTAACAAACATGATTAAAACTTGAAATTAATTTCTATTATCTATGAAAAATTTAAATTCAATTAGAAAAGGAAACGTTTTATATATTCAATATTATAAATATTCATAAAAGTATTAGTGATAGATTATTTTATTATTAAAATGGATGTTCAAAATTGTGTGGCTATCACTTCGGGTTTCTGATTGACCTTCTACATAAATTCACGAGATATTACATGAATATTATTATATAATGTTATAAACATCGATCTCCCGATCTCGCATATTTGCTAGCGTTGCTTTTCAGTCCCGGTACAGGTTTATGCACCGTTCGTCCTATCAAATATTTGTTCTCGCGTTGCTGCTGGTACCACGGTGGTATTTGCCTGGAAAGGATGCACCTTTTGGTTCCCGTCGACCTGGTGAGCTCCATTACATGCTCGAAGTAATACCAAAGAGAGATGGCCGAGCCGGTGTTGTGTGTTGCGTCTAGTTTCGCCGTTTGCGAAGCGGCACCCGCTGGCGGCTGCACGAAAGTGCAGCGTGTCGGTTTAGGGGAGTTTGCGTGTTGTTCGCACACAATTGTCAGCTAGCCCTAAGTTCCTCGTAATTTCGCGAAACTCCCGCGCAAAAATTACCGATGACGCGACCGAGCCGCTGACTACCGTAACATGTATAAACGAAATTTTTTCGCGGTAACAGCAAATTATAGTCTTCTCTTTCTTTTCAGTCGGAAGTTTTTCATTATCATGATATACGTGCGCATTGCGTGAGAAAGGAAATTTATATCTTATCCTATATACTCACTTTCTCTTTCAACGCTGAGCCATCCCTTGGAATTAAATCAATTTCTAAAGAACGTTACACAAATTATACACGCTCGCACAATGATTTGGTTACACAAATAATTCTGACTGATTCTTATGTATTTTAAGTATTTTTTAATTCTGATTTTTAATGTTGAGAATTTATCCTATTGGGTTCCAATTTTTTATAATCGATATATCTTTAAAAAACATATATTTTGCTAATAGCTCGTTATATATACATGGAGAATTTTTCTTAATTAAAATGATTTATTCGAAACCTTTTATAATGAGTAGAAAAAAAATCATGTTAAATTCAATAGACATTTCTTTATTTTAAATTATGTATTTATTCTAAGCAGAAAAGATCAAGAGAGATATGCATAGGAATTTTCAAATGTTATTTAAAAATTCTTCTCATAAATTTAAAAAATAGAATTAAAATTAGCGCAAAAAGTATAAGGAAAATATAAGGAAATAAATATATAAGGAACATTCTTTCATATCAATTTAACATAAAAAAATTAAAATTTTGTCGACTAGTGTTATTCATATATGTTTTAAAATTATTGCTATTATTATCATATTTTCTCTTGGTTCATCTGTCAGAAGCACGCTTGAAATAGCTCGCTGTAAGAATGAAGAGGATCGTGCGGTCAAAATATTTCGGGACACTCTATCGTTTGCGATCGCATCGCGGACACGTTCGAAAGGGTTCATGGAACCGTGAAAGCCGTCGAGAAGAGAAAAGAAAAGGGGTGAGACCGCACGTAGGTGCACGGATGCATTACATGCTCGAAATGATACCTAAGGGCGGATGCTTGGTTCTTTAGTTTTCTCTGCACACTCAACACCGCTGCCGTTGCTACTTCGTATTATACATATCTCGCTCCGAAAGTTTCCGCTTTTTCTGCTAACCACCGGTATACTACACCGGTGTACTGTCTTGGCTTATCCGTTGAAATGTACCTTTATGAAGAACGCAAGCGTGGTAATTCAACACGGTTCCCATTACGCAACTGACAACATTTATGGTAAACTGTGAAAAATTGAATTTGTAACGCGATAAAAACAGAATGCCACGTTCCTCTCGCTTGTGATTCAATGTCCGACGAAATGTAAAATGTAAATTGCATAATTGAATACTTTTGATAAGAAGTGAATAGTTTTAATAAAAAGCCTAAATGTGCGTTGAATATTTCATTTACGTACAATTATTTATCATACATAAATCAGTGTGAGAAGAGTTTGACAAAATACTTTTATTTCTGCCGTAAATTTAATTTATTTTCATTCATGAAAAGCAAACTATTTCTATCTTGCTTTTACACTTAGGAAAATATCATTTTATTGCCAAAAAAGTGATTATTCAATTTACTTTCTTTCTTCTAAATAACAATCATCTTTGACAAAGAATATTTTTTTGATAATAATGTTAAAATGTAGTTATTACAAATTTTGGAAAAACTTATTAATATCCCGAGCAGCACAATTCATTGGCGCAAACATTGGTTAAACGTTGGCATACATTGGGGATATGTTGGGCCAATGTTGCGCCGATGAATTGTGCTACTAGGGATGTATTCAAAACAAGAATTAATTTTCTTTTAAACAATATTATAAAATTGATCAAAGAGAATTAATTTTCTTTTAAACAATATTATAAAATTGATCAAAGAAGTGACTTTAACTATAAAATAAATCGAATTTGTTTTAATCTAATAATCTTGATTAAAGCAATAAACTTACGAGGGGGGATTCAGAATATATTTTAAATAAATTTGATACTTGTGATGAACTTATAATAGATTTGTGGATATATGAACTTTTGAAACTATTTAAACAAATAATTATTATTTGCGTACAGTATGTATTTTTCTGTGTGTATGATAGATAAATGAAGGAAAATATTCAAAAGCAATTTAAGTTTCTTTAAAAGTTTAAGACAAAGCTAAATATCTAAAATAAAATAAATTTCTTTTTTTATGCAATGATATACTCGATAATTAATAAAAAAAATTAAGAATTGATTCTACTGCTGCAAGAAACAAAAATTTTGGTATAGCAGAGGTTTTGAAAATATTACATAAGTTTCTATTAAAATTAAAATTTTAAGAACTTTCATATATATTACATATAACATTACAATTTCTATATGTAATCATAATAAAATGGCAAAGTATAGTAGACGAAGAATGAAGTTATGAATAATAATAAAAAAAGAAGTTATAAATATCTAACTATCTTTCAAGTAAATGGAAAACGTTTAATACATCAATAAAATAACTGAGAAAGTATATCAGATTGTTGAAGATAGTTTAAAATGAGATCTTACGTAATACAATCCAACGATCGTGAAAATTTTGTGCGAAACTGTTAAAACTTCTGCAATGTACGCCTGACGATATGTACAGTAAAGCAATTTTAACATAGTTGATTTCGACGTTTCCTTCTGCACAGTTCAACTTGCAGTCTCCACTTTAACTGTTTAACTGCAATTTATTATTGCGATCCTGACTATCCGGCTGGCAGAGGTACTTCGGTATTTACGTAGCTCACGGGTGCTTCCTTAACTCGATTTGACGCGGCACTCGGTGCGGACGGCGCCCGTGAATGCGATCGCGGGAGTGTGCTATCAAAATAACGAACCTATCCTACATCTTCGAGTGCATCAATCGCGCCCGAATGCATCTGAAGTGCAGCGGGATCCACCGCACTTCATGCATGCGTGAGCATCAGCCCGGTTCACCTGCCCCCATTGACGATGACCCCCTCTCGAATTTACCCCTGGTAGACCGCTGAAAACTCTAATTTGGTCGATCTCGTGCCTTGTCCGTATACCTATCGCGATTGCGGTTGAAACATCGATGCCTGATTCTCAAAGGGATCTTTGAGAAATCCCGCAAGTGCGTGGCATCGAACGTGATCTTTTGTATGAGAAGTTTGCTTGATCGAAAAATTTATTTTAAGGGAGAACAGATAAAAATGAGCAAAAATGATGTTTTAGGGTTTAAAGGTTTCACAGATGTTTACAGAAAAGATAATTAATAAGACATCTTCGTTAAGAGAAGTTAAGGCAAGAAATAAAAAACAAAATAATTAATATAGTTTATTGATCAAACTATGATTTGGATTCAAATACACAAAATTCGGGAAATGTTTGTGGAACACTTAAAAGTTATGTAATTATATTCCGAAATCGACATGCAACAGCGATATTTAAATACATTTTTTTTATAATTTCATAACTTCTTAACACACAAAAATTGACGTCATTTTTTTCTGACATGCAGCCATATTATTTTTCAATATTTGGATCTATCTGATTGGCTGTCTACTATGCATTTTCAGGAACGTTACATTTGTTTTATTATATTACAGATCATACTACCTTATTTAATTTTAGAATTGAGATTTAAAATGTAATTTAGATTAAAATGTATTAGGTATATTACATTAAACTTCCAATTTTCGGATTTGGTACGTCATTCCCGTTTCCTCTGACTTTTTAAGATTCAATGACTTTGAGTTTTTCAGCTATTTAAACGTTTTTTAAATGAACCGTATTGTTGATATTTTCGATATAAAAACCATGTTAAATGTCATCTTTTAAAAGTAGAAATGACACTTTTAATTAGAAGAAAAACGAACCGGAGGATAAGATTATTTATTTTCTGGGAGTCGAAGATCGACTGCGCGTTAATTCGTGCATCCTGAAAGGATAATGCTACCAGTCGTCGATCACAGCAACAAATTTGCAATATAACGTGTTCCGTTGGCGCGCATTAATTCTCTAGTGTTCTAAAAAGATAATGCTTCCATCTGATTATCACTGTCATCCCGACAACAAATTTGCGATACGGATTCCCGTTTGCACTCGATCTTGCAGGCTTTTGCCGTCTGGTGCTCTCTCGCTGATTGCGGATTCAGTAACTCATGAAGGGGCTGTGCCGCTATCGGGAAACGTATGGCGGATGTAACGATCGGTTACCACTACGGTAAACGTTTCACTGTTCGCCGGGATTGCCGAATGTAAACTGTCTATTACCGCGTTTCGGCAGCGATCGCGAGCGAGCGCGCAAAATCGTTTCCATCGAGCGCCCGTTCATCAACGTTACAGTACGTACGATCGAGACAAGAATAATGTACTGTATTCCCAATACTTCGACCACGTGTGCGAGCAAGCCCGCGCCTGCAACGAGATGATTGGCGTTGATAATTAACGGTAGATCGTTACGCGCGCCAAATGTCGCAAATCGACAGGACAACATTTCGATTCGAAGACGACTGTTTTTTATTGATTTCGAACCGTTTGCATCAATATCAACTCGTTTGACGTGTATAATTCTTCTGTGATATCTGTATTATTATATTTAACCCGGGAATATATAGTCATCTGGGGTGTTCTTATATGCCAGCGAGAAAATGCGAATGTGTGTCATAAAGTAAAAATGGATCGTTTTCTTTTTGAACATATATTTTTTTAATAACTATTTTTTACAAATTTTTAAATGCGATTCCATTCGAAATTCGCAATAAAAAGTTATATTAAATTAATAAAGAAAAAGAATTTTACTCACACATCTAAGATTCCGTTCGAGATAGAAGTAGACGTACCAATTATATACTGTGTTTATACTTTTAAAAAAAGAGATTTATTAATATTTGTTTGAATTAGTATCTATTAATTATTTATTAAATATAAACATATATTTATTTGATATAAGAACCAAATGATAATAATAATAATATTAATTTAAGTATCATTTTTTTAGCAAATATTTATTTATTGTAAGTACTTAGCATTATTTAAACAAATATCTACAAAAATTTAATAATCTTTTTTCAATGTATCTTTTATTTCGCTTTGGTACAATTTTTCGTACCTACACTATCAATTTTTGACCATAACTGAAGGTACTATTGACTATTTCATTTTAATTCATGGACTTAAACTGTTCTCATGGCAATGACGAATCTGGTATGGATATATTTTATATATATACATATATACACATATATTTTTATCATTAAATAACTTCAACGTTTTAATAACTCCGTTAGATAAATAACTTATTATATGTTTTTTTTACAAACACGTAAAGCTTTGTACTTGCTTAGCACAACTATGCTTTATACTTTACATTTCTTAACAATGCGTCTGATTTTAAATGTGTATTAATTTGTTTATTGTCGGCTGAAGAAGAAAAAAGAACCAAATTAGATTAAAACATCCTGTCTTTTTTATCATACCTATGAAATAAATTATTATATAAGTATATCTTAATCGTGCTCGTTTATTGGCCTTACAATTTTTTAAAGCGTTACATTAATTTATTTTTTTTAGAAATACTGTCATAATAAGCTATTTACGTGCTTATTTCATTTAATATTTGTTTGATTTTTACTTACTTTTTTTAGAAAATTAAGTAAATCTATATCTATAATGTTTTCAAATGCCAATAAATCGGAAAACAATTAATAATATACAATATGCTGTTAATAATAATTGTTAATAATAATATTTGTAATAATTTTAATTGAGGCATAAAAGCATCCCAGACAATCATTTATGTAAACAAAAATGAAGTGGCAATATTTCTGGGTTAAACTTCGCAAGGAAGCTGTTGATAAAATTGTTGACTCCACGTTCACGTAAAAGAGAAAAGGGTTTTGAGATTTTTGGAAAGTTCCTCGTTCTTTAACACGGTAAAGTGAATACTCGCCGTAGGGTAATAAACTTTGAACACGTCAAAAACACAAGACATTGAAAATATCGCAATGCGTTATAAATTTTATAAAAAATTATAAAAATATATAAGAATACAAAATTATAAGAATATCAAAATTTTTCTTTTCAGATTCTTTAAACACTTCAGACATAGTTGATAGATTCTGGAAGTATTAATGATCTAAAAATTATTAAAGTAATCAGGATTCGAGAGAATTAAGATTTGAAAACATTAATTAAGGTATCTTGAAACCTCGATCACAACTTTCAATTTTTTGGTACCGTGAGAATATCTACCTCAAGTTCGATCGATCCAGGGAGACAAGCTACTTAAAAGAAAGAAGTAGTATCGCTACTTGGTGCTGTATCCCGCATTCTCTCAGACGCCGGTAGAAATAAGCCACGAGCGTATCGAGCAGTCGAGCGCGCCATGCGATAAGACAGAGGGGAACGACACGCTCGTCGGGGACCTCTTGGGACCAGTTGAAGTCTTAATTACTAGCCTCTCACGGCGGAATGCCGTGTTATCGTGCGGTTACTTCTGCCCGCTTGCACACGTCGGGCATTGAATTACACTTTGCTTCTTTCTCGAGCGACGCAAAGCGACGCGACTTTTTTTCCAGAGTTTCGAGACTACGAGCGACGCTCTGTCGCGTGCAATAATAGCGCGAGACACGCGGATGGATTGACCATTTGTCTGTAGACATAACTAAATGAAAGAGCCATTGATTAAAAGTTTCGTACATCCTTTTACGCTCTAATTATTGTTGTCATTATTATTGGTATTATATTATTATTTGAGATTTCTTCTTTTTCCTATAAAGATACTGCAATGTTTATCGCGCAATATTGTATTGCAATCTACGTTTTTTTCAGATAAACTACGAGAAAAATTATAATATTATATAATAAATAAAATAAATATAATAAATGTAATAATTACTCTATAACATAATAAAAATACAAAATATAATCAAATTATAATGATTTTAAAATTATATTGCAAATATATATATATATATTTGAAGAAATTAAAATTAAAGTTCTACATATTAAGATACTGCAATGTTTATCGCGCAATATTATGCTGCATCCTCCGTTTCTTCAGATTAACTAAGAGAGAAAAATTATAATATTTCATAATAAATAAAATAAATATAATAAACATAATAATTACTTTATAACATAATAAAAATACGAAATATAATCAAATTATAATAATTTTAAAATTACATTGATAAGTATATAAAGAAATTAAAGTTAAAATCCTACATATATGTATATATATATATATATGTATATTAACAATTTCAATTAAATCATGATTTCAATGCTGCATATTTTTCCTAAAAGATAATTTCCCAAAGATAATTTTATCTCGGTAGATTGAGTTCGTTGGGCTAATAAAGTTGACCTTAACGCCTCAGCTTCACCTTGCTTGTCGCGCAGGTGTGAACGATATATTTTCCGGAATTTGGAGTGTACTAGCACGTTAGTGCTTGGCTGTCAGCTTTTATTGCGCGATTAATTTCATCCGCTTTACGTATGGTCCACGGTCAAGAGGCACATCACTCTTCGACCCTTGCTGTCCTGTTTCGCGCTGCAACCGCCTTTACTGTCCCATGTTGTATCGTTGTTTGTTGAAGTTCCGGAACTGGATTTCAGGCTCTGTATAACAGATTAAAAAGATATGTTAACCGAAAATATATAATGTAGAAACTGTTGGTCCTTTTATATTAAAATAGAGATTGCAATTCTTAGTAATTGAAGAGAAGTCCTTTAAGAATAATAATTTTTTGTCACTATTTGCACTTTTAATTTATTTAATTTTGCGTATAAAAATATATAATTCCGCGAAAGATATGATCGGAAATATAAATATTTTTATTTTTTTTTAGTATGAAATACAACAACGGTGTAAGGAATTATAATTTTACAATCTCTAAATTGTAAAATCTTACTTCATAAGTTAGTATTAGAAAATATAGAAATAAATTACTACGAAACAAAAAATATATAAAAATATATTTAAATTAACAAAAAATTCTTATTTAATATCAGAAAAATTCCTCTCATTTATCACATCACAAGTATTATGTGAAAAAAAGTCTTAACGTTGCTATAACTTTCTCCGGTCAGAATCACACATGAATATAACGTTATTCTATTTTACGGAAATCTCCGGGATCTCCGTCATCTTACGAAGAGAACGACCCCACATAGCGGTTCGCCAGGTGTGTCGGATATCTTCGAAGAGATGTTTCGAGTGACTCAACGTAGAATAAGTCGAGAGTACGATCGCGCTGTTGCTAACGACCAGGCTAATGTATACCAGTCGTAAAAAAGGGTCGCGCGCGACTTTATTTAAGTCCTCGTTTCCTCCGAAACGAGAGATTTCTCGATTCCGAGAGAGTACCGCCACACCGGCTGGCTGCTATCAGCCCAACCCGAGGAAACCAACGTTTTTACGATTCCGTGATATCATCTGCACCACGGAGGAAGCGGACGTGTTTTGTGAGCCCTGGCACGTGTGAAAATGAGCGAACAGATCTTCCGAGACACTTTGCTGTGACTCCGACTCCGTCGTTATACTCGATATTGAATGCGGATGTCTATATGTGTATATTACCAAGCTTCATTTTTACAATGAGAAGAGAACGTTAGATACAGACGAGATGTTTGAGGATAAAATACGGATAATACGAGGACGCTGATCACGATGTTACGGCTCAAAGTTACAGCCTCCTGATATTCTAATTCCTTACGTTATCTAGAATTCTAGAAGATAAAGATAATGGATTAATTTAATAATATAATCGATTTTCTTATTATATCGCTCACGATTAAAATAACTTTAGAATAAAAGAAAAAAATTGTTAAATAAATATTCTTTCAAATTGTTGATATATGTGTATATATATGTATAGAGAAAACAAATGTGCACAAGCTCATTTGGATAGCAAAGCGTAAGTGTTTAATAAAAAGAAAATGAATCGTTAATTGAGATTAAATGTAAGATGCGTGAAAGAAGACAGTAATCTATGAATTAACTGAGAGGAGTATGTTAAGTCTCTAAAGATTTCTACGATCTATTAGGAAATAAAAAGTCGTATAACGACTTTACTACTCGGTAATCTCGATATCTCGATTCAGCAGATTTATGCCACTTTTATCTGGCTAGATGTCCTCTATTTTCTCCCGATGATATCATTTAACTGTATTTCCCGCCGTATTTCTCTTTTCCGAATTATATCCAACCAGTTGACTTAATATTAAGTTAAGTCGCTTTTATTCCATTTATAGAAACAGTCCATGTTTTTTTGCTAGATAAAGCATTCTTCGAAAGTATCGATGCCTATTACAAATAGATGTTTCATTCGCAATATGAGTTTTTTGAGCCTAATATTTTTTATTGTACAGAAGAAAGCTATTGAATTATAGATGCATTAATGTTTTAAAATTATCGATTAAAATAAAACAGTTTATACATATTTTTTAAATAATTGTACATAACACATTAGTGTAAATTAGTATTCTTTAAAAATAATTCATTAAATTTTACTTTGGACTGTGCTTCTCTTTTATATGTTCTTTCTGCCATGTTAATATTTTGAATTTATTCACTTACCGCATAAAACAGTTTCCACCATTTTTATAGACTGAGTTCCAAATTTACTGTCAATGCTAAAAATCTATAGTTTACGTTACATGTACTATAGATTTTCAGTACTGGCAATAAATTTTGGAACACAGCCATAATAATTCATATTAACACATTAATATTATGCTTATAATTTAAAAAAATATTTCACCGCAAATTTTACGTCGTTTCTTTCTTGGGTATTTATTTGCCCGTCATAAATAAAAAATGAAGTAGACGTTATCTCACGATCTGTTAAGATGACTTATTATATCCTTCATTTATCGGGACCATCCTGAATCCCGATGGTAGTTACGTTACCGAAATTTAACCACAGTGCAGTTGACGATTAAGCATCTGTACTCTGGCTTATATAGCGTAATAACGTACCGACATAACCGATCATTAATCCGCGGCGAAGTATGCGCTTGCGGAAACGATCGTAGAAGCTGCTGGCGTTCCGATGGCGCATGATTAATAGAAGCTCCACGAGAGATTGGCTCTTAATGACTCGACAACGAAAAGACCGCCGGTGCTGTGCCGCGCGCCGACGGCCATTAAACGCGTTTTTAGTCACGTCGGCTTGATTTCTAGCTTGAGCTAATGGGCTTTTCATCGGTTTTAGGTAATTTGAGGGGAGAGAGAAATGAGAGATAGACAAGGAGAGATAGACCTCCGTTTCTCTGTTATTGTATATTCCGAAGGTGGTGAACGCACCACTTTATTTGGATGTTAGGCCACGTGCTTCGGTGATATGACAAGTATTATAATAAAGAAGCAGTAATAAGCTTATTCATTAAAAATTAAAGAGAACTAAACACTTACAATTTAACGATTCTCTTACATTAATGAGCACAATTTTACTTTAGAGTAAAATTGTTAAAAATATTAAGGCAAGATATCTTTCTTTACCATCTTTATGCATAAGAAAATAAACTGTACATGTATAAAGAAAATGCATTCAAGGGAAATACTTATGATCATATTTTCTAGATGTTGTTGATGCAACGAACGAGAAAGATAACGTTTAATTATGTTAATTAAATCATTCAACCACTCCTTCCTTTTCTATGTTATCTGACCTTTTTTCAACCGTCCAATTTTATCTACAATCCTGCTGATGTAAAAATATATGAAAAGTTAAGAACAAAATTTCCATCCTCTTCAGTTCTATCTCCAACACATCCGTCATTGAAGATCTTTCGCGGTTTTTCGCGCGCAAACGATCGAAATAACATTAATTAATTTGTAAGATTTTGTTAAAATAAGATAAATGTTCCAGTGATTGGACATTTACCTATGTCCGGACACTCTTACACAAAGTTTATTATTATTAATCCCAATGTTATTTTTATTACAATATTATAATGTAATTGTATTTAAAGATTACAATTAAATTATAATATTATATTTAAAAAGGCATTTGAGAGATTAATAATAATATAAACAAATAAAGTTTTGTGTTAAAGTAAATGTCTGAATACAATACGTGTCTGATCACTGGGACGTTTTTTTTATTTAAAAATTTAGATACAAATTTAAAAACAATTTTGTTACATCAAAATAATTATATAAGGAACTCAAACACAATGAGCGATGCTGCAAAAAAAATTTGATATTCTACCAATCAGTTTGAGTGTCCTATATAATTATTAGGTCAGCAAATATTCTCGATTCTAAAAAAAATTTTTATGTAAATTCAAACACAATACGTTACTCAAATTGGCAATTATATTATTCGATAAAACAGTTTCAGCTTTAAGAGAGAATTTGTTCTTTTTTTAATTACAATATGATGATTTTTAACGAAGTTATAAACAATCAAAGTTAAAATGTTCTTTTATTTAATCCGGATAACTCAGTAACAAAAAGTGTTAGGATTATTTTAAAAAAACTTTTTGTAAGGAAAACTTTAAGCTTTCACATTAGAAAATTGAAAATTTTTGCAAATTTTTTTTAGGCACGTAACAGAGACAAAGTGAGAAACATTTTTCATTTTGTGTTCAGATTGTAATTTTTTATATGTAAAAATTACCATCTTACAAAAATTCATAAAACAGTGACCTTTCGAAAATAGATGTCTCTCTCTCTCTCTCTCTCTCTCTCTCTCTCTCTCTCTCTCTCTCTCTCTCTCTCTCTCTCTCTCTCTCTTTCTCTAACTCCCTTTTTTTAAAGAACAGTGGCAGTTTAGGGCCAAAATTTGTTTGTAAAGAAAACGTATGAAATCTGTCAATCTTTATAGATTTGGATGTGCTGAACTCGAAAATGAAGTTTAAAATTCTCCAAAGTCCAGAGAACTTTGTGAAAATGTAATTTTTTCTGCGAAGAAGAAATCTTACCTCTCTGTAAAACACACCATGAGATAACTTAATCTTTATAACGTTTCTTTATAGTGTCAAATAGCTCTATTGAAGCTGAAAGCAATCGTGCATATATGAAAAAAACTTGAAAAACTATCGCGTTACATATTTATATCTTGCAGAATAGCATAAAGTAAATATGCGGATCCAATATGGAGGACAAGAATTTTTAAAAATCCGTACGATTTACATGAAATCGATATCTGGTGGTTTTGCAAGTCTCTGATTACTACTGTAGTAGTAAAAAAGTGTCTTCTATCAGATAATATAAGCAGTTTTTATAATATGTAATTAATTAATGCAATTTTGCAATAATTAATTTTTTCGTAAGATAAACAAAAATGAGCGTTTGACAAAATGGAGCGTTTCTCTAAAACACAATAGGCAATAATGGTACGTATTCCTACTTTTTTTCTTTTACAGGAATTATCTGTATAAAGTACCTACAAGTGAAGGTATATAAGATTTTTCGGAATATTTTCACTTCGTTATAAAGCATTTTTATTGAATTGAGTGTGCATATTTACTTTATGCTATTCTGCAAGATGCAAATATGTAACGCGATAGTTCTTCAAGAGTTTTTTCATATATGCACGATTGCTTTCAGCTCCAATAGAGCTATTTGACACTATAAAGCAACGTTATAAAGATTAAGTTAGCACTCATAGTGTTTTACAGAGAGATATAACGGTATACGCTGCACTCCAATTTTTAATTTAAAATAGTATTATAAAAAAAACTATGAGAAAGAATAATACGTATAAATAAAACTGATTTAGGAAACTACAAGCATTTAAAATAACGTAATATTATCAATAATATAGTCACTATTTAAACTACGCAATTTGCAAAGAAAAAAGAAAATCGTAAGAATTTTATTTTCGCATTCATAGAATTCGTTTTTAGATTGATATACAAACTGATTTGGTATACAAACAAACCACAAATACTAGGGGTGTCGCTTTAGAAGACCTATGCCAGTATCGGTGACTTTCTTCTATATATATACATATAAATGTACACATATGTAGACCTTGGATCAGTCGTTCTCAAGATTTTGACGTGATTAGTTGTCAGAAAACAATTTGAAATTCAACTGTACTTTAAGATCTTAATTACTACCTTTAAGTATTGCATGTAAGTTGTTAAATCATTAAAATTTCAGCGTTATGATATAACGTCAGGCATCAGTCGAATCCCTTTACAGATCCCTTTTTTTATGATATAGTCTGCCTTTGACACAACATTTTGTTTCTTCCTTTTTATTTTTCGTAATAGCTATCTGACTATTATAACTTTATTGTTCGGAATCAATCTGTTCTCACCTTCGAACGTAAAATAGATTTCAGCTATAGTACGTTACTCATTGAATTCTCTCTAATCTCTATTTATCAGATTTTAAAAAATGATAAGCAATATACGGTTTACTCTTAATATTTCATTTTTCATAAATAATATTCATTTATACAATATGTTACTTTTAATTTTGATGACGGTTTCTTATTTACATGTTTCAATTTATACTCAAATTGAATTACATTTACCTATTTTCACCGTTTTTCAATGTATCATGTTTTCAATTTAATATTTTACTTAATATTTTATTTATGTAAATCAGAAAACATAAAGAACCATTCATGTATAGAATAAACGTTTCAAATTGTATATGGAGTATCATTAATTGTAAAATACATCAATTTAGCATTAAAATACATTAAAAGGTGATGGCCGACTTCTATAAAGATTTCATAGAAATCTTATTGTCAAGGCGTAAAATTCAATATTTAATACACACATCTAAAACCAATACACGCATCTTTGATTTTCATGGGATTTGGATATGTTGTAGAGTATAAAAAAATATTAGACCCATTTTTTTATCAGCGTTTTCAAGGTTTAGGAACTGAAATACCTCCTAAAAAAAAAAATGGATTTTATAGTTTTTAGCAAATATCTTCGAAACTATGCGATATATAAAAAATGTTTAATACAAAAGTTTTATGTATTTTGTGCTCTGTATAATGGTTTATTCACTTTTTTTAATAACAAATGTTTTCATTTTCCTCCACCCCCAAATTAATTTTGCAAAATGAAATAAGTAGGTATGTTAACGGCAACCTTCCGTGACATAATATCCTAAAAAATTTATAAAGATAGTAATAAATTATATTTCCTTACGGTTTTAGGTGAATAAACCTGAAAGTAACATGTCTAAAAAAATTTAGACAGTGAGAACTACGAAAAGAGTTTAGAGATCATTACAATAAGATTAATTGAGAAATAAGGAATTTTAGAGTTAAAAAAAATGAGAGTTAAATCTGATCCTCGACGTGTGCTTCAATGTGAACCAACGCATAGTGCCACAAGAGAATATGTACAACAGCACAGTAAGATTTATATAGGTTATGATTTATATTTTTAATGTTTTTTATAATTTTGTATTATTTCAACAGTTATCCATTTTATGTTAACATTTTCATATTTATTTTGAGAATTATCTTCCTTAATATTAAAGATGAGCCCTGTACCTCCTCGGAAGCTTTGAGACAAAGTAATAAAGACGTATATACTGAAGTTAATCCATACACATACGGAGTGTGTGATAAAACGTTTAATACAGAACGGAAATTGCGTAGGCATGAAAGAACTCATGCAGTTGAAAAACCATATCAATGCAAATTTTGTGGTAAATCATTTTAGTGAGTACTTAAGCGAGTAACAAAAATTAGAGGAATTATTTGATATAATTCGATCTCTATTCATAATTTAATTGGTAACAAATGATTAATATCGTTATGGCCATTTTTTAGTCAAGAATCGGCTCTAAATATGCACAAAATACATTGCAATGTTGAAAGATACAATTGTGACAAATGTGAGGAAAGTTTCAAAAGACAAGAAACTTTGTGTCAACATAAAATAGTGCACAACGGTGAAAAACCGTATAAATGTGACCAATGTTCAGCTACATTTACGTATCATCAGAGCCTTATAGCACATAGAAAATTACATACAAACAAAAAACCACATTCTTGTGACGTATGTGCTTTAAAATTATCGTTATTGTTTTTTTCAATTATTTTTCATTTGCTTGTTTTTTTCATTTTTACGTTTCTGTACTTATAAATATGCTGCATTTTAGATTTGCGGCAAAGCTTTTCTTTATAAATGTAATCTAAACGCTCACAGACTTATACATAACGCTGAAAACTGTATGAATGTTTGATGTGTCGCAAGGGCTACTCGCGAAAAGATACACTTTTTGCACACATGCAAAGTAAGGCCATTCATAATATAACGTTTTAATTCATTAGCAGATTCATATTTGTTTTCCAAATTACGTTATATACTCGTAATCATATTTTAGTAGACTATTGTAATATACCGCAACACATTTAATAAAAAATTATTTATTTTTTAGAGTATCACACAAATGATACCGTACTAAAAGAACAAACCGCGACTGACAACGGGATAGATCGAATATAATTATAATTACTCTTAATAATAACGACGAGTTGATGAAAGGTGTTGAGAATAAAAACGTAATTTTTTTACGAGATGTAATATGTATGTATAGATGGGAGTTTTCCAGTAGTAGTTCCATCTCAGAAGTTTCTATGAGATGAAATTGAAAACTGTTAGTCGCAGGAGCATTGATGTGTAAAGTTGATAATGCGTTTAGAAGGCGAAACAGTCCAGGAAGTTCCCACAGTTTCTTTAAATAATTCCACAGTATTCTTTAAATAATGTTAAGATGATTGGTTCTTGCCTGTTTATTCTGAATTTAATGTTGTAGTACACTCGCGAATTTTATACAATCAAAATTTCTTGAAATTGAAACTATACATTATACTAAAAAATGTTGGAATATTAGTGCAATTATAATGACGTTTCGGTACTGAGATGTATGCAATTGAAAGCTGCACGTTTTATACGTGGCGCCTATACAAAGCTTAAGAAAATATCGCGTTTGTTTTTATATGGCCTAAACTGGCAGTGAGATGTTAATAAAGAATGAACATGCGATGGAGGAACAAGAAACGGATATTGCAAAAAAAATGTCATTTAATTTGGAAAAGAGTCGTGAAAAGAATTCAATTTTCGTAAACATTTGTCAATCCATCATGTAAATCGAAGGGAGCTGCATCTTCAGAATGCAGTTTAATTTTAAGATTGGATGTATGTGCTGACTATTATTTTTGTATGTATGACGATCGCTTAAGTATGTATTATTATAAATCGACAAACACAAAGAATTATATTAAAGCAATTGATATTAGTGTATTATTAATTTGTGCCTGTCTCATTTACTGAATCGCCATATTCTTTTACTAAAGTTCTGCGTATAAAAAAGCAGAAAAGCGGCAGCCAATTAGATCTCGCGCTGGTAATAGCTGGTTTCGGCTTTCTATACTGCTTACCAGCGCAAGTTTTGATTGGCTGGTGCTTTTCTGCTTTCTGCTTTTCTATCAAGGTCTGAACCCGCCCTAAGAGAGCCCTGCGGCGTGACTGCATCTGAGGTAATATCTTCGACGTATCTTCGGCGGGCGAAGTCTCGGTGCGGATTATCGCATCGATGCTGATATTGAGTACCGAATCGCGGATTCGGTGGAAAGCAGCGCGGATGATATAGTGCGCTACGCGACGCATCCCCGGGACTATGCCCCGGGGCGGCAGACCCGTGTCGTCGTGTCATCGATAATTGATGTATGCGCGAACTAACGACTGTAATTACGGCGCCTCGCCGCTCGCGTGGAAATCTCGCGCTTCGTTTCCTCAGCTGGCAAGGCCAGCTGTCAGGACGATGCACGCGCGACGCATGCGATGCGTGCGTTAAAATCGCTCCAGTCCGGGCATCTCAGTTTTACCAGTTGTGCAGGAAAAAGCCAAAACTCATCCATCTGCGTCCATTAAAAATGAATCGGTCATATTGAAACGTGGGATCGGAGGATTAACATTGCCGAAATAATGCGGAAATCGGGCTACTCTCGAATTATGCGATTGGTTCCCATTATAAGCTCACATGAAAGATTTTTCGATATCTATAAAGAAAGGAGGTTTTGCTAAAGTATTCAAAAGGAGGATGTATTAAAAAAGGATCAATTTTTGCTAAAAAAAAGTGTTAGTAAAAGAAATAGTGTTTTTTTTTGTAGATTTTGACTTCCTGGATGCGATAAAGTTATTAAAAAGTTCATGGTGTTTGGGGAACACTTCAAAAATTAAAAAAAATGTTGATATTTGAATAAGTATACCATGCTCAATTTTCGAAGTGTTTCCCAAACGCTACAAACTTTTTAATAAATTTATCGTATCTATAAGGTTAAAATCTACAAAAAAATACTATTCCTTTTACTTACATCTTTTCCGGCAAACATTGGTTAATTTTTAACATTCTCCTTTAGCTGGATATTTAAAAATAATTTTATTGGGCCAAAATAATTATGTAGAACGCTCAAACTGATTGCTAAAATCTTGAAACTTTTTGCAGCATTTATCATGAGTTTCCTACGTAATTATTTTTGAGGGTCCAATGAAATTATTTTCAGATTTGTCTCTATATAGCTAAATTTTTAGATACTTCAGCAAAATCGTTTTTTTCGTGTACATTTCTTTATCATCGCCAGAAGTCAGATCCAGATCTTCCGGACACCACTCTTGAGTCTTTCTGATAAACATAGTATATCCAGACTGAACATTTGAGAAGTGGAGGTAGATTCCATGTAGAAAAAGGCGCACTCCGTTCGGCCCATTTTTTTTCCTAAATTTCGGAGAATGTTCGGTTTAGATATATTATGTCTATAGTCTTCCTGCAAATGAACTGGAAGGCTAATTAACGAAGAAAATACGTCAACATTAATAAGTTTGCTAAAGCAAATTACGTTAGATAAATAATATTAGTTTGTCAATGTATTGCATATACGTGATTGTATCGTAAAAAAAAGAAAGAGGGAGAGTCTGGCTTTAAACTTTACATCAGGCCCCATGATTTTCCAGGCTCTGCTTCGACGTCGAGATTTCCCGAAGAAACTAATGACTCTCATCGGCCGTGACGGTCTGACCGAGCGGTAATTAATCGCGAGGGGGCCTAAGGGCCCGAGGATTGACTCTCTCTCGTGGTCCCTTCACGTCCCTCTATTCCCCTGGCAGTCCATTCTTCCACTTTATTCTCGCCGAGAATTATGCAAGCCGACCGTTTATTAGCATGCTAACGACCGCGCATTAAAATACTTTATTTGCGGGACAGTGATTGAGTGTTCTCGTACGGTGTTGGGTAGAAAGGGGGTCTGGAAGGGGGAAAGAAAAAAACCCGGGGAAATTGCGGCGAGACCTTTTTTCGAGCTTTTTGAATTATGTAAGTGCCCCGGACTAATTACTCCGCCGTCCGCGCTTCGGCTCGTTCGTTGTTTCGCATTCGACGCTCGAACGAGGTAGACGCGGTTGATTTGTATTTTTTTATCCTCTCCAATTTTTTTTTATTTTGCCGAGGCCGTGATTGTATTTGCCCGCCGGTACATATTGCCCTGCTTGTTGCGATCGCTCATTGCAAGCTTTTTGAGAGGATTTTTTTTTACGTAATGCGAAACGAATACGGTCACACGAAGTGTCAAAATGATACAAACTACGAAACGTCGCTACCGAATAACGAATTGGGTGATAATTCAATGATTATTAATCCGACGAGTTAACTCGACCGAAAAATGGAATTGTGGAGAAAGAATTTTCGATGATTTTATATGATTTTTTAATTGTGATTTTCACTTATTCTCTACAAATTATCTCTCAAACTGGCATTTTTTTTAAGCTTATGTAAAAAAAGATGTAGGTCAGAAATTTTTCTTATCTCCTGCACATGAAAGAAAATCTACGTCAAAACTGGAAAGAAGCACTTGTAAAGTTTTCTGTAACAAAGCAGGAACAAACTATAAGAGAAGATGATGCGATAGTACCTTTTGTCAAGAATGTTGTACCACGTAACGAGCAAGACTTTATCTTCGTACATCAACCATTAAATCTTAAAAAATGTGATGTGCTAATAGAAATTAAGATAAATAAATTAATAATAATAATATTAATAAAAATAATAAATACAATAAATATGAATACATTGTTACATTAAAAATATAAAATAAATGAAATAAGAGAAATGATCCTAATTTTGGTCAAAGCGGATATTGATGCTTTAATGTTTACATTATTAATTCTACGTTATTCGCGAGAGATATTTCTGGCACTCCAGTATTACTTGAATTTTTATTGTTTTCTTCAATGATTTACAATTAAATAAAGAGTAATAATACATTTTGTACATCTTTTAGTTAGATAAAGAAATAAAAGAAAACTTTTTTATTGTGAAGTAATTTGCGCTAAATATAATAATGTCTATAATAATGTGTAGCATTCATACTTTTAACCAATTTATAAGACTAAAATATCCTAGACACTCTATGCGAGACTAATAAAGAGTTAAACACCAAAATCCACTATAATGAAAAATGGGATTCTTTCTCTTATTTTATTTAATTTTATCGATCTTTCCATTTATAAATGTATAAAAAAATAATATAAGATTATAATATAATGTGAATAATGATATTAATAAAATTATGAATATTAATAAGTTAGAAGTATTAAATAATATGTCTTTAACTCTCACATGAAGCATAGAGAGCCTCTAATGAGGTTTCAGTAACAATGGACTTTTTTCCAGAATTAAATTGTTAGCCTAATATCCAACCCCGAGGGGGGATCCATATATATACAATATATATATATATATATTACCCACTGACATATGGAACCTACAGTTTAACGTCAGATCCGAACGACACTGGTGATTAAAAGTATCTTAGGGCTATCGCAGACAAAATTCCGAAACAATAACCGTAACACGTAAACTTAAATTTACACGTCTTACGGTTATTGTTACGGAACTTAATCTGGTAACCCTTAATCACCGGGTAGAGTCATTTTCTACAGATCGCGAGTCAATCGCAAGACATTCGACGTCTTATGCCTAAATTTTAAGCAGAATCGTAAGGCTCGTAACATACTTCTGTAAGACTTATAAGAATTTTTAATATGCTTATACCTTTATACAATATTTTTGCAGACAGTTTCTTACTAGCCATAAAATTTTCAAGAAATCGTAGATATTTAAGAATAATCATACGTCTTATGATACGCATAAAATTAGAATACCTACTAGTCACAAGTTCTTACCAATTTTACGAGAAGACGTTACGAATCTTACGAGTCTGCTTAGAATTGATCCATTAGTTGCAAGTATTATCGTAATACTAATTTAAAACACGTAACTAAAAGATCCTCGCGATTTCTGTACTCTACGTGTAAGGGCGCATCTAATTTCTCTTTCAGTCTATAATCCATTACTTTTAATATTATATCACAGCTAGCTGTGTACATTCTACTTATATTACAAGCAGCGCATTGGTAGCAACGTCGTCAAGCGCTTGAAAATTTAATATCGCGAATGGGGAGCTGGTCGTTTCGCGATATCGACTGCGTCGTCGTCGTTCAAGTAGCAGGAAGAGGATGAGACCATCGGAAATGGTCGTAAATCGCGCGTTCCAAGTGGACCAGGCGTCGGTTGGCGGTCGTCGAGAATCTAACTGGCGACTCGGAATAAAATCCGAAAGAGAGCACGCGGCCTATAATAAGATTACAAGAGAGTGGAACTAACGAGGCTATCGTCACACTGGCGAAACCAGATGTCGGCGACGGTGTCCGCCGCCCAGGATGTGTCTTTTTGATGGTGGCCCTCGGACCTATAGAGCCATGTGCTCCACGTCTGCTGGCGTAGTCTGCTCCGTCTGCGATATTTATGGGAGTGAACTCGGCGCGGATCAAAAGTGCGTCTGCGGCTGTAAGACACGATTAGTCGGTTAGTCGGCGTTCCTCCTCTCCTTTTTTGCTGCTTGGAGTTGTTGAGACTGAATGAGATATCCGCTGGAATACGCTCGGCACGGAGAGGATGCCGAAATGAAAAATCATTCTGACGGATAACATCGCAGCGAACGACAAAAAATTATAAACGTTTTCGATAAATCAATTATTATTATTAGAATGTTGCCAATATATGCGTTGAAGTACTTCTTCGAGAATTAAATAGATTATATGGTGCGCGCCATGTAACGATTTTTTTTTTCAGACGAATCGGGAAATTCGAAGATCGATAGATGGTTCAGAGAGACATAAGCAAAATACGAAGGAAATGAGAGAATATTTTACTAACTAAATATAAAAGCAGAAAAAGAATGATTTACCGACAATATGATTCCGTTTGCAATCTTTGTAATTTGATGAAATCACAGATGTGTTTCGCGCGATACACTGTTAAATTCATAATAAATTATATCCAATTTGAATTACTTTTAATCATTTCTATAGGTTGTCACTGTGTGTTCCTACCCAATATATCATTTGATTAAAACAATGGAATTAAATAATTTAACTAAACAAAATGTATTAAATTTGATTCAAACTTAGTTTATTATTTTTATTTACTAAATGCATATGATATAGGCGATGTTTCTTTGAAACGGGCTATAGAAGTGGCTCGATTTATATTTTGACACACATGAAGATTAAAAATAACAAAATGTTATTTAACTCAGGAGATTACATTACCGTTGTTTTTTTGCTATCTAACAGTATAATTTCAGTGACACTCAATGATGGACGTGAAATGATGGGCCCTAGTTTTTTACGTGCTGTAATTTAATAGTTAACTGAGTTAACTAGTCGACGTACCAAAGATTTTTCAGGGAGAGTGGAAGATCAATGATTTTTCCGTAAGCAAATAATATTTTGCGGTTGTTTTTTAAGTGGCGCGTGCAACATGCAGAAAAATAATTTTTACTGTTGTAGCAAACCTGTCATTACTGCATATTCGGCAGTGACAAAATTTAATTGACAACCAATTTTAGAAATTATTTGTTATTAGAGTAGAATCTGTTTTGTTGTTAAGATAGAAAAAATTGCTGCGTGTATTTGTCTTTAAAACTAAGTTAATTTGCTGTTAAAGCAAAATAATGTGTTCTTAGCAAATATTTTTGCTATTGGAGCAAAATCACTACTGCTTATACAAATTCATTACGTCAGCAAAAGAAATTTGTTATTATAAACGATTTGTGTTATTACAGCAAAACTTGATTTGTTAGGACGCGCTTTCTACCCTGCTTATTCTCAAATGACTGTCGTCTCCTTTCTGGAGTTTTCTGTTATTATAACGTTGCTGCGTCCATAAACGTGTTGTTGCGAGTGACCTCTCAATATCTTATCGCATTTATTTTCGTTTTTCCTAAAATTAAGAGACACAGTAGTATCTCGCGCCAAGTATAGGTAGTGCCCTGTAATTTTACACGAGTCGGCGAATTGCGAGCATCCGAGATTATCGGATCATTGAGAATACTCAGAAGTTGATCGATTCTAAGTAGTCTCAATGGACAACTCGGGTTTAAATTATATAATTAAAGTGTTTTATTGTCTACATATCTTACAAACGGAAATGCGCGATGCGAAGTCCGAAATGTCAAATTTTTAAGACGCATCATCATCATTGCCCTCGGAAATGTTGTCTGTTTCATATTTTAAATGGAAGACATTCGCCTGTTGCATTTACTTACGATTTCATTAGCACTGTATCGATATATCGATAGAAAACTAGATCACTGTCATTCATGGCATCGTGAAAATATATAATTGTTATCGTAATGGCTGCAGCACAGATTGCATAACGCATAATGCGTAAGAAAATCAACCAATCAATCTTTATTAGATTTCGTTTTATTTTGTTATATACGGGGTTTACAATAGAAGTTGTAGCGGTCATAGGGTCTTAAATAGTAGAAAATTGATCAATCATAATCGATTATTCTTCTCATATTCGATTGTGATAGGTTAACCCCCTCTCCCCCCCGAAATATAATATTTTTAAAGGGAAATATAGGCAAAATGTTATTTATGTGTTGAATAAATATTATGTGAAACGAGAATGATCTCATATGTATTTTGTGTTCCAAAATTCTGTGTGTACAAATTGTTTCGTTGATAACTTTTTAACGAATAGCGAGCGACGGAAAAGATCAGTGACTTTGACCTTCTTGAGGGTCAGGGTCAAGGTCACGATCACTTGGAAGTCATTTGGGGCTGACTATGTAAAGGTGAAAATTTATCAATATATTATTTAATAATTAATTAAATACTTATTCAAAAAGGATATAACTTTTCTAAAAAAAAGAGTGTCCGGAGGAACAGTATGTTTCTATATTTAATTCGTAACGTTCATTGCATGATAAATACTGAAATATTAAGTCTTTTTTAATTAATTAATTAATTACAAGTCGCGATTATTTCTAAAAGCCATGAAGATATGATTAAATGTGTTAATACATGGTTCTACTTCTTACACGCTTTTAAAACGCGCAAATGAGCAATCATCTGTTGCATTAAAATTGACTGCGCATTAATAACATGTCCCCGCGCATTCTCCTCGATAATGCATCATCGCTTTAATGAAGGAGCGTCGTTTGCATCTTCTTTTCATAATATCCATTATCGATATACTCAGTGGCAGCAGTCACATTGTCGGGTTATTAACGACTTGGGGCATTAATTTTCGTAACTCGAAAACCGCACGAAATTTTTTAACACAGGCGCCGCCGTTTTGCCGCGCTTGGAGATAACTTGAAATATATTCGACGCTCCGTATATAAAATACATATTCACGTAGAAATATGAACGCGCACGCGAGCGGACTCGATTACGTAACACCGCGTTGTTGGAATTCACCGACAATATGTAAGTATACTGTCAGCTACCGCGAACCCGCAATAAATCCGGGAAATGCCTGTAGCCTAGAATTTCCACATAATACATCCCAGGCAACATCGCGGCGAGACGATATCAGGAATATCAGGATTATAATATGTCTCTCTCGGTGCGGTATCGGCATGATCGCGCGGGTCCGTATTTGCCTCGCGTTCGCCATCTGTGGAATTATTTCTATCGACGTTACACGCATAAATTTGGGAATACATTTAGGCGGTCAGCTATGTGTGAAGGTATAATAAGATCTATATGTAATTATACATAGAAATAATAAGTTTCATTCGACATCTTTCATAGTGATAAATCCAATTATGCGAAAGTCCGCTGCACTTTAATATTTACTTCGGAAAAAGAAACCTCTAAAAAAAATCTTTTTTAAAAAAATATATATCCCAAGTGCATAAAAAGATATCGACTATTACATTCTTCTTAATAAAAAGCGGATACGAAATATATAAATGCAATTAGCCAAGTATTTTATAACGCAAGACATATAAGATAGACTGAAAGTGAATAAAAATGGTCAATTAGCGAAAAAAAACTTGACATGTTTGACCCGTATTAAAACGTAATATTCTAGAGGACCAATATGTTTTCATAGTATGGAAATTATTTGTAATACAAATTAATAAAAAGGTTATTACATACAATATCTCTGCAGATATACACAATACATGAAAGCAATTAAGCAATAATTCAACAATTTATCTAACATAATTCTACACAATATAATTTTATAAACTTTTCAAAAAAAAAAATGTGGAATTATTTTCAATTCCAATATGTGTTAACAAAGCCAGTATTTTATTTCAAGTTACAACAGTTGACTTGAATATGCGCACTTCCAATGATACACTGTATCAGTGAAGTACAGTTTAAACGTTCTCAATAACTATATATATACTACAATGGACATAAAAAAGCACTTTCGAGAAAATCTATTGAACTGGGCAAAGAGACGTCGACTAGCCATCTAACGGCAGATAGACGATTTACTGGATAACAAGTACCAGAAAATATGAAAACAGCAGATACTACGAGTAAGTCCATTCCTTTTCGTAGAGTTCTGAACTAGTGCAATAAGTCAGAGTGAAACAGATATAGTTTGTTTCACTCTAACTTATTGCACTAGTTCAGAGCTCTACGAAAAAGGATGGGCTTAGAGTTTGCTACCCTATTTTCATATTTTCTGGTACCTGTTATCCAGTAAATCGTCTATCTGCCGTTAGATGGCTAGTCGACGTCTCTTTGCCCAGTTCAATAGATTTTCTCGAAAGTGCTTTTTTATGTCCATTGTAGTATATATATAGTTATTGAGAACGTTTAAACTGTACTTCACTGATACAGTGTATCATTGGAAGTGCGCATATTCAAGTCAACTGTTGTAATTTGAAATAAAATGGAAAATTCAAAAACGGGTTAGTTAACATTTTTTTTTTCTTTTGAAAAGTTTATCAAATTATATTCTGTAGAATTATGTTAGATAAACTTTTATATCTATTTTTTGTTATATTTTTGTGTGCGTATAAAGTATATATGTACATTATAAGTGCATACAGAGAAGGGAATTAATATAAAAAATTTTAAACGATAAATTCGCATATTGAAAATTATAACAAATCTAAAATCATACAAGCATTGCAATGAAATATTGCACATTCACATCTGTATAGATTTTTATAAAAAGGAAAAAAATTGATAAGATGTGATAATGTTAAAAAATATTATTTTTTAATTTTTAATTAACGTTTTAAAATTTTATTTTGAGCTTTAAGTTAATTTTTTTTACATAAGCGGTCGTTTTGTTTTCAATTCATTTCTAGAGAAAAGTGTTACAAGATTAATTTAAAGGCTATTAACATGCATACAGGGAGTATCTAAAATAACGTACACTAATCATACAGTGCTATTCCTAATAAAAAACTGAGTCGAAAAATCCTGTACCATTTTGCAATTTTCGCAACAGTTAACAAGATATTAATTTCAAAAAATCGCTGAATATTGGTTTTCAATAATTTTTAACTCAAATACTATCAACTGATCATAATTCGCTTGAAAATCTGACTATAATATGTTTCTAAGAATCTTAAATTTTATTAGCTGTCTTAATTAAAATTAATTTCCAGATTGATCAAATCTATACAAATGTAAATGTACAGTATATTTCATCGTAATGCTTGTATGATTTGTTATAATTTTCAATGCGAATGCAAATCTATCGTTTAAAATTTTTTATATTAAATTCCCTTCTCTGTATGTAATTATAATGTACGTATATACTTTATACACACACAAAAATATAACAAAAAATAGATATAAAAGTTTATCTAACACAATTCTACAGAATATAATTTGATAAACTTTTCAAAAAAAAAAAAAAAATGTTAAAAAGCCAGTTTTTGAATTTTCCATTTTATTTCAAGTTACAACAGTTGACTTGAATATGCGCACTTCCAATGATACACTGTATCAGTGAAGTACAGTTTAAACGTTCTCAATAACTATATATATACTACAATGGACATAAAAAAGCACTTTCGAGAAAATCTATTGAACTGGGCAAAGAGACGTCGACTAGCCATCTAACGGCAGATAGACGATTTACTGGATAACAGGTACCAGAAAATATGAAAATAGGGTAGCAGACTCTAAGCCCATCCTTTTTCGTAGAGCTCTGAACTAGTGCAATAAGTTAGAGTGAAACAAACTATATCTGTTTCACTCTGACTTATTGCACCAGTGTACACCAGTTTAAAAATTAGGGTGGAAAAAGAACAGACTTTTAAATTTTTTTTAATAAACGCTCTCTGTTATTGTACTGTATATTCTTTTACATCACCCAATCAAACTTTTATACCAAAAAGAATACGTCAATACAGGGAACGCTCACTCATCTGTTGAACGTGATGCTGAACGCAGCCAATGTCGCTGCCTATCTCGAGAACAGATGTATTCTCTAAAGTCTATGAAGTGAAATCTAACTTTAAAGAGTGAAAACTCTCTCTTAAAAATTGACAATTAAGATACTCTTTTTTAACACTGGCTGTGTCACTCTTTGTCACTCTTTACATTTATATTTCACTCCAAATATTTTAGAGAGCAGTAGTATAATATAAGGGTACAATATAATTTAGATACGTCAAGTTGTACCTAGTATATTATTTAGATTCTTCTACCTAAGTGCTGCACGTGGGATACTAACATGATTGTTGATCGAAGTATTCTAGCTAACGTTAAATAATCCTGAAATATTCATAAAAGATTTCTAAAATCTCCGAAAAAACATTTCAAGAGCATACTGTAATATTCCGAAATATTTACGAAATGTAAAAGCATTTAAATATCGCTTAAAGATTGCATTATGTAGGTATACATTGTTACATATTCCGGGAATGTTCCATATACGTTTCGCAAAATTTTAATTTTTCCGGAAATTCCAAGTCCGGTGGTCCTTGAATCAATTTTTTCGATCAAAATTTTGCTTTGAAAAACACACTTCACAATTTCACCTTCTTGGAGCATCATTTTGAGGTTTAGTTTACAAGTAAAATACTGCGCTCCTTATATTCTCTCCCAGATGAATCTTGTTAACGAGTAAATGCGACCCTCCGCGAAGATACGTATCTGCTCGCGATTTTCGAGGTATATCAAGGAGTATTCATACACAATATCTGAACGTTCCATCATCATTTGTATATTCTGTGACGCTTCTTTCACTGTGTCGGAATATTCTACACATTGGCAATACGAATTGAATTTTCTTCGAATATTTAGCATTAGTTGTGGTATCAGATTCTATCTTTTGAGACAGGCAGTAACATTTCTTATTGTTTAGTACTATCTAATAAATCGTCTACCTGTCCCTAGATGGCTAGTCAAAGTTCCTTTAGTTCAATAGTTCAATAGTTTTTCTCGAAAGTGCTTTTACATGTGTATTGTTATATAATATAGTTATTGAGAATCGTTGAGTCGTCCATTAATCGATACAGCGTAATTAGTTACAAGTGCTTATATCAAAATATGTTTTGTTGCAGTAGCCCGGAGTTATGTATAATTGGAGGACACATATATTGGAATGATATTGAAAATCATTCCACATTTTTTTTGGTGCTCTGTTCAGAAAATTTGTAGACACTAGTTATTAGAGGCTACTCGAGTTATTTGTTGAAGTATAAACATGAAAAATAAAATATTGTAAATAATATTACAAAAAATTTAGACGTTTCTAATTTAATTCTGACAATTTTTGTGGACTAATTTTCTTAACTTGCATTATACAATGATCGAGGTCGCCACACAATATTTTATTCGAAGATATTTCAAATTAATTTGTTACCACTTCGTAGACTTTAGAGAATTCATCTGTTCTCGAGATAGGCAGCGACATTAGCTGCGTTCAGCAGCACGTTCAACAGATGAGTGAGCGTTCCCTGTATTGACGTATTCTTTTTGGTATAAAAGTTTGATTGGGATTTTATATAGAAGAATACACAGTACAATAACAGAGAGCGTTTATTAAAAAAAATTTAAAAGTCTGTTCTTTTTCCACCCTAATTTTTAAACTGGTGTACACTGGTGCAATAAGTCAGAGTGAAACAGATATAGTTTGTTTCACTCTAACTTATTGCACTAGTTCAGAGCTCTACGAAAAAGGATGGGCTTAGAGTCTGCTACCCTATTTTCATATTTTCTGGTACCTGTTATCCAGTAAATCGTCTATCTGCCGTTAGATGGCTAGTCGACGTCTCTTTGCCCAGTTCAATAGATTTTCTCGAAAGTGCTTTTTTATGTCCATTGTAGTATATATATAGTTATTGAGAACGTTTAAACTGTACTTCACTGATACAGTGTATCATTGGAAGTGCGCATATTCAAGTCAACTGTTGTAACTTGAAATAAAATGGAAAATTCAAAAACTGGCGTTTTAACATTTTTTTTTTTTTTTTGAAAAGTTTATCAAATTATATTCTGTAGAATTGTGTTAGATAAACTTTTATATCTATTTTTTGTTATATTTTTGTGTGTGTGTAAAGTATATACGTACATTATAATTACATACAGAGAAGGGAATTTAATATAAAAAATTTTAAACGATAGATTTGCATTCGCATTGAAAATTATAACAAATCATACAAGCATTACGATGAAATATACTGTACATTTACATTTGTATAGATTTTTATAAAAAACGAAAAAAATTGATCAGATGTTACATAATATTAAAAAATATTATTTTTTATGATTCTTAATTAACGTTTTAAGATTCTATTTTTAAGCTTGTTAAGTTCTTTACATAAGCGGTCGTTCTGTTTTCAATTAATTTCTAGAGAGAAATGTTATAAAATTAATTGCTATTAATGTGCATATAATATTCTGTTAAGGATCAATAATTGATTGATCTGCGAGAAGTAAAATTCAAGCTGTGTATAAAGAAATGTAATTTGAATTCGTCAAAGGAATGATACGAAAATATAAAATATGGAAGTTTAAATCTAAGATGCTTTTATTAAGTTGTATCATAAAATTCGTTTTCGCTTCTTCAAAACTTGATTATAATACGCTTCTAAAAATCTTAAATTTTATTAACTGTCTTAATTAAAATTAATTTCCAGATTGGAGTTTGAGCTTAAAAGATTTAGTTATTTAATTATTGATTTCGAAGCTCGCGAGAAACCCTTTGTTCTTAATAATTTGTAATTCTATAATTATTTGCACCATGATATATTTCAGGATAAAGAAATTAACCGGCCGAAGAATCTGTCATTAAAATTAAGTTCGCGTATTCTCGACGAGTCTGTAAAACAGATCTATCTTACAAACGGTGGGAGAGAGGACGGACCGATGAGGAGCGGCTGGCACTAATTCACCTCCTTGCTAACAGCGAAGGACACCGGCCCTGACTGGCTTATATATCGAGGGATACACGAGCACGGCACGTTCCGTCCCTACTGGGGGCGTTGCTTGCTAATGCTGTTATTGAATTATTTCGAGACTTACAATTAGTTTTACGTGTGAGGGATCAAATCCCGGCTTAGTCCCCGCGGATGAAGAGAGCTCCGCCTCTTCTCCCTCTCTCTTCCTTTCGACAGTCTTAAGTACCGTTCTCTCCCCCCATGAACTTGGATCATGAGAAACGAGAGCTTCGGCGTTTCCTCGAGTAGATTAAGACGCGATTTGGATGTTCTTCCCCTCGTTGATATCCTGGAGGAGGGTCGCATACGATCTATGATCCACTACGAGTAGTTGGGGAAATACAAAGACAACAACTCGACTACAAGCGAAGCAGAGCCGTTCCACTGAATTCAATCAACTATAATTTCTAGATGTCAATCATTTGATTTTGTTTGCTTATATATGGAGAGAATTTTTTTTAGAGTTTATCATGAAAATATGATAGCTTGGGACAATATTGTATTTCGAAGAATTTTTTATGTAAATTTCTCTCATTTATTAATAAAATTACAATAAAATATAAAATAAGTTTGATTAATTTTACTGAAGTGCATAATGAAAATCTTTGAAATATTATATTGTACCACGATTACCACATTTTCAGGATAAATTTTAAGAGAAACTTCTTTCAGTATAGTAATAAGAGTTAATTTAACTTATTGTAATAAAACATTATTCATCTAATTAAAAAAATATATATATAATATATATGATATTTACAAATTTTGATGAATGACTTTTCTCATTCTGTTATCCTATAGCTATTTTTTTTTATTTAACATTCAGCAACAATATTTATGTAATATAGATAAATAACTTTGTTTTTCAATTTATTCTATATAGAATTCACTTCAATAAAAATACATGTGGTACCATTGGTAACACATGTATAATATATGTCAATATTCTATATTTTCACACTGCTAATTATACAATTATGATGTTATCGTATCCCAGCCGGTTGCAGAATTATAAATGGAAATTTGAATCTTCTTCCTTCGTATGCAAAACGAAAATGAAATCTGTAGCAGCAGCGGTAACGATATACCGTCAATTCACGTGGGGAGAACTGCTAGTGACGCGATGGTTGGTGTAAACGCATTAGCGACAATCACACAATTGAGATTACGCAAGAGCTCAGAAGAGTGAATAGAGAGAGGAAACTGCGACATATCGGATATTGCCATCACGAACCGGGGACCAAGATGTCTTTACGACTTCCTCCACGAGATCGAGTCATGATTAGGACGTTGTCGATCCGCCCTTCTTTGACATCCCCAGAGAGTCAGCCGCCCCACGTAGCGGAGCTTGAATCAAAACGAGGAGCGAGGAAAGTGTTAGAAAGGAGGGAAGCTTGTTGAAAAATGTACAAGCAGCGAAGAAATTCATGAAGCGAAGAGCAAAACTCTGGGAGAAGGAGTATCAGAAGCGGATCAGGCTTTTCTGACCGGAAGTTAATATCAGAAGCAATATCCGGAGTTTCCCAGCAGGAGCATAATTAAGTGGAAAAAGACATTAATTTTTGTTTTGAGATACGAATTATTTACGGTATTAAGCAATCAGTAAGCGGTGTGCATTATCGCGGTACATTTTATATGGAAAAATGTTAGATTAGTAAATAAAAAGATACATGTAAGAATACGTATATATGTACACGGAGATAATTTTCTTTTAAAATTTACCCTGAAAATATGGTAGTTGTGGTACAATATTTTAAAGATTTTTACCATGCACTTCAGTAAAATTAATCAAACTTATTTTATACTTTATTGTAGTTTTATCAATGAATGAGAGAGATTTATATTAAAATTCTTCGAAATACAATGTTGTTCCACGACTATCATATTTTCAGGGTAAACTCTAAGAAGAAATTCTCTCCGTGTACCTATATAAAATGTATGAATACAAATCGTGCATTTTTACAAGATCATTAATTAATAATTAATATTTATTAATAAACTCTCTCCAAAAATGAAATAAGAGTTATTTTCGATCAAAGCGAAAATTCAATTTTTGGTGCTCAATAATATTCATATGTAGATTTATAAATACATTTTTCAGTTCTACATAAAAAGAATTTTTATAATTACGATAGATTTAGATAGTTACTTCAAATCGTTCTTTCCACGTATAAATTATACGCTGAGCCAATTTGATTTGTCGGATTAGAAATAACATAAAATTGATCATCGATAATTAAGATGCTCTAATAAGCATTTTAATATTGCACAAAATTATTGCAAAAAGGAACGATTTTCTTCGAAAATAAGCGCGATTCATTTATTTATTCCACATTACTTATTGTTAGATTACAATCAATATGCTGAGAGAAAAATGTATTAAATGTATTAAAATTTAGTACATTTTTCTCTCAGTGTAGGGATTGAAATAAACGTGGTGTTATCCTACACAATGCGATATTTTAACAAAATTATTTTGCAATTCTCGTTAATAATTAAAACGAATTTAAAGCTTAAATCTCATTAGTTTCTACATATATTGATTCGTTCCTGCAACAAGAGAAACCGAGAAGGAGCAAAAAGAAAGCGTGTCATCGACTTATACTGGGGTAAAGGATGTAATATCCGAGACGACTCAAGGCAATGCAATAAAACATTCTAGGTATATAAATATATCTGCTTAAGAAGACAGCCCGAAAGTTTGAGATATTAGAAACACGTGTCCTGAATGGGGCGGTGCTTTTTTGGAGAGCGATGAACGCTTCGTAGCTCGCACGCTTAAATGCCTGATGTCTGAGTTACACATTCACATGTCGCTTTTACGCCGTCAAAATATTAAACTCCGGTTTCTTCTACTATGTGTGAAAATATCAAATGAATGGGATATCGTTAATCAAGAAAAAAAAACATTGTAGATGCAAATAAAAAAAAATTGATGATCTTAACGCGCGCGCGATTGATATAAGGGATCTATCTAATCGAAAACACAAGAGGGTATTTCTGAATCTTCATGATAAAATAAAAAATTGATTTTAATTGTTCATACACAGACTTACATTAATTTTTCAGTTTCTCTACGATTTTTATAAGTACGAAATGTGTCTCTCAGAGATAATCATTTTTCTAAGTCGGATAAAAATTACGAAGAATTAAATTGTAAGATGAATTGAATTAGGTCGCGGCTTTTGTTTCTTCACTAAAAAAAATTTTGGTCATTTTTGGTCAAACGAATGATCATTAATCATAATGTCCAACTTAATGTTCAATTAATTCATTGATATAATAACTGGATTCATTAATATAACTACAATATATATTCATGCATTCTTGCAACGAATTCTAGTAATAGTATTATAACCTAAATCACTGTGAGAATTAATTGAATTAATTTTCATTAATTCAATGAATATTTTATTGAACTTACGTACAGTTTTGGTTCAGTGTTCTCGAAGAAATCTATTCTCTCTATTTGATTCCAAATAGATACGCATACGTTTCGCTTCACCGACCCCGATATCAATCTTCGTGCGTTAATTAACAGGTCGAAGAGCTTAATCGATTTACGGATCCAAAATAACATTTTCAGCTAAGCGCATTTTGCCGCCACTAAATATTCATTTCAGGCGCGTATGCTCTAATGTATTTATCGGGCAATCGGGAGGGGAACGCGGGAGGGATGATCGAGGGATATGATGAGCTCGTGTTACAATGAACGAAATGAAGGCGACGGCGCGGCTATTAAAATGATGGCATTATGCATATCGCACGTCACGTAGTTATGGGCTCGCGAGCATTATCGGCGCGCTTTTAATATACGCTGTAAAATTTCCGCGATCGTATCCTCTCTGGCGTTCGCGAGACGCTAAAAGGCATAACGGCAAATTGCGTTTTCGCGATAATGACGCCGGCGATAATGATGCACTGAAAGTTCCCTCGCGAGTCTTGCTTCTCGCGCTGCACGAAGCAACGTGATGCGTCCCAGGCCGACATTGACAACGGGCACTTGTGCTAATTTTCTCGTGATTAGCGTACTCAAGGAGCGGCGGCGTAATTAGTTCGAGTCGCGCGCTCGAAACGAGATAATGCGTCGACGTCGTGGAAACAAAACTCGAGCGCAGGTACTAGCTAATCTCATTATTCGGAATTGCGTGAAATGAGTAGGGAAATAGGGCTCGAATAGACATGCACTCTTCCACGGTTTATACAGCTTAAATATTTTATGCGGGATGTACGTGTAACGACTCGCGACATTTCGTATCAATCTTTTCAAAGTGTAAAGATTTACTTATTTAGTCTACATGAAAAGAACGATTTTGTTGAAGTATTTAAAAATTTAGCTAAAAACAGATCTGAAAATAATTTTCTGTGAACTATTAAAATAATTATGTAAAATGCTCAAGCTAGAATATCGAAATTTTTTGTTGCGTTGCTCATTATACTTGAGTTTCTTACATAATTATTTTGATGGTCCAAACAAAATTATTTTCAGATTTGTATCTAGCTAAACTTTTAAATATTTTAGCAAAATTATATTTACCGTATCAATCTTAATTTTTATCCTTGAAATTCAGAAAATGAATCCTTTCAATATTAAAAAGTGATGTAATTATTTACATTCATTTCGAATAGAATAAATTCATTTAATGCTGCATATGACTGTACAACATTCAATTTTGCAATGTAAAGATAACATATATGCTGCTAAATTCCTGAAATCAAATAGCGGTCCGGACATATATTCGTTCTATGAATTAGGCAGTGGAATATTACGTAAAATAATTGTCCACGTGTAGTAATGCACAGCTTTGAGCTCGATAATTATCGCATAGTGAATTTTGGCAAGAACAACAAATTAGAGCTCTATTGCGGGTATGACAATCGATATTAATTATCGCGTGATTGCAAATCGGTTTCGCAGTTAATTAATTAATTAACCGCTTTCCGATTAGACTATATTATAGAAAGAACTGCTATCCGGGCACTGTCCTCTTTTCGTACGATTGCCGCGCGTATCCGCGGGCGTCGATCTATTAATACTTTGACGGGACATTTGTAACGCATAAAATTACACGTGTGGCAAATTGCGCATGCATCGGATTGTATACAGTAGCAAAAATATTGAAGAATGTATCGTTTTTATCGGGAAAATCAAAATATAGCCGCAAGGCAAATATTTCGTCCGGTATATGAAGTCGATAATATAAAATTTCTGTATGTATCTCTTGTATGCTAGTACCATCGCAAAAGAGGATTGCAATATTAAAGGAATAGATACAAGTCGCCACCAATAACAAGATATGTGTGTGAGTGTGTGTGTGTGTGTGCGTGTGCTTGTAAAGCGCCCTGGTTGGCACAGAGATTTTACATATTACATATGATACCGTTACTGCTCTACTTCTAAAATCGTTTACTTATGGTTAAGATAAATATAGATATAGAATATTTTTCATCATAGAAACATAAATAAGAAATTATCAAATTTATAAAATCGATATATACTTAAATAAGAAAATATCAAATAAAAAAATGGATATATTTGCAAAAATTATTACTGTAAATTTATTGCAGTTCAACATCTAAGCATTTTATTTAAGTTTAACTAATTTATTAATGCATGTTATTTTAAATGTTATTATTTCAATGTTAAATGTTACTTTTTTTTAATTTTAAACGCGATGGATTAACTAGTTGAACATCAAATGCTTAAAAATTTAAAAAAAAGACAAAATTTGAAAAAATAGCACTTTAACGTGCATCGATTTATCCGATACGAATGCATTGAATGAGCATTGAGTCAAGTAAATGGATACAGCAGAGCAAGCTGACGCAGCTGCATTGATGAATTATAATGCAATGTCGGTGCACGTTTCGTGCGAAAACAACTATGACGAATTACGTATGTGTGAAAACACGACGGTTTTGTGAAAAGGTGAGAATTCTATTTCTGTAAATGGATCTGTTTCACCTTAAGAGGTACTTCGTCAGTTAAACTTTGTATGTTAAATCGACGCTGACGGGGAAAATAGAGAGCGTCACGCGTCGCGGTGAATCAACAGAATTGTTTAGACGAAGAGAAGGCAAAGTTTGCTACTGGCTATCCTAGTGGCCTTTTCGCCGATCTCACACCTCAGTTGTACTTCCAACTTGTAAACCGACATGAGTTCTGCGTTTAACACTTTACGAAATGGTCTATTCACATCTCCGTGAAGCTTCCAAAAATTAAATCCATTTTATAGAATTCGCCCATTTTTCTTTTCTATTTTCAGAAATATTCAAAATGAAAGAATGTATTCCTCAGACTCGAACATAGAATTAAAATAATATATTAATACATAAGAAATAATAAAATATATATATATATAATAAAGAGAAATATACAGAAATAATTTTGCTAAAATATTAAAAAATTTCAATATAGATACAGATCTGAAAATAATTTCATTAGATCATCAAAATAATTATGTAGGACGTTCAAGCTGGTTGCTTGATTATTAAACTTTTTTTTATGGTAATACTCATTAATAATAATTATTTTGAGTCCAACAAAATTATTTTTAGATTTGTTATATGTCTAGCTAAATTTTTAAATATTTCAGCAAAACTATTCTTTATTCGTGTTCGTAAGGATGAAAAAAAAATATATGTATATGAGAATATATGTATATAAGAAGAGGATATCGTATATGAGAAATTTTGAAAGAAAACTTGATGAGTCACATATGTCCCTCAGTGCTCGCTGCCAGTTTGGTTAGATACGTCACACTGGTATGCAAAGGGTTGCGGTTTTCATTCCGACGCAGCATGGTGGCACGACGAACGCCGGGGCTGATCACCGTAAAAGCACACGGAAACGCGCTTTGCAAATAGTCGCCCCGGCGAGCTTTTTTCCACAGATCCAATCCTCGAATTGCACCCGACATTTCCTGCGCGCTGTCCACTGAACACACACCGGGTGAACCGGAAACAAGCGCGTTGGGAATTGAAGATATCGCCATGAACACCAGGCATTTAGCGCTTTTAGCAAATATTTTGTGTCGCCGAAAAAGAGAAAAAGACGAGAATAAATACTAGCCATGGATCATTTTAACCAGAGCCGGCTCTGATCAATTCCTCATGACTAAGCATCATTCTTTTATTTCCAGTTTTTTCGGAACAACGCTGAGAATATTTTATAATAAATTCTTGTGACATAATTTTCTATTTCTTTATATATAATATAAAATTTATAATAAAATTCATATTAAAGTACAGCGTATCTAAGATTTATTTATAACTAGTAAGAGATAAAACTGAACTTTTTTTTATTCCTTTTTTGTTTTTATATTAATTTAATATAATATAAATCAACTATCATAATTAAAATAAGATTATAATTAAGTTGGGATCTTAAGCATCAAATTTTCTAATACAAAGAGTTCATATTTTATCTAATATGCTAGTGTTAATAATTTTATATTATACAAATGTTTACTTTGGAAGTAGTGTAAGCAGCTTCGAACTATTCTAAGTTTCTACAAAGTGCAAGTATAAAACAACATGGTATGTTTTGTGTCTGAGAAAATATGTAAAATTGAGAATATTTATTTTTAAATAGACAGCTCTCATTTATTAATGTTTCAATGATCCATTAATAATTTTCTATAAAAGTCGATGTCATAATTTAAGTATTTCCTATATTTTTATGCACATATATTTATTATATTAAAAAACAATAATATAAAAATAAAAGGACATGTAAGAGTCAATTATAAGTTGTTTAAAGTTATTTAAGTCAAGATATGAGATATAAATTCAAAATTGTATGAGTCAAGATATAAAATTATTAATTTAAAGTTGTACAAGTCAAGACATAAAATATATTATTAAAATAACAGATAAAAATCTACAAAATATATAAGTCAAGACATAAAATATTACATGTTTCGGCCTCTTGATTAGGCCATCTTCAGATAATAAAAATATATAATTATTGTGGACATTGATAAGCAAACGAATATCATGTTCAGTAATCAGAAGAACGCTTCTCCTTTTATTTATATATTTTTTACACATTAAATTAATTGATTTTCAGATTAAAGAAGGTTATAAAAATAAAAAGATTTAACATAAAACGATTTAATTCGCTCCAAGCTTTTTATTCGGAAGTTCGAGCAACGTCCGAATGTTGAAACGTCGTTATAACGATAAGGTCGGACGTTTCAACGGATTTGGATTATCGCGGGCGGACGTGGTAACGTTAGAGTCGTTTATTCTGAGAGCATTCGAGTCGATTTTCTCGACAAATCAGATGATGCACGGTTGCGCCGTCGCCGTCGTCGAGTTTGTACGTCAGCGAGGAATTCGCGCGGATTCTCGCGGTGATACGCAGTTGCATAACGAGTACGTGCTTTTCCGGAACTTTCGCGATTACGTATTTTTAAACGTGATGTATTTCACGCTTCAGGAAGTACGTATTTTCTGCTCTCGCTCTCGTACCGCGCCGTGCGCTCGCTTTTGCTATTCTTATCTCTTGTTTCATGCCTTACTAACTTTTTACGCGGCTTGTCCGTCCCCGGTGGAACCCCCGCTAAAATATCACGTTGAAAATAACTCGCTCTCAAATTCACATTTCTCACTGCGCGGCTGATTTCGCCGGAATATGCATGAGACGGAGGCGTCAGAGGTAAAATGGAAAAAAAGCGATGATGCGATGAAAAATTTGGCGACTCGTAAAATATTTTTCTCCCTTTTTTTTCCACCAGTGAAATGATACGTTAGTTCCAATTGCGTTTGTTTCTGTTTTGTTGCATGAGCTTTCTTTTATAGGTATACGTGTCTAAAAACGACGCGTAGGAATATTAATTATTTGCTACATCGTGATTACAACGACATCAGGGTAATGGGCGTGTGAAAACTACGAATTCTGTTGCAATTCTTTACGAATGTTAGGGAGAAATTTGTGTAAGATACGTTTACACATTACATTCGTTATTTATTAGATTCGTTACACCCGTCACAGATTTTTGCGAACGTAACTATACTACGCTTATTATCATTTAAATTAGAAATTTATTGGAATAAAATCAATGCACTAACGAATTTATAATTAATACGATCATAATGATTTTCTAGCTTATAAATTAGCCATTATATAAATATGTATCTTATAAAATACTGAATAAAATACCGAATTAAAAAGAAATAGGCAATATTTTATCTCCTCTGCATTTTTCAAATTTATTAATTAAAGATTATTTTTCTCTCGATATAAGTTAGTTGATATGATCATAATCGATCGAAGAAAAAGGACATTTATTTTTGATACAGTTTTATAATCAGTAAAAGGCGAAGTTAAATATTATCTGTCTTGTCGTTTGTATAATTTATTTATTTGTGGTATATTTTGTCTTTTATGATATAATCCACTCACGGGAGCAGCTTTCAAAGGGTAAGGGTAAGTATAATAAAATACATCATTAATAGAAAAATTCAACATTTATTTGCGCGACGAAAAGTGAAACACGTGATGTGTGACGACCGTAACGTAATAAATTGAATTTCGAATTTTGTAATTCCATTAGGTCGATATTATTCAGTACCAAACTTCGCGTAAATAAGTTTTCGTTTAAATAAGTGCTGCAGTTTATTAAATGTTGGGGCCGAGAATTAATTTATACATCTAATATATTGAAGATAATTAATTTTCTCGGATTTTTTAAATCAGTAGGCATTTAATAACGACTTCGAATGAAAAATCATTAGACATTAAAAGAAAGAATTAGAATAAGAACACTGAAGATGATCAAGTTAAAAAGGTCGAAACGTATGTAATAATATTAATAAATTATTGTTATATACAAGAAGGTTTGTCGCAAATATTATCCAGCGCGGCTCGAATAGCCCGATAATTCACAATTGCTTAATTTATTAGACATTAAATAAAAAAATTTTCCATTACGATGTAAATCCGATCTTGCTAACATGTTAATTTAACATGTAAATTTAACATTCAATTTAACTCATTTTATAATGATTAAACAATTTCTCGCAACTTATTAATTTTTTTCTCTTTCTGTTATCCTACGTTCTTGTCTATTTTTGAAAATGTTCAGAAATTCTGTTATATTATCAATAAAAATAAAGTTAATAATTAATCTAAATTAATCTAAATTCTGTTTGTTTTGTTTACCTGGGATATAAAAGTGCAATGTAAAGTATATATAAATTTATATATAAAGTGTGTATAAATATAAAGTATAAAATGTAATCCGGAAGCCTTCCTAAGCCGCAAGGCTAGTATTAAAATAAACAATAATAAATTAATTTTAATCTGAACAATATAACATAAAATGATAGTTTACATGCTATTTCTGTTAGCTTTTCTCTCTCTTTTTTTCTTTTTCTTTCTCTCTTTACTTACCTTCTTTACATATTTCGTAATATAACTTTAAGTTTACTCCTCGTCAGAACGTCTCCTTAAGCTCAAGATTCAAGAATAAGACTTTACTTTTCTTGCCTCGTTCTGTCCTTGTCAGAAAAGAGTAACAGAACGGAAATATCTTCTTTACCTATAAGAAGATAAATCTTGCCGTCGAAGCGGAATTGTATCGCGGACGAATTTAATAAAAATCAGTTCTATCGCGCCAACTCCGGGAAAAGCGAATTCTCTCTTTCTCTGCCTCCCTCTTATTTTCTTTTTTTCTCTTTCTTTCAAGTACGAGTAGCAAATCTAATCTCAGAAACACCGCGGTACTTCCTCGCGTATCGAGCGGGCAGATTATTTTAGTCGACGTCACGAAAACGTCGGAGCTTCGTCCTGTCTGTTAAAACGCGGGCAGCACGTATGCTTCCTTCGGGGATGTACGTATAACGGCCGTCCGTTTGCGCGCCTGCAATGTTCGCCTTCTCCATCTCCGTTCGCCTTACCGTTTACGGACACGACGGACGAGCGGAGGAGAGAAAGAGCTGTCTCGTCGTTTCGTGGCCGGTTCGCTTTTAGCGAGTTTAGGAGAAAAGTATCTAATGCGAGCTGACCCGCGAAGTACTCCGCATTTCTCTTTTCTTTTCCCTTTTCGCGGAGTTTCTTGATTACCCACGGTCTCCCTTTCCGACGGTTGTCTTCTTGTTACGGCCGACGCGCGGCGTAGCCTGACACGAATTTTTATGCCGGCTCTTAGGTTAGCAGACGCATCCGTAGTGCGAAACTGTCTATTCTCTTCGTGGACGACACGTATGTGTAACGTCGGATGGGGTTACTTTGGCCCTGTGAGGGTAGCGGCGCATTACAGTAAAAGAAAAGTTTCTTGGGGTAGTTTAAGGCGTTTAAACAACTACTTTGAAAGTTCAATTTCAATTTCACTCGCTGCTATTTGATAATTATGTTTAGATATTAGGTGGTTATAAAACAATTTTTTAATGAAACTCCTAAAAATTATTTTTGCAAGAATAAAATGATCTATTTGATAATATATATACTTTATAAACAAATATCTCAAGTTTAATATGATTTTTTAATGGCAAAAATAATAATTGTTATAAAACTTAAAATATGATAAACATTCATTTAAATGCAATCAGAATATTATTAAAAACTAGTACTTTTGAAGCTTCCAAGGATATTTTCTTCAAAAAAGCTACGTAATTTGTGGGTTATCTTCGCATCTTGATACATCATTAAATGTTAACGTGAATATTATAGTTCACTTCAACAGGGCGAGAAGCAATCTGATATCACGGTAATGAAACCTTGGCATTTAATGATGATGTCACGAGTATATCGCGCAAAATTATTAAAAGTTACTAATTTTGCCACCGCGATTCAGTTTTGAACCATCCTGCGGTGAAATCCTTTCACCCTTCGCGTATTTCGCTATAAAGAAGATCATATTCTTTGAAAACTGTTTCCCAATACCTTATTCTCATCAGATTTATTAGAAGGAGAGAAATAATGTAGTTAGAGGAAGTTTTCCGAAAGAGATTTAGAAATTCCAAGCTCCTAGGAACCACGAAGTTCCACACGCACCATCGATTACCGTTGTCGTATCAAGCCGGCAAACAAGCCGCGAGATGATTTCAGCTTGGCTACGCGAAAAACTTTCTTACCTCCGAGCGACGTCTGAAGAAGGAAGTAGAAAAGGGCTGTTTTCCCGATGTGCTAACGATGTGCTGCGATTCTATGACGTGACGCGTGTATGCACACGCAGGACTATTTCTATATAGACGGGGCGCAGGAAATCTACAAACGTTACCACATCGAAAAACTTGATAGGAAAGAGGGAAAGAAAGAGATAATTTTGTAGCTTAAAAAATTATTAAATTTCTTTCAAAATATCTAAAATCTAGACAATCAAATGGATATTTTTATTTAATAAAGGAGCTTAAAGATGTTTTCAGAGAGTAAATAGATTAAGAATGTCAGAGGAAATTGTTTTTAAGTAAATTATGTTTAGGAAAATATTCTAGCATTTTTTAATGGAAATGATATTTAAAATTAATACCTTTAGATTATTGTTCAAACTATGCTAAATTTTATTACATTATTGTGGAATTTCATTATATAAGAGACAAGGTACATACATATGGACGTAACATTTTTATCTTTGTAAAAATAAAATTGTTACTTTCTGTGCTTTCTCTTCTTATTATTGCAAAACATTGTACTTCATTATATATTAAATCTATTCTTTAACATTATCTTTTTCGTGATTATTTATGAATCTCATCTCTCTCTTTTTATCATTATTTAAGTTTATATTTAATTTTCAATGTATAATATTAGTACTTGATATAATGGCCCAACTAATGCAAAATTAAATGAAATATGTTTAGAAGGGGCTACGAGTCTAAATTATATTATGATAGATTTAGATTAAATTAATACAATTTAATAGACATTCATTTTATTGTTAGATTAATATAAAATATGCATTAACTATTTTAATCTTGTTCTTATATACGAGCTTATTATGCGAGCTCTTACTTCTTTAAAAGATAGAAGAAACGCTATCTCTTATTATATAAATTCTTACACAACAAAATAAACGCAAGATACTGTGATCTTCCATAAACTAGTTTTATGCAAAAATTGTTATTACAACAGAGAAACAAATAAGAAAATGAAACACTTGTGACTGCGAGCTACTTTAATTTCTTCAGTTCTGTTGAAACGCCAGAACTAGATATTACCTACCCGATGGCGATGTGGCACCCACGCGATTACCAGGAAACCGGCATCAGGACGATACTCTCAGCAGAGAGATGTATCGCCCCTGTAGCGACGCACGCATGTAACGAGGCGCGCGTTGTAATTGCGGAGCCGTGGACACCCGCGTCAGCAAAGCCCGAAGGGCTTGATTGCCTTCGTTGGTCAGCCCTGGTCAGTCCGCTCGCTCGTGCCCGGGAACAAAGCAGATGGGGATCTTTAACTGTTATTGGCCGGCGCATGGAAACGGAGTGAGAAAGAGAGACGAGGCGAGAGACTTCTCCAGAAGTGTAGAACGATTTATCGGAGGTTACATGCATCTGGAGTGTGAAATGTTGTACGGAAAGAGGGAAGCGCGCGAGGGAGAACGTGCGGAGAACGACCGGGGGCGGACGGCCGGCGTGCCGTCACTTTCAATTAGATAATTGAAACGGGGGTGAGAGATAGTCGAGCGACGCTTGTTCTCGCGGCACAGTGCGGTCTGCCAACATTTTACAAAAGCCGCACGTAGGAACGGAAAGTGGGGTCGGCCTCGACAATTGCGCGTTTCGACGTGAGACTGACATTCGCACCCTTCTCCCTTTTCTTTCTCTGTTTCGAGGTTCAATTCGGACTGAAATTATAAATGAGTGAGAAAGATCCGTGACGAGAATACGTTAACATTGACGTCGACCATGTACTGTAATTATAAATGCTCCCTTAAGCTGTCCAATTAGTTAAGAGATGCTTTGTACAGCCTGCTGTAAATAATATTATTTTAAATAAGATGTCTCATATAAATATTATACATGTATAAGAAGTGATAAATAATCTTATATTATTCATATACGAAGAGATAATATCTAATATGGTTGAATATTCAAAATAAATACAGAGATATGGATTTAGGTAAATATAATATCACAATATGTAATTTTATTATTTTCAAATCTTTTATGTAAAAAATTAAATTGGTATTATTGATATTTTGCAACTTTTATTTATTATAAGAGAAGTTTATATTTTATTAAATCCTCATTATACGTATAAGTATTCTAAAAGTTTATTCGTAGAGCACGTTATTTAATATCAGGATATATAATAACAGTTAAAATATGATACTTACATTAAAAAAAATATGTATCTTTAGATATAGAATTTATTTAGATACAAAATTTTCTTTGGTTTAATTATTTTATGTAACTAGAAAAAAAGTTATGTTTGTTTAAAGACTATGAGGAATTTTGTTACAACCGTACCAACCCCCCAGGGATGATAGTAACGATTATAACAGTAGAGGGGGATAATTGTACCATATTTGCCAGAGGTATGTAACACAACAACATAAGTTATACTCTTTCTTGCAGCTGCTCAAATGGATATCTGGTCCTTCATAACTTCTTTAAATGTCTGTTTGTATAAAGACACTTCTTTTATATAGTTTTTCTTTTATCTGTCTTGTGTTTTCTTGTTAATGGGATTCTATGAAGAAAAATACAAATAACGTTGTACAAAATAATACTAAAATAAAATCAAGTAAATTTGGAGATAATTGTAATGTTACAACTGATCCCAGGCATTGATGTTACTATTGTTCCCTAATGATATTTTATGATTTATGGTAAATTTTTTAAATAAAAACCTACATAAAAATCAACTCAAATGTACAAACCATCAACTCAGATAATCATTAAAACATACACGGAAAAAAAGATTTTCTCTGCCGCAGCTAATCTTAGTTTGTTATAACATATTTGCTGCCGTAACTATAAATTTATAAACTACAGCGAAATGGTTTGCTGTTGCTGCTATAATATAGATATCACAGCTAAGATATTAGCTACAATAACTATATTTTAGCTGTCCATATTTTACACCTGCCATTTAGTTACCACATGCAGTTTTTAGTTACGACAGCTACTTCTTTTTTCCGTGTATTTTCCGTGTATGATAATACACTATACCTTTATTAAAAGGAAAAAAAAATATTGTAGATTTTATGCATGCAATAAAACTTACTTGATGCATGAAAAAAGTAATTTTTGCTCCTGTACTCGTGCACGTTCCGCGAGAATCAGCATGTAACGAATTCAATGCCGATCTACAGATGCATACATATTTCCATTATAGTTTAAGAAATATTAACGATATTACTATTGTCCTGTGTTACTTTTGTCCCCGGTCCCCCCTACGTTGCGAGTATCGCTCAGCAGTTTTAATATCTATCGCAACGTTTCCGCAATATTCGACGACTGTCGGACGGAAACTCATCGCGATTGCTGAACGCGAAATGGAAAGGCGAACAATATGTCGTGTATGATATGTCTGTGAGCCTCAATCGACTTTGCTTTCTCATCGTAGAAGTTGGCGATGAAATGAGAAGCCATCGGGTTGTTTCATTATTTCCATGGGCCGTCAAGGTCAAGGGTTGCAGCCCTGAGTAGAGAAACAGGGGTGCATGTGTCAGCCCTTGTCGGAGATAACATCGTCGACGTGAGAGAGGGATCAACTGGAAAAGAGTTGCAGAAACCTGATCTGTTTGAGGAAAGAAGGGAAGAGGGAAGAGAAAAGGTTGCCCTCGTTTGGCTCCCTTCGCGGCCTTTCCGGTTATTAAATATTAATCCGGCGAAATTACTAAAGCACCGGCAATCTTCGCTGCGCCGTTTCTTTTTCATTGCCCGCAATCTGAGATTCGATGATATTGTGACCAGATGCACGGATACTGTGTACAGAATGTGCTGTTTTCGCTGCAATAAAATTTAATGTTTTTGCAATGTTCTTTGGATTACCTTCGATTGAATTTTTCGTAAATCGCTTTATAATTTAAGAGATTTTTAACGCTGAAATAATGTTTAATCAAGTTAAGTTTCAGTTTTAAAGATTCTTTAGTTTGATACTTTAACTACATTATATAAAGAAATTAAACATTTCAATGATAAGTCTCTAAATCGAGTCTCTATTAAAATGTCTAATTTCCTTATATAATCTACTTAAAGTATCAAACTTGACGTGTGCAAAATTCTAGAGTAGGTTAACGATGTAGGTTTCTCACGAAATAAGAAAGAAAAAAATATTGAAAATGTAACTTTTTATATATAACTTGGTGACAGATAAAGATCGGAGACGTTTCTTTGACTAATCCCTAAATTCTAAGCAGAATCGTAAGACTCATAATATATTCCTGTAAAACTTGTAAGAATTTTTAAGTGTTTATATCTTTATACAATATTTTTGCAGACAGTTTCTTACTAGCCATAAAATTTACAAGAAATCGTAGATATTTACGAATATATATAATCGTACGTCTTATACGATACATACGCATAAAATTATAATACTAATCATAAGTTCTTATATATATAAGTTTTACGAGGACACATTACGAGTCTTACGATTCTGCTTAGAATTGATCCATAACTGCATACAAATATTACGATAGACTTCACTAAAAAACCAGATTATAATAATTAAAAATTGTGATTGTAATGTCACAAGAAAGTAATAAGTCAACGGTAATTCTGAAAAGATATTTATATACATAAACCTGCACATACAAATTTAACTTCGAGAAATAATGTCACCTTATTTTCGTTTAGTGAAGATACAGCTCTTGATTTACTATCTATATACTATGTTTCATACTATTTCATTAAGATATACACATAATTTTAATATTTTATCCAAATTATATAGATATTTGTGATTTTGAGTGGGCTTTGGTGAGACCTCAAATTTTAGGTACCTACTTTACTAAAGAATCACTTTAAAACAGTGAAGAAATTTTTGTAAAGTAATTTTTATGGAAACCGATTTAAGTGATTGTAGATTGAAACATCAATCATTTTCAAATTAATAGAGATATAGATAAATTTCTTAATTAAATTAATAATGCATTTTTGATGGATACCTCCCTTCGCGCGCCACATACCAATGTCAATGCAAGCGCACACACAACATGTTCCATCATTTCACAATCCACGCGCACACATACATACATACATATGTACATATATACATGCATACGTACATATGTACATATACAGAGGTTATTACCTTAAGTCAACGAACGGTATCGTTACATCATCGCTATACGCACACGTGTCTCTCGCTGCGAATGCTCTCTCGTCAATTTTAGTTCTCGCTTCGCGTCAGTGCTTTTGCATGCAGAAACAATGAAATAAAATAATAAAATACCACAGAGAGAATAATAATCCCTCTCTCTCTCTCTCTCTCCAGTCCAGTTCGGTCCGACCTAAGCAACAGCATTTGCGCTTTCGTTTCGCGGAGAATCGCAGATTATTTGCGAAAGAAATTGTCTTCGCCATCAACGCTCCATTCTGACGGATAGGATTTACATAACAAAGCCGTGTAACTCAATCGACTGTCAGATTCCTGAGCAGTCTGTCTCTAATTGGTTCTCGCCGGAAGTTTCGCACACACTCGGCGTGCTTTATCTTTCCTTATTATTATCCCGCGCCACGCGGCACCGCTGTTATTGCGGTACGAAGAGGTACGCACGCGAATGAGAATCTCGGAAGATAAAGTGAGAACGAGAGAGAAAGAGGGGGGAGAAGAGAGAGAGGGGGAGAGAGAGAGAGAGAGAGAGAGGTATGGTCCACAAAGCACGAGGGATAATCGCCCGCGGGAGGAAGCTGCACGCGCGCGCACGTTGATTGTCTGCGCTCGCATAATCGTCGTACGCGCAAATGGAATATTATTGCACGCGGAAGAGAGGAGACGACGGAAGGATATACCTACATACGTGCGTGCGCGAGCTTAGAACTGAACGGCCTTACATCGCGTTAAACTCGGAGACGTAGAAACTCCATTTCGAATACAGAATCGAGTTAGATTGTCAACTGTACGAGGAGGGGGGGAAGGGGAGGGGAGAGGCTGAATCGAACTTTTTTGATAAGTAAAAGTAAAGTATTGCTTTTGTTATTATATACTTTGAAAGAGTATTGTCATTAATTTGAAACAAATAACAACTAATAAATTGATTATGGATAAATAAGTATGTTTATTGAAATTAAGTACCTAATTATCTTCATGTTTCTGCTGTAACTTTATAATTATTATTTAGTTAACATAAAACATACACGGAAAGAACGGTTTTGCTGAAGTATCTAAAAATTTAGCTATCGAAATTTAGATACCGATCTGAAAATAATTTCATTGGATTATCAAAATTATTATGTAGAATTGTTTGCAGCATTACTCATCATGCTTGAGTTTCTTACATAATTATTTTGATAGTTCAACAAAATTATTTTCAAATCTATATTTAGTTACATTTTTAGATATTTCAGCAAAATTGTCCTTTTCATGTATTTGTATAATTATTAAATATTGTTGTATATTATTGTTAAACCGTTTTTGGTGCAATTAAACAGAATCGAAAAAATCATTATTATATTTTTATACTAATAAAATTTTGATTACTGATACAGTTTCAAAATTTGAACATTTATAACTTGGTAAACATCGTTTGATACGGCAATTATTTGATCGTCGCAAGAATCGCAGCATAAATTAATTCATCAATATATACACGAATCTTTTTACCTTTTTCCACGTTAAACATGGCTTATTAATACGAGATATAATTTACAACTGGCTAAACATAAGTCTGATTAAGTACTTCCGCGCTGAACGGTTGACATAGTACACTATAATTTATTCTTTACGGCGCGGGGTGGAAAAAATCTGCTTAGGTCAACCATGTAGAAAAAGAACTTTGGCCTCGGACGGTACTTTATAACAGAGCTTTAAGTAGTTTTAAGCTTTCATTACGGAAGTTTTAAACAGTAGAATATAAACATTAAAATGTCATTTCTCTGTTAAAAAAGGTATTTGACGATAAAAGTGTTAATAATTGAGCTTATATTTATTTTTAGATACGCAACTATATACGATTGATTATTTCGATGTTTGATAGGTGAATTATAATTCTGGCTATAATAATAAACCATCATGAATGTTATCCGATGATATTTTTACAATTTACAATTTCCAGTTCGGGGATATTTTCAATTTTATGATTTTCAAGTCGGTGATATTTTCGAATTTGTGATTTTCAACTCGTATTAATCCATGTCACTAATCGAATACTCGAGAGATAATATGCTTTTCGTCAAAATAAGCTCTTCAGGCTCCAAGATTAAATCCAAAAGCTGCTTTTTAAAACTGAGAAATCTCTTGCCATCTCGTGGATAAACGAGTGTATCGATTCATTGTCGTGATAATACGTAACTAATGAACGTAAAGCAGAGAAAAGCGTTTGACTTGTTGAAGAATTTTGTTTGCCTTTGATATATTCCTTCGAGATTTTACATATAAATTGCGTTATTAATGTGAACGTTAATGAACACCTTTGATACTTTCGAGTACATAAACCGATACGTGATATGGAAACGTTGATGAGCAACGCAAAAAGTGACGGAAGGTAAAATTGTCCGAGCCCACACATTTTGCTCTCTATATCCGCCTGCATAATGTATGAAAAATGAATATAAAATACAGTGTTAGTTTAACATAAAGAATATTTGATACAATTAAATTAATTAATCTCAGTTTTTAGTACCTTTTCTTTCTATTTGTTGCCGTAAAACAATGATGTCAGAGAATATGTAATGCGACTTAAAACATTCAATTTTAATTAGACCGTTTGATTAACTTAGAAGCGACCTTATTTAAAATAACAAACCTAAAATAATAAACTAACCGTATTTTAACATATTAAAGTATTCGACGCTGTTTTCTCGAAAGGGTTAATTAATTTCTTAGACTTGATGACTAGGTTTTGCATTTACCGTTTCGTTTGTACATCGCAACGTCAGTCTTCGCGAACGGCGAACAACAATTTCTATCCTTCGAGTTCAATAACTCGTTATCGGCTAGCTGCGAGCGGAAATAATTCCGTCACTCTCCGAAATCGTCGCGCGCGAAAAAGAGCGAGCTCCGTCCTATTTTTTTCCCCCGGGCCTCGACAAGAAAATCGAGTTTCGCGAAATCGAGTGCTTACAAATTCAGTCCTTAACGAACGAAAACTGTCAACAGCAGTCTGCGCTGAAATTATTTTTTCCTCCATGATTCGCTTGCCGATGGACAAATTCACTTCGACGCTCGGATTTATCGCAGTTATATTATTTTCCGACATTTGTGTTCTTCCTCTCTTTACGATGTTTTTAATAGTCTTTGTAACCTTCTATATAACATGAATATAAGAATTAAAATTAAGTGTCAAGTGGGTATCAATACTTTCATTAATATGTAAAATATGTGATATTATATGCAACATGTAGAGAACAGATTTGGCTGAAAAATTTAAAAATGTAGCTAGATACAGACCTGAAACTAATTTTGTTAGACTATCAAAATTTTTAGGACACTCAAACTGATTGCTAGAATGTCAAAAAATTTTAATATTCTAGGAATCAGTTTGACTGTCCTACCTAAAAGTTTTAATGGTCTAATAAAATGATTACAATTTTTTAACATTCTAACAATCAGTTTGTTGTCCTACCTAAAAATTCATTTTCAGATCTGTAACTAGCTAAATTTTTAGATTTATCAGCAAAACCGTGCATGGATTTCTCAATTTTCAAAAAAGTTTTTCAAATTTCAATTCTTTTTAAATCTAATTATTTAAATAAAATTATTTAGGATATGAGAAGAAAGTCCTTATGTGAATAAATGTAATGTGAATAAGTCACCTAAAAACATAAATATTCGTATAAATTTAAATTTTCTTTGTCAAACTTTAAACGCGTTTTTCTCGAAACAATTGTTTTCAAAAGTCTTAGCGCGATAACCTTAACAATTTTCAATTTTTTTTGATAAAACAAATTTTTGCTTGTGTAAAATTTAATTTTCTATGATTTGTCGGGTCATTTTTTTGAATTTTTTATTATAACTGTTTTTATAACTATATATTTTTATAAATATTTAAAGGTCAAAAATTTGTCAACAAAATAAAAACTTTTTTTAAATGCTATAAGCTTTTAAATTTTATAAAACTTTGAAATCTGGTTCATTAGGCCTTAATGAAATAATCCTAGATGCTCGTAATCATTTTTCTTATTTTCGTTTGTTTTACAAAATTTTAGAGTGCTAAGACTGAAGGAATGTCTTGTCGAAGGAAATAGCCCCCGGAAAAGTCAATTTAAATGAGTCAGAACGATTTTAAAAAATTATTTTTTTACATTACTGATACATTAATGATTAATAAATTATAACACATTAGTAATAATTAATAAAACATATCCTTTTCATAAATAATAAATTTATTTTCTTTTCCATAAAAATTCTCAAAAATCAGTAATTTTTCAGTATCGAGAAAGTATGTAACACTTTTCTTAATACAGCTGCATTCTGTTTGATGTACAATATGAATGATTAAAAATAGAGCGACGTAATGATATTTTGCTTAATTAAATCTTAATAAAAATATTATTTTATAAACTCTAAACCGAGAGAATATATGTATAATCAATCAACTTAATATTACACTGATATTACATTATAATTAATATTGCATCGATATTTATTATTACCTATCCCGCAAAGTATATTTATTTAATATTAATATTTCGCTGAATTATTAATTCATATTAAACTACCAATTTTATCAAAAAGTTGATCTACAAAAAAGGATGTCTCTCAAAGAGGTTTAAAGAATTTTTCGAATAAAATATTCGCTTATTTTCAATATTGTAGTTTAATTTTTTTTTATTGCGGGTCAATGTATTTATAAAAAGCAAAAGTATCTCTCAAAGTTTAAAGAATTTTCCAAATTGTGTATTCGCCTTTTTTTCAATATTGTAATTTGAGCTTTATCTTTTGCACATCGATACATCGAATATCTCATGTATCGACTACGCGACCGCAAGAATGCAGCGATTAATTTCGCTCACGATTTATCCGGTGAACCCTGACGAAGCCTAAATCTCTGTTCAGCTTCCACGTCGTGCTCTTTACAGATCGTTAGCATATCTTCCCTCGCCCAAGGATGGAATATCAAAGTTACACCGGCGCTGCGCGGCGCGCCAAGATAGCTGCCCCTTTTCTTTCCACTACCCGCGTGCGCCATCGTAAATTGTGTTCCTACAGCAATTCAGTCGTGAATCTTCCAGCCGAACGAGTCGCTGCCGTTTCCAATTACAGGACGGACTTTGATTCGTTGAGGCTGTCAGATATAAGCGGGGAATTGGGATCAATATTGAGATTCTTTTGAGTTGTGAGTCCGGAGCTCTGGTTTGAGGAGCGGATAGGAGAAACTTCGATGGTATCGGATAAATCTTACAGTCGCGATTTCGATGAATCTCAAAGAGGTATCGTGTTCCGCGACTAATGACTCCAGGAAGGCAACGTGTATGGACACAAAAGCCTATCTCGTATGGAATTCCAGAAGTGCGCTGTGCGAGGAATTCGTTGAGATGGACATCTGAAATCCAGCCTAAAGACGTACATTTGCCAAACTGGATGTTCCGTTCGAAATTGATCTCGAGAATTAAAGTCTAGAAATGAGTTTACTCATACAACAGTTACACGTACGTATAGCGGTGAACTTTTACGAGTTTTTCCCAGACTGATTCTAAAATTGAATCAGAACTTTTGGATCTAATTTGAATCTAATAAGAACTAATGTTTATATGTTAATATGTAAAAAAAGTTCTTGAAAAAATATTTTTGTAATTGCGTAATTTTTCATAGATGACTAATCGGTCTTATTTGTGATATATAGATGTAAAAAAATCTTAATGAGATCCGAAACTTGTGATAGGTACTTTCATCTTTAAATGTGTATAATTAGTGTGTCCGGTGAATACACCTAATATTCGAATAAATGAATAAAAAATGATTGAAAATGCTCATTCGAATACACTTCTTTTTTATTCGTCAAGAAACGAATAAATACTTTTTTATTCCATTTGAATGAATATTTTTTTAATATGATTACGAATATTTTCGTATTCACTTTTACGTTGTATTATCTGCATATATATGTGCAATCTTAAAATTAGACTGTGTTCTCTCATTCTGAAGACGCAGCCACGTAAATTAGCACTAAGTGATTCTTTGTTATGATTGTTCTATACATTTTCTTTTTACGTTCACACGCTGTTAAGCATCATTTCATCTTTGTTACCTATTAAATACTAAACAAGCACAAGTAATGCTTACAGCGCTATAAGTGCTTAATCAGAACCTACCTAGGCAGTACACTCGCGATATAATACAAAAGTTAACTTACAATTAGTACACTCGAGCGCTCCCGATTTCTCGCTAGAGCGAAAACTTTTGATTGCGCTTGTTCATGGACGCAAGTGAAAAAAATGAATACAGATAAACGCAGCTCATGGCTATCTCCCTTCGATTTATATGACGGATTGACAAATGTTTACGAAAATTGAATTCTTTTCACGACTCTTTTCAAACTAAACGGTAAAAAATTATGTGACATTTTTTTCTCAATATCCATTTCATGTTCCTCCATCGCATGTTCATTTTTTATTAATATCTCACTGCCAGTTTAGGCCATACAAAAACAAACGCGACATTTTCATGAGCTTTGCATAAGCGCAACGTATATAAAAAGTGCAGCTTTTAATTAATTTAATACATCTTATTACTGAAACGTCAATCTCATTATAATTGTACAAGTATATCAAGATCTTCTAGTACAATGTATAGTTTCAATTTCAAGAAATTTTGACTATATAAAATTCGCGAATGTACTACATTAAATCCAGCAAAGACATAAAGGCAAAAATCATAATCATATTAAAATTATTTAAAATTAAAGAATTAAACTGTAGGAGCTTACTGGATTGTTTCGCCTTCTGAACACATTGTCAACTTTGCACGTCAGTGCTTCTGTATCTGACAGTGTTTAAATGTATCTCATAGTAAAATTATGCCTACTGGAAAACTCCCATCTATACCTATATCTTGTAAAAATAATTACATTTTTATTCTCAACTTTTTTCATCAACGATTCGTCATTATTATTATATGTAAGAGTAAGTTATAATTGCATTCGATCTATCCCGTTGTCAGTTGCAGTGGGTTCTTTATTATAGCTCCTGTGTGTTCCTAAAAAATAAATAATTTTTTATTAAATGTGTATGGTATGTACATATATATTTATATATCACAATGATCTACTAAAATACAATTTCGTGTATATGTATAACATAAATAATAACATAAATATGAATCTGCTAACGAATAACCTCATCTTTTTGGTGTTTGGAAAGTAATTGTTTTCGTATGTAGCTTTCGTCACAAGTTGAACATTCATACGGCTTTATATTGTTATGTATATATTTGTGAACGTTTAGGTCACCTATACTGAGAGCGAGCGTGGCAAAGCAGACAGCGCACTGGTCTGTTATGCTAGAGATCCCCGGGTTCGATTCCCGGCAGAACCAAAAATATTTCCATATGCGCGTATCTCCTCTCAGGAAGGCAAACTACTGAGAGTATCTTTGCCAAGAGCACTTCTCTAATAAAAATTTCGTCGTTCGGAATCGACGTTAAACTGTAGGTCCCATATGACTGTGTACAACCAGCGTGCGCACCTACAGGCATATGAGAGAAGTCACCACGCTCGGCCACGAACAATAGGACTGAGATGATGATGAGATTACCTATAGATGTATAAGATTTGCCGCAAACTTAAAATGCAGCATATTTATAAATACAGAAACGTAAAAATGAAAAAACAACCAAATGATCAATGCATTTTTAGCGGATGGGATTTATGCCCAAAATGCGCAGATTGAATTCATTGCACTAAATGCAATGAATATATTACATGAAATATGTACCTCATGTCATAACACTTGTAATATATGTAGGAAGATTGTAATTATTATTTATTACTTCATATACATATTTGTCATTCTTATTCCTTAATAAAACTTTATAAACGTATTTTATAAGTTATTGTGCCATTTTATGTCTTATTTATAAGCATTATTTATAAATTTTTCATAAGCCGTACATACCCTCCTCTTCCCCTATGGATAGTCATATATCCCACCCCTATGGGATATATGGCAAAAATGCAAGGGTCTCAAAAAGTTCATTTCTTAATACGAAAAATAAATATTTCGGATTTCTAATATTTTTTTCATAGTAGTAGACAGTTTTTACTGATATAGTTCGTTTACTTTAAACATAGTAAATAATACTTAATAAATTAAGTTTTTGATAGGTGCGGCGTATATATCGGAGTTACCCTATGTTAAAAAAAATTAATAAATCGATCTCTCTATTTCTTCCTTCAAGCATTTCTCGCCTGTAAAGTCTAAATAATATAAAATTATTAAATATTTTACATTATAATTAGCTCTTAGCCCTTCTTTTATTTAGTGAGCTAAATAATATAATCAACTCTACATAAATAGACTGATTACTATAATAATATAATTAATATTTATTCTTCTTATCAGTATATTCTCTTGTGTTGAGCTTAGATTGAAGCAATTTTGAGGAGTAATATTTCTGTAAGATATTTATCTAAGATAGCTTACTCGTTAATGATCGATAAAGAATGTATTTGCCTCAGGCATAGTCAAGATCACTGAAGACAAAAATATCAGTGTGATACCGACTACAATGGCTAAATATGTAATGATGAAAAATTATGTGCGGGCAATACTCGGCATCGCCGTGAGATGGTGAGCGGCGGAGTTAAACTTCTCGTATTTAAAAAATACTTACTCAGAATAGAATAAAAGGTGTAGCATTGGTCGCGTTCAGTAGAACTTATTTTGCAACTGTTGGAAGTTTTCTTCGTCCTGATTGAATTATACTTTTCTAGAGGAATAGTCCTATCTTAGCGAAGAAAACTTTCAACAATTGCAAAATAAATATTCTGCTGAACGCGGTTATTAGAATTTTCATCATAATTTTAAAGAAAGATTTCTCGAAGGCGAATGTCCACAATAGTTTCATGATGGAAGTAAATGAGATGTGTATTTCGATAGTTACGATTTCTGTGTAAAAATTAATTTGAGAGAGATGTGATATACCTGGCAGTTTAGAAATGTATCAGTATAATGGCACTTAAAATATTATCAGAAGAATTAAAGTTTGTGTCTGTCACAATGAAATTATGTGAACGAGTTAGCTAACCGTTGCAACGCGTTCTATCATTAAAGTGTCTGTCATAGTTAAATTTTTATGACCCTTATTTATAACGTCTACAGTTAATTAAAATTGGCTACATTGCTAAAGTTTTAGATATCGTAAACCGGGGTTACTTTTCCATCAGGGTTTAATTTTACCTCACCTGTTTAAAAAAGTTTCGATTAACCTCAATCTAATGATTTTCAAAGGAATAATATCCGACCATATTTTTCTGTTAGTCTATGGTCGTTTATGGCACTATTACTTTTTTGCCTTCTGATAACATTTAAACGGTGGAGTAAAGTTAGCAAAGTAACCCCGGTTTATGGATAGTTTATCCATATGTTACAACTGAAATTTAACTACTAGACACAGATTCTTACTGCTGTAACTAATCATTGTTTTATTCCCATACGTTTTTATCAAAAAGCAGCAGGTCCAGTTACTGTCGTTTTCATTGAAAGTGTACTTATATAGTCTGGAAATGAATATAAAGCGACAGTAGTTTGTGAGAAGAAAGGAACTCCTGCGAGACTTTATGGGGACGGATCGGACAAGCGGGAATCGGTTGTCGCGGGAATTCGTCGCGTTCTCGAGTCCACGAAGACACGGCAGAGAGAAAACGAAGGAGAACGGCTAAGAAGGGAGCTTGCGTTTTCTCGTATTTTATGGATGCTTCGTCCCGGGAATCGATTTCATTCGGCGTGGCGAGTGTGCGCGAGTAGTTGGTATTCCGGCATAAAGACGGGTAACTTTTCGGAGTGTGGAATTTCGCAGTTCTTTATTCCATCGCCGGTAAAGTTTCGCTCGTCGTCGAGTGTTTACGGAGGACACGCGCTGAATCTCCGCTGATAAATCGTGATTTCTTAACTGCGAGTCACCGACCAAGTCGGTCGACTCGAGTATTTTTTCACGTCTTCGCGGATTCGAGCAGAATTCAATCAGTCGGCACATCCCGTATAACTTTCGCATGATGTTACGTCGCGTGGTGTACTTTAAAATAGAATTGTAGCGAACGTATACCGAGTTATTTGATTAGAATATCGGAATGATCGTAAAATGATATGGAAATATGGACACCGTGCATATATATCGCGTAATCGACTGCACCGTGGCGCATCGTTAATCATTATTAATGTAACGGGTTCATAGTAAGCGGATTTGTCCTGAGTTATTCAGTCGAAATATTGAAATAATCACGACAATATTGAAATTGAATGAAGGATAGCTATATTGCGCGAATTGCAATCGTGACGTGACGTTAATTAATGCCGATGAAATAATAATCTATCTCTGCAAAGCTTATTTTAAAATATTTATGCGCAGGATAACTAGAATAGATTAGATATCACTTAAATAATATATATATATATTTTATGTATTAACTGTTGCTAACGTTAAATTACCTAATTTATTTTACAAAAGCTATAATATATTAAAATATATTAAAATTATTATAATTAAATTTAATATATTTAGCAACGTAGTGATTTCTGTTGAGAAATTCTTCAAATTTTACCAAACATATATTTATACTATGTGTATTTTGTATTTTTCTTAAGATATTGTATATATTTTTGTATTGTATATAGTATTCTAATCGAATATATATGTATAGTATTCTAAGATATTTTCTTACCTGGGAAAAATATACACAATTTTAAATAAAATTAATAAAAAGGAAATTTTGCATAATAATATCGCCCTCTTAAGGGCGATTTCACAGATTTCAATAACCTTGACCTATATTGTATATAAGGTCATGACCCTGAGTGACGTCCAACAGGTTTTAATCGTCGCTCGTTATTCATTAAGAAGTTATTAATAAAATAAATTATATAAATAGAACACAATGTTTGCAATTTTGTAACGACTTTCCACGAAAAGCAAGGTCCACAACAAATGTCAAGATTATTGAAATCTGTGAGGCCTTAGTATGCATAATTACCAATCAAAATAAATTTAATTGTATTATATTGTATTGTATTAATTGTATTATATATTATAAGTAAAAATATATATTCTAAACCGTTATATATACATACTAAAAGAATACTTAACATAAATAAAATTTTTAAGTAATGTTCAATTTTACTTTTACTTCTTTTATATTTTATCTTATGTATATTAAATAGTACATATTATTTTAATTTTTATCTTTAATTAAAAACTATTAAAGATAAAGAGACACAGATAAGTATAGATAGATATTACTATTTACTAGAATAGCATCTTCCCAAGCGCTGATTGAGAGAGAGAAAGAGGGAGAGAGAAGAAGAGAGAGAGAGAGAGAGAGAGATTTTGCTTTATATTCTATTTTATTTAATTCCGTAATATTTAAGTTATGTAATCAAAATATTGAGACAATTATAATACTATTGAAGTTCAAAATGATGCGCATCTCGTGAAACTGCAATTGCAACGCGTCGTTAATTAATATTAATGTAATAGTGATTTACGCGCGGTTCGTTTGGCAACATACGCGACGTACGTACACACATACAGCATGGCAATTAGGGCGACTTTGTTACATTACTACGCACGTAATACGGCTCCGTGCTCATGGTACTTACCCAGGATGACTAATCTGCACTCGGAGTAGCTGCTGTTGGTCGTATATCGATGGCTTATGTCATTGTAAATTCCATATCCGTCGGGGCGGATCCACCGGCAGTAATGAACTGTTCTGTCCAGCATACGCGGAAGGATGTGGCAAGACAGAACAGGATCGTTTCGAGGGCTGACGGCTATTTCCGTCTGCTCGGCCACTAGATAGGTTTCTGAAAAGCCGTTTATACCGCGTGTCTCATTGGAAGGAAATGTCTAATAACGTGTCGACGACGTGTAATTTCGCTTCTCTCTCGCAAATCGGAAACACAAAGTGGATAAACAAAGCGGATAAAGGAAATGCTTTTTATATCAGTTTCTATACTGTTTATCGTTGATTATATTCGTATACGGAGATTATCTATTTCTCTGTAAAGACATCGGAATAATAAATATATCACAATTTTAAATATTTCTATTTAAATGTTTAATTATCCAAATAGAATCATGTCTAAAATTGGAATATGAGATGTGTGTTTTAAAGATGCCATTAAGATATTTTTAGATGTCGTATCACAAGATATCTTAAAGACGTTTTTGAGACATCTTATATGTCTCGATTTTGACAGGTATGCTGTCTGAGTAAATATGATATTTCTTTCAATCACTTGTCTTTTCTCTTATCGTCTAAAAGATAGACATGTAATACATTCTTTAAAGATAAATCATATACGAGAGAGAGAGAGAGAGAGAGATTTATCCATCTTTCAGATATAAATAAAATTTATATATTATATTATAATAGCTATGTTTACACCGTGCATTTAGGCCGCGGCCTATACAATAGATATCCTTGTTTATCCTGTAGATTAAATAAAGACACCTATCATATAGGTCGCGGACTAAACGCACGGTGTAAACATAACCTGTATCTCCGTAAAACAAATTTTACATTTCTCTTTTGTACGAAAATGAAAAAAGAAAGTAAAATAATATTTATTTTTTTCGAGATAATTTTCATTGACAAAATACTCCGATAATGAAGTTTATATGGCGTCTGCTAAAATTACAAGAAAATTAAAATTTTTAACTTAATATGATTATATTAATCTTGATTATGATAATTTTAATGATTATTTTAATCTCTTAAAATCATGAGTTTTTTCATGAAATAATAAGCTCTTTCTTGTTTGTAAACATAAAAAGGCCCAAATGCATTGCGATGAGATTCATAATGCATAAAGGATGTTCACGGATCGTAAAATGCGCAATATAAATGTATATATTATTAACGTAACTTTGTTAATTGTCTCCACTATGCCAACTATATATGTATATATATATATATGTATATATAAGCAGACATTAGCACTTTTTAAGTAACCGTTGCATTAGAGCCTGTCAAGCGTTGCGCGTTTGCAGGCCATCCCAGCAAATAACTTAGTTATCTCTTCATCTCGAGATTACTTAGTTAATTAGTTTCACGATTATACGTTGGCTCATGAAAGAAGCGCTATTAAGCTCACTGCTGCTAACGACGTCGACGATATATTCTAGAATTCCATTTCTTTTTTTCTAGCTCGAGGGAATAATTCTCTGGATATATAAATAATTCTGTATTGCAAATATTATGACTGTTTAAAAAATACTTACGTAGTTTTGTTACATAAAGATTAAAAACAGTTTGAAATCTAAAATTTAAAATTATATTAGAAAATCTAAGCCAAAAGATGAAAAAATAAATAAAGCGATAAATTATGAAGCTCGAATTAGAGAAAAGATAGTCGAAAAATAAAAAGGAATAAATAAAAATAAATCAGTCATTTTGTTTTTCACTAGTGTTTCATGTGGTTTTTCACTTTTTTAATTAAAACTATCATTTTTGTCTTATTTTTTTAAGATAACTTATGTAAGATATTTTTAAAGATTAAACAACCAACTATTATCTTTGAGTGATTTGTTGTCTTTACTCTTCTATACACGCATTATAAAAAATTCACTGTTGATATCGTGAATTTCTTATTTGTTCATTGACTGGTGTAGTGACCCTATCAAAGCTAGCCAAATGTACTGTATCGATTGATGATGCAACAAGCGCTAGCGGTGCAAGGCAAACAAAATTATACGCTGGTATTTGCTAATAATTTTAATTTTTTAATAACAGCTAGGAAATGATAATGAAAAAGTGACTTATTCGACCTCGATCTCCATTTGTTTATAACTTAATAATTGACAAAAGGAGATCGGAGGAAAAACGAAATTATACGTTAGTATTTGTGCATAAGCTAGGAAATGATAATGAAAAAGCAATTTATCTCTATTTGTTTATAATTAATTAATATTTAATAAAAGAAAATCGAACGGAAATGAAATAATACTTATTTCAGTATTTGTTATTAACTAAGCTAGGAAATGATAATAACAAAGCAATTTATTTGACTTTGATCTCCATTTGTTTATAACTTAATATTTAACAAAAAGAGGTCGGAAACGAAATTATACGCTGCTAATTGTTAATTTCTCGATGCAATTCGTGTAGTAATACGAAAGTTATTACTGATACTAATGTCTTTCTTTCAATTTTTATTAATAGTTTGAAGAAGAAAAGTTATCTTGATGATTTATTAAAAACTACATTTCCATCACATTGGTGTCAATCGTTTGAAAAGTCGTGTGAACGTTGTGGAAGAAATGATATATTATTTAAACGTGAATTAGTTTCGACAAAAGAAATATTTATTATTCACTTAATGTCATTTTGTTTAGATGATGGTAAATTAGTAAAGATACCATACAAATTTAGTTTATATACTGTCCCAACAATGAAAATAATAATAGCTGAACAGGCATACAAAGTTATGAATGCTATATTTCATTATGGTTCCTGTATCGAAGAGGATTATTATAAGAGTATGTGTAAACAGGGTAATTAATACACTGTCTTACACTGCATTTTTATTATATTGCAAACCTTCATTTCTTAATTTTATTTTTGTACACAAATGTGCTTGCAGACAATACAACGTGTAAGTAAATGTGACTAATTCGTCTCTGATAATTTTATTTAAGCACAAAAGTGCTTGCAAGTAATCGATCTGGAATAAATAATATTATGTGTGCAGTAATTCAGTTTGTGCGCAATAGTGTCATGTGTGCATACGTGTTTTTTTCTTTTAATTTTACATTTATGCGCAATAATGCATGTAGACAATTGAGTTGTAGACAATAATTATTGTGTGCAAACAATCAAACTTTCGGCAAATCTAATGTAGGCAATAGTTGTTGTAGGCAATTAATTTCTAGGCGAAGAGACCCTTCTCTTTCTGAGAGCTGTGACAAAATTTATAAGTTAGATTAAGCGCAGAAGTTGAACAACAAATGTAATTTTAGTGTAATTGTTCAACTCCATCATATTATGTAACTTAGTTGTGCAACGTTTGTGTCAAAATTGATTTTCATTTAAATATTTAGTTAATTAAAATGAACTCCATAATATGTAGTTTATTTCAATCAATTAAATTATATTTTTTTGTATTATGTACTCATTTCATTTTCTAATAAAGAGTTTTTTATTGTCAAAATGGAGCATTTGATTTGAGGATGTCAAAACTACTAAGCGATATACTTTAAAACTTGTAAAAAAAATTTTTCTATCCTTAAAAACGTTTTATAATCCAGTTAAATGCAACTTTTAAAAACCCTGTAGGTGGTCCCGGGAAAGTTCCAACTGGATCTTGTTCTGGATGATCAGACTTACAATTTAAGGGGAGTAAAGACCCATTTGAACGCTTAGAACCTTGCTAAAATCGATCTTAGACTCGAAATTTGGTCATTTTTTCACATTAATCGGGCTGTATTTCTTAAAGCGTATATCATAGAGCTAAATGAATTATTGCATCGTGTTCAGCGACCAAAAAAAACATACAGTAGGGGAGACCGGGGCTATAATTAACAGGGGTAAATATTAACGTTCAATTTTTGAAAATGCTATCCGTTTTAGAGGTTCCATTCCGTACTTTCTTTGTTCTATATAACACCCTGCACTAGCCCAGGACACGTATTGTCTCGCTGGACGTCGTGCCAGGAGGTGGTGCGTGTGCGCTGAATTTTAGTCAGGTAACCTAAAATTTTTGTATACTTAAATTTTGATTATTGTCTAAATTTATCATCATTTATTGTCGTCATTTTTTTCTTCAATTTATTTCATATGATTCTGATATTAATTTCTTTATGTTATTTTGAATCTTATTTTACCAGTTTTTGATGAATTTAATTAATTTTATAAAATATTGTGTGGGATGGGGCATATATTAACAGATTTCGGGGGCAAGTTATAACACTGTTATAACTTGCCCCGAAACAATACTTACCCCTTGATTAGTTTTAAAAATATAAAGAGGAAAAATTTTAATGAAAATAATCAAGAAGAATGGTTTTGCATTTTGTGTGGTGAAGCCTATATGTGATAAATAATTAACTCGATTACTTATACTACTCTGTATCAGTGCATATTATACATTATAAATTAGAAGCCTATACCTGTGGAAACCTAGATTTTTTAATGCTTGAAATAATTTTTAATGTGAATTATATATATGCTATAACTTGCATATATACCATATTTGTAGTCCTTCGAACTGCGCGCCGAATTTGGTTTTCCGGACTTATAAACCCAATTAAACTACTGGAATAATACGAATTAAATTAACTGACAATTTTTGGTGCACCGTATCATAGCAATGTGTTGAAAAACTGTAAATAAATTTATTGCGAAAAATATTACCTCGGCCGGGAGTCGAACCCGGATCTCTAGTATTCCATACGAGCGTCCTAAGCCATTTGACTACCGAGGCTGTAAATCAGGTGTGTAAACATAGCAAATATAAACGACTTTAATTGATGAATAACACAATGTACGAGATTCCGAACATTTAACGGATTTAACTCTCAGCGGACGTCGTGATACTCGCACGCACGGCGGATGCAGAGTCAAATGTGACCCAAGAGTGATATTGTTTGAAAAGCAGTTTTTTAATTATAATATATAGTAAATTATTTCAAATATGTAGAAGGTGAAATAAAAACACATATTCATCATAGAAACAAATATTCATTTATTCATTTTCTTCACAGTTGGAAAAAGTAAACAACTCTAATTCGCGGGTCTCGCTAGACCCTGCATCCGCCGGCGGAAGGTTAACTGTTACATTACTATATAATGACTTTAAATAATCTGGAGACACGGTAGTGTCTCGGCGCTAATATAATATATGTTTTATATTATTCTCACATATTAGATATATAAATAGTAATCCTTATCGCTTACATTTTATCAGGGTTGGCAAGTAACGCGTTACTTGTAATGCTGTTTTTGTTGATCGTTACTTTGTTACAATAAAGATTTGTAATAACATTGTGAATTTTTTATGAAGGTAATGCTAACGTCAGAGTTAGGAAAGTCAATCGTTACTTGTAATGGATTGAAAAAGTCATTCGTTACTGAAAAAAATTCCTAATTTGTAACGCGTTACTTTTTAGTAATGAGTAACGTTACGCGTAACGTTACGCGTTACTCGTTATACTTATAACTTTTTCAGTGTAACGCGTAATTTTGTAATACAAGTTACTTTTCAAAGTGACTTTTCTAACCTTACAATTCTTACCTTGTTAGTACAACCTTAGCGTTTAGTTGGTTAGCGTTATTGTCATAAAAAATCGCAATACCGACATCAAATTGTTTACTATAAAAAGTAACGACAAAATAACTGAAAAGTAACGTTTGCCAATCCTACATTTTACTGATTAAATTTTTTTGTGTACTATGACCTTTACTAATATTTAAGCTAACGATTAATGATAGTAGTTATAGTTGCAGTTATATAATGTTGTAACATATTTTTTATTATTTATATACATGATATAGAATATATTTTTAAGGGATTTCGCACACACGTTCCGTAATGGTATCGTAAGAATTAATCAATCAAAACATAGTCTTAGATAATTCTAGATTGTGACTGGACAATTCTTACAGTACGTCTTATGGGACTTCTACAATCAGAATCTACCTTAAGGTAGTACACTTGCGATATGATACAAAAGTTAAGTCTGCTCCCGCACTCGGTAACAATACTCTCACTCCCGATTTCCACTCTCGTTAGTGAGAGAAAACTTTTGAATGCGCTTATTCATGTAAGCGGAAAAAATGAATACAGACGCAATCTAACGCAGCTCATTGCTGTCTCTCTTTGATTTACACGAAGTATTGACAAATGTTTAAGAAAATTGAATTATTTTCACGACTCTTTTCCAAAGTAACGGTAAAAAATTAAACGATATTTTTTTCGCAATATCCATTTCATGTTCCTCCATCGCATGTTCATTTTTTATTAATATCTCACTGCTAGTTTAGGCCATATAAAAACAAACGTGACATTTTCTTGAGCTTTGTATAGGCGCCATGTATAAAATGTGCAGATTTTAATTGCATACATCTCAGTACCGAAACGTCAATCTCATTATAATTGCACAAATATTCCAACATTTTTTAGTACAATGTATAGTTTCAATTTCTAGAAATTTTGATTGTATAAAATTCGCGAGTGTATTACAACATTAAATTCAGTAAGAACAAAAAGGCAAAAACCAATCATCTTAAAATTATTTAAAGAATAAACTGTAGGAACTTCCTGGACTGTTTCGCCTTCTGAACGCATTGTCAACTTTGCACATCAGTGTTCCTGCGGCTGACAGTTTTCAATTTCATCTCATAGAAACTTATGACTACTGGAAACTCCCATTTATATATATTACATCTCGTAAAAAAATTACGTTTTTATTCTCAACACCTTTCATCAACTCATGATTATTATTAAGAGTAATTATTATTAACAGTATTATAATTACATTCGATCTGTTCCGTTGTCAGCCGCGGTTTGTTCTTCTAGTACGGTATCATTTGTGTGATACTCTAAAAAATAAATAATTTTTTATTAAATGTGTTGTGGTATATACCACAACACATATATATATGTATATTAGACATATATATATTACAATAGTCTACTAAAATATGATTACGAGTATATAACATAATGTGGAATACAAATATGAATCTGCTAATGAATTAAAACGTTATATTATGAATGACCTTACTTTGCATGTGTGCAAAAAGTGTATCTTTTCGCAAGTAACCCTTGCGACACACCAAACATTCATACGGCTTTTCAGCGTTATGTACAAGTCTGTGAGCGTTTCGATTACATTTATAAACAAAAGCTTTCCCGCAAATCTAAAATGCAGCATATTTATAAGTACAGAAACGTAAAAATGAAATAAAAAAACATTCAAATGAAAAGTAGTTAAAAAAACAATGACGGTAATTTTAAAGCACATACGTCGCAAAGATATGGTTTCTCGCCTGTATGTAATTTTCTGTGCGTTGTAAGGGCTGCAGGATACGCAAATGTAGCTAAACATTGATCACATTTATACGGTCTTTTACCGCTGTGCTTCGCGATTTTATGTTGACGCAAAGTTTCTTTTCTTTTGAAACTTTTCTCACATTTGTCGCACTTGTATCTTTCAACATTGCAATGTATTTTGTGCGTGTTTAGAGACGATTTTTGACTAAAAAATGGCCATAACGGTATTAATAATTTGTTACCAATTAAATTAAGAACAGAGATCGAATTGTCAAATAATTCCTCTAATTTTTGTTACTCACTTAAATACACACCTAAATGATTCTTTACAAAACTCGCATTGATATGATTTCTCACATGTATGAGTTCTTTCATGATTACGCAATTCACATTCTGTCTTAAACGTTTTACCACACTGTCCGCATCTGTGAGGTTCAACTTCAATATGTACGTCTCTATTATTTCGTCTCAAAGTTTCCGAAGAGGTGCAGGGCTCATCTTTAATATTAAGGAAGATGATTGTTATAAAATAGATATGAAAATCGTAACATAAAATGGATAATTGTTGAAATAATACAAAATTATAAAAAACACTAAAAATATAAATCATGAACTATATAAATCTTACCGTACTGTTGTACATATTCTTTTGTGTCACTGTGCGTTGGTTCACGTTGAGGCACACAACAACGTCGTGGAAAAGATTTAAATCTCATTTTTTTTAACTTTAAAATTCTTTAGGGGTATTCCTCAATTAATATTATTGTAATGTTTCCCAAACTCTTTTCGTAGGTCTCACTGTCTAAATTTTTTTGGACATGTTTACTTTCAAGTTTATTCACCTAAAACCGTAAGAAAATATAATACAATTTTTTACTATCTTTCTAAATTTTTTATCAAGAACATTTTGTCACGGAAGGTGCCGTTAACGTACCTATTTATTTCATTTTGCAAAATTAATGAGTGGGGATGGGAGAAAATAAAAACATTTGTTATTAAAAAAAGTGAATAAACCATTATATAGAGCACAAAATACATAAAACTTTTGCATTAAACATTTTTTTATATATCGCATAGTTTCGAAAATATTTGCTAAAAATGATAGAATCCATTTTTATCGAGGGGATGTTTCACCTCCTAAACCTTGAGAATGCTGATAAAAAAAATGAAACAAATATTTTTTTTCTACAACATATCCAAAGTCCATCAAAATTGATGAGAGACGGCTCCGACGGTTCCCTTATTAGATACAGAATAAAAAATGCGTGTATTAGTTTTAGATATGTGTATTGAATACTGAATTTTACGCCTTGAGACAATAAGATTTCTATGAAATCTTTATAGAAGTCGGCCATCACCTTTTAGTGTATTTTGATGCTAAACTGATGTATTTTATCGTTAGAGATACTGCATATGTAATTTGGAACGATTATTCTATACATGAATGGTTCTTTATTTTTTTTGATTTACATAAATAAAATATTAAGTAAAGTATTAAATTGAAAACAAAATACACACATGAAAAACAGTGAAAATAGTTAAATGTAATTCAATCTGAATATAAATTGAAACATGTAAATAGGAAACCGTCACCATGATTTAAAACAACATGTTATAATATTAATTATGAAAAATGAAATATTAAGAGTAAACCGTATAATTGCTTGTCATGTTTTAAAATCTGATAAATAGTAATTAGAGAGAATTCAATGTACTATAGCTGAAATCTATTTTACGTTCGAAAGTGAGAACAGATTGATTCCGAACAATGAAGTTATAATAGTCAGATGGCTATTACGAAAAATAGAAAGAAAGAAACAGAATGATATATATGTGTCAAAGGCAAATTATATAATAAAAAAGGAATCTATAAAATTAAACTGACGCCTGACGTTACATCATAATGCTGAAATTTTAATAATTTAACAACTTACATGCAATGCTTAGAGGTAGTAATCAAGATCTTGAAATACAGTTGAATTTCAAATTGTTTTCTGATAACTAATCACGTCAAAATCTTGAGAACGACTAATCCAAGGTCTACATATGTATACATTTATATGTACATAGGAGAAAGTCGTCGATACTGACATAAGTCTCCTAAAGCGACACCCCAATATTTGTTTGTATATTAAATCAGCTAAAAGCGAATTCCACGAATGCGAAAATAAAATTCTTACAATTTACTTTTTTAAATTGCGTAGTTTAAATAATAATGATCATATTATTGATAATATTACGTTGTTTTAAATGCTTGTAGTTTCCTAAATCAGTTTTATTTATATTATTCTTTCTCATAGTTTTTTCATAATACTATTTTAAATTAAAAATTGGCGTGCAGCGTATATAAACCGCCATACCTCTCTGTAAAACACATCATGAGCTAACTTAATCTTTATAACGTTGCTTTATAGTGTCAAATAGCTCTATTGGAGCTGAGAAAAATCGTGCATATATGAAAAAACTCTTGAAAAACTATCGCGTTACATATTTGCATCTTGCAGAATAGCATAAAGTAAATATGCACACTCAATTCAATAAAAATGCTTTATAACGAAGTGAAAATATTCCGAAAAATCTTATATACCTTCACTTGTAGATACTTTATACAGATAATTCCTGTAAAAGAAAAAAAATATGAATACATACCATTACTGCCTACTGTATCAGTTTTGGAGCCTGCTTTGTCAAACGCTCATTTTTGCTTATCTTACGAAAAAAATAATTATTGCAAAATTGCAATACATATTATAATATAAGAACTGCTTATACTATCTGATAGAAGACATTTTTTAATTTGTATTTATTTTTTTAAAGTTTTATTTTTATCTTTTATTTAAGAAATATTGTCTAAAAACGTAGTGGCATGTCGGTATCGGGGACTTTCCTCTACATATTAGGATGGTTGTTATTTTATCAATTTTTGAAGTTTAATCGGAACATCCACTAAATTGGTTCAATATCTCAATAAGTAACACCACAGTTTTTTGAGACTTTTTAAATAATTTAACCCATGTCACAGATAGACGGAAAAACACCTTTATGAACAAAATTTGGCCGATACTCTAATCCTTGACCAATTTTAACACTTTGAATGCCATGGAAGTCACCGGCACTTACAAGGGAACCGTAGGAGCCGTCCCTCATCGATTTTGATGGGCTTTGGATATGTTGTAGAGTATAAAAAGATATTAGACCAATATTTTTTTTATCAGCGTATCTCAAGGTTTAGGGGGTGGAAATTAATGAGTGGGGGTGGAGGAAAGTTAAAAAATGTGATATTAAAGAAAAGTGAATACGCCATTACATAGTGCACAAAATACCATAAAACTTTTGTACTAAATATTTTTTAACATATCGCATAATTTCGAAGCTATATGCTAAGAACAATACAATCCATCCTTCGAGGGGATGTTTCACCTTCTAAACCTTGAGATACGTTGATAAAAAGTAATATGGGTCTAATATTTTTTTATACTCTACAACATATCCAAAACCCATCAAAATCGGTGAGGGACAGTCCCGACGGTTCTCTTGTTAGTTTGTTGGTAGCGCCGTGAGATGCACTGGTGACCAACGATGTCAATATTAAACACTTAATGCTTTTTACAACATAGGAATAGAGTCAGAACGTGTCTGCTAAACTCGCTACATAATTCCATTGAATAACGAGCGTTTCCCAACCTGTTATTGTGACCAGTGCTACCGCGCTTATCTCGCCAGCGTCAGCCACCCCCATTGATATCCACTGTCCATTATCAGAATCCACAGCTGCTGAAATCTCCGCTCCGCATTTGCTAAACACGAGTCCGTTGCATTGGTAGTGCAGAACAAACGGCAGCTTCCGTATTTTGCGCTATGAAATAAGAAGTTTTGTTCGAACTTCGAAGCTGGCAATACTTCAGTACGAAATCGGCGGTACATTTTATCTAATAAACAATTATATTTATAACACCTAGATTGCTTGTAAAGTAGAAAATCCTTAGATGATAAATAACATTAGTACGTAAAATAGTGTGTCTTACTTATATTAATAGAGTCTATACTTAAATTTTCTGGATGTATATCTATTTCCATTATAAATTTAAACTTTTTTTAACGTAGCGAATATTCTAATTTGTCAAACTTAAAAGTTTAAATATATAAAAGTTGAGATAATTTCTAGTAATAAAAATGATGTAAATAAATAAATCCTATATAAAGAAAAATCTCTGTTTTTTAAATCTCTGATGCGTGATTATTGCGCAAGGTAAAAGGATTTCCTACACTGCTTGCATTACGATTCTCGTTTTAGGTTTATGTTTTATGTCTACATTTAGGTGAATTTACCGTGAACGGGTCGCCGCGCTTTACTATACATGTACATCGTTTACGTGCTCATCGTTCGCTTTGGTTTTAACTGCTCTGTCTTTAACGCTAATATTTTTGCAAGAATCAGGATAGTTTATGTGAAACACGGATCTGTACAAACATTAATCAACAATTAGAGTCATAATATCTTATCGTCACGAGCCGTAATCGACGTCTTTATGCTTTCGGTTGCTATTGCACATTTCAAAGTTTTATAATCAGCACGTTCACGCTTGTTGGCAGATCTTATGTAGGCATTAATTTTAATTTAAAACTATATAAACCTAAATAATATTATTAAATTCCGCATAATAAAATTCTGATTTATTCTTGTAATTATTATTGAAACGTATTTTTAATTTTGTACGTATTTAATGGTTTATTAATTCTAAAGATTTGAAGTAAATAAGAACAAAGAAGTTGGATCAAGAAGAGTTAACAAATGGGATCCAAAGTAAATTTAATTTAATTTGCAATTAATTTAGTTCAATTATTTAAATTTTTATTGATTAAATACACTTTATAGTAGAATATTAAAACATTATTAATATTATTATACATTAACATTGATATGAAACTATAGTCAGTGTTAAATACATATTTAATAAAGTGTCATTCTTGTCATCGTTATTATTAGTTAAATTATATATAATCTAAATTTAGGAATATATTATATATTATTGATTAGTATCACACGTATCTTGCATGATTAAGAAACATTATTAACAGTGTATCTATTGTACTGCGCGTTCCAATAATTTGATCAGATTTTGCTTAGCGATAGCAATGGTCAAGTTCCTAATGCATGTTAATTATACCTGCGCCATTGGGATTCAGTTATCATGATCGTAATCATATCACGCGTGTTATAGGAGTTTCCACGGTTTGTTGTAAATGAATATATGAGCAATATTAAAAGTATTTATTTAGAAAAGAAAATAAAGAGAGAAAGAGAGGGAAGGAACAGGGAAGAAGGGAGAGGGAGGGAAAAAGGAAGTGAAAGAGAAACAGTCCAAAAAAAATTTTCTCTCATATTTAAATTAGATTAAATTAATTTTTAATCTAGATATTAATGCTTACGTAACCCTTTTTAAGATTTATATTGATTGAATTTTATGTCACAGTATTATAAATTATTATTATAGTTATAAAATTTACCTTCTATTATAATCGTAGGATTCACTTTTTTTCCCTTCCCTTTTCCAATTTATTTCTTTTGCGAAGTTCTTCTCTTGAATTAACGAGAAAGTAGCGTGCGACCTGATGTTACAAGTATCCTTTCTCTCTCTTTTTTTCCTAACATTTGTTACATCGTATTTAACGATAGCTACGTGTTCCTCGAAACAGCGATAGCTCGCGTTCAGCTTCGGCTATCTCGTTAGGCGTCTATTATAGCAAGTTGGCGTGAGTTGGTACAACTTTGGACCGGAACCTCCTATATACCCCTGGCGAGGGGTGCACTCTCGTTAGCGACATCGAAGATTATTCGATGTATTCAGGGCCCAGGGGGTTCCGCATGTTCCGCGCAAACCCGGCTTTCCAGTTAAAAGCTGAAGCCTGGCGCTCTTTTTGAGAGCCAGCATTTCGATGGGAAACGTCTGAACGCCGATTGCAACGTAGCCCGGAGCCTGATCGTTACTTTTATTTTTACGCCGCTATTTTGCGACAGTTTATCACTACGAACCTTTACTCGTCCACGCAACCGTCGGTGTACCAAATTTGGAAAAATTTAAGGGAAAAACGAACGATCATGAAAATAATCATGCCTCAATTTCCAGTCGTCTTTCTTTGAGATTTACTACTTTCGTTCTTTTTACAGAACGTGATACAAGATAAAATACAATTAAAAAATTATGTAAATTATTAAATTATTAATTATTAATTATATTTATTGTATTAAACACCACAGATTTATTTTTCTTTTTTTTTTGAGATTTATAATTGCTTAAAACGACATATTGGTAATCAATAACTGTATATCTGCTAATCCGAAATAAAACAGTAAACAAATGAATTACTTGACATAACATTCACCGCACTATATTCCCCAATTTATTGTTCAGTTACACGTTGTAGTTATTTTTCATTGTTTTTTACAGCTTCTAAATTGGTCTCCAATGTATAAAATAAGTAAGTTGTGTTATTGTAGCACACGCAATTTTAGTTTCTCTACTAAACTCGTCGCGTCAATCCTTTTAGCAGATTTAAACCATTTCTCGTCACATCGCGGAGGGCAATTGTTCGAGCTTCGATAGCGATTTTCGACATGCTATTTCGAAACTCGTCCATTTGGATAGAAAACGTTTGCCATTAGCGCTCTCATAGCAGTAGCATTTTGATCGTTACTTTGTTTCCCGAATGTGCGTGGATAACCATATGTGTATGCGTGTGTGTATATGTGAACGTTATGGCGGAACCGACCGATTTTATCAAACAGTCGCGATAGAAGCGAAATCGACATACAGGGAGAGTCTCGCCGTAATCGCGAACGATGATCGAATCTGCTAACCATAGTGTACGCTCTCGATTTCGATCTTGCTCTTTTACTGCAAGCTGGACGCAGCTTAACTCGCGAACGATAAGATATAAGCCGATATACTTACGTACAATGTTCGCTACCTGAGTTGCAGACCAATACTTAGATAACGGTTAGATCATAGAAAGCGATTTTATTGTAAAAACCAAAGAATTGTAAAGAACGTTATAAAATTTCCTCTTTCGATCTCAAGTTGAATGTACTAAACATATAATATAATGTTTTATGTTTTGTTTTTAATTAATTTAATTTGTCATCTAAATTTGATAATTTAAGTTGCTTTCTTTAATTCATTTTTTTATATATTTATCTTAATTTAAGTCTCTCTCAATTTAAATGTGTGTACAAATTAAATATATTGTATAAAAGTGCAAAATTTTTCTTTATTCTCATTTCTTGCTTTTAGCCCTAATTTGTTCATATTAATCCCGATTTCATTTAGCTTTTAAATATTGTATCAGTATTTAATATGATGACTATAATAGATTAATATTCAGTATGTGATAAGAAGATATTGACTAATCAAATAATTGCCATCGATGAAAAAGTAAACATACATATCATTATATACATCTATATTATAGTATGTTTGTATAAAATAAAAGATTCTTCGTTTATATAGATTAGTTTATATAGATTTTTTCCAGAAGATATTATTTTAAATACAAATAAATGGAAAATGCTATATTCAATCAAGGCGGATCTTCGTGTCAATTTTTTGTGAATTTATACAATTTCAGTTCAAGCAAACTGTTATATGTATATACAAATATATAGAGATTATATGTTATGTATAAAGAATTCTTTATTTATAATTAATGAATAGTGATGAATCTGGTAAACATTCAAAGACCGTTTTTTTCATAATAGATAAATTCCATAAAATATTCCATGAAATAAGAATTAAATATTTATTTCACTGATGCATTTTTGTAATTTTTCATGGTTCAATTCTAGAAAAAGTTTTGCATATACATTTTTTGGACATTGAATCCTTTCTCCACATTGAAAGATCGCATAGAGAACTTTAGAAATCAGAATTAGATTATGCGATTAAAGCGTGTATGAAAATTTGAAATTCACCGCATTATTAGGATTTTTTCTTTCTAACTGATGACATGAACAACTAAACGGCATGCAATATAGCATGTAATTGACAATTGTATCAAATTTCCAAAAGCCTAAAAGTGGCATTCACTTTCATACGGACATCGTATTGGCCGGAAAGTTCAATGCTTCTCTGTTAGTCAATTTACCATCCTTATCTAAAAATTTTGAGTATATCTAATAAAAATGAACTCAATTATATTAAATATATTAATATCGCGAAATAATTAATAAATATATTATTTTAGACTAAGAATATTTATAAAATTTTGTATAACATTCGTTATATTAAAAAAATTGTTTTATATTATATGTAATAGCAGAAATAGAATACACAAATTATAAAACAAAATAATTAAAAAATTAAAAACAAAATACAAAAATAAATGTGAATATTTAAATAAAAATTAATAAGCTCTTTATATCAATAAATTATTGTAAACATCAAAGCTCCAAATACATAAACATTAAAAATTGAAATGTTTTGTGACGATATGAACGAGAATTTAATTTAATTGTAGACATTAAATTTCATTTATTCTCTAATTACAAATATTAATATTAAAAATCGATAAAGATTTGACTAATCAAAGTAAAAAATAAATGCGCGGTTATCATCAATGATAAGAGATCATATTAATATTTGGCTTACGCTAATTTCAGTTGTCTCATTTCAGTTATAACATTGTTGACACTTTCAAAGTTTTCATAATTTTCTTGAAATAATATTTTCAAGCTTTCGATTTTACTTCCGAGTTTTAATGATGTGTTAGAATTTTAAATAGAAATTTAGATATTTATCTCGCACTATTCATTTGTCCTATATCTTCTTCTCTCTTATGCTTTTATTAGTATATCTTAGGTTCTAAATTACATACTACATAAGAATCTTATAATTTTCAATGACTATAAATATGATATATATGCATGTATATATATATAGTATATATATAATTCTTCTCTCTCTCTCTCTCTCTCTCTCTCTCACATTAAATTATTTAAACATCAAAGATTCAGCTTCGACCGTTATAGACATTTACTCGGACATTTAATTTTTAATTCATATTAGTTGTGTTCTCACATGTATGATTTAAAATAAGATTCTTATTAATTTTTGAAGTGTTCTGTATATACGTAATGTCCATCGATGTATTTCGAATATACAGCTTTCTCCTGGAATATATATATATATATCATATATTCGCAACACATACAAGTTTTTGTATTGACGATTGTTACACTTCATTTTCTTTCTTTTTCGATATAACAAATAGATTACAGACGCAGAACCGATAAAACCGATCGTATGATGTTGCTCGCGGCGACCAATTCCACGAAATTTTCTCGTATTTGTAACATCCAGACGAAAGCAAAATCTTTAAAATCCTATCTCACAGTCAAATCCTATCTACATGCCGTCACTTTCCACCACCGCATATCATTAGCTTTGTTAATGCAAAGCAAGCACATTTTCTTATCGATGCAGCATTCGATGCTTTCTCTAATTTAATGATATCCAGGCACGTACTCTAATTCTTCGCCTCGATTAATCTCGAGGGTGCACCTTAATGCGTTCCTAACCGATTCCACCTTCAGCGTCATCACTGAAACCCAGCGCGGAGGTCACGATACTCTCTGCAAGTATATCATATCGATATATTCCGATTAGCACGTCGCCCGCAGCGGTGCGCGACGAGATTCACCCGGGCACTCCTCTCGTCGATCACCGCGGTTGAAAACCGGGAACGGTTTCGGCGGAAACGGATCCGATCTCGCTTTTTGCTCGTACGAGGAAAAACGCTCGACGCTCGATAAATTCCGAAACAAACGAAAGGTATAGGATGCAGGCTTTTGCACGGGGAGAATTGCCGCGCACGGGGATGGGGAGATCGCACGAGCGAGAAAAGGAGAGGGTGAAAGGGAAGAGAGACGGAATTGCCGAGGGTGGCCGCGGCCCTACAGGGAAAGGGTGGAACCGCGGAAGAACCATAAATCTAACGATTTACTCCGTTACGCCGCGGACGTGGCGCCCGATCAGAAGAAGCACGAAAACGATGAAGTGCGTCACGCTGTCCGAATAAGCGACGACTTTAGGTTGCGGATCGATGGAATGATATCTATTATAGTAGGTGGCATAATAATGTAGTATCCAAAGAGAGTTGAAACGTTCAATTTAAAATGCAGAAGACATCATACATTTTTCGGAGTAAATAATTTCTATTCTTCAAAATTTGCGCTTATTTTTATCCGCGCTGACTCTCATTAGGCTTATTTTTATTATTTTCTGTATTTTAAAAATTGAGAGTCCGTGTAATTATAATTGCATGATCTCTGATTTCAAATAATCTGAATATGTTTTAACTTTATCGTATTTTATAATTTTTATTTCGTTTCTATCTTTTCATTGTTTCATTTTTATTTTTTCTTCTTATTTTATTTCATTCATGCCATATTTTTCCTATCACTTCCTGAACGATAAGATTATTTGCTATATAAAAGAATATAAATCAATGTTTGTTAGAATTATTTTATTTAATCTGACGGAGTTAATCGCACTTGTTTACGTATCGTTAAAAAGATGTGACTTTATTTAGTAAATAAATATAATAAAAGTGCAAACTTTAATCGGAAACTCCATGATGTCCGAATTATTATATATCGATCGCGAAACGAAGAGACGAGCAATTGATGTGAGCTAGTAAATAAATTATCTGCCATTTTTCATGCTAATAAATTTCTGTACCGAATGTTATCTCGGGATGTATTGATATGTTCAATGTTATGGAAAGAAATATCTTGGTTTGAATTTCTTAAGTCACGTTCAATATAAACATCGATTTATCGTCGTGGTTCTCAATTCATATTTTCTTATGCGATATCAACTTACTAGCGAATATCGAGATTTATATTATAAATTATAACGATAACGTTGAACTATCAGTCTAATCTTCTGCATAAAAAATATTGCTTAAATAATCTCTTCCATATCGTCAACGTCATTCACTTTATGATTTTTTCTACGCAACAATAATAATAATCTATAATATATAATAAAATTGTATATAAAAGTTGTCATATAAAATTATGTATACAAAAACTATTTTAAAACAAATAAAATGTTTTGTCAAAGTTATTTTTGTTTCTCTTGTAAAATATATCTCTTTAAATATAATTTAATTTTGAGAATTAAAATCTTTTATAATCGATTGTTATAAATTTTAGGTACGTCTTAAGATGTATATACTCTTTTACTATGAATTTCATATATTATCGGATGCTTAGGAAGCTTAATGTAGTATAAAAAGTAATTTAAGAAGAGAACGCCTGTTCGCATAAACGCCACTTTAAATTTCAACGTTTGTACGATTTATCATAGAAATGATCCACTTAGTTTACAACGAATTACAGTAGTTTATAGTCGCATCCGCTGGATTTGGCGTAACTAAAAGCGTACCAGTAAATTTTGGTAAGAGATGAAGAGTCGCATTCTTGAATCCCTGAATTAAATGAACGATAATAAATATGAGTACCTACCTAGAAGTACCTCGATTTATTTCTTCAAACTGATAGTGAATTCGTGATTATATGTATATTCGGAGTTATGTATAAGGATTATAAAAAGAAATAAATTTTTAATATATAATAAATTCTTAGTTTCATAAAATCAATTAAATTTTTTTATTTTCACATCAAAATGTGTGTAATATATACGTTCATTTACGTTTGTATGAAAAAAATGTATTAATTTATAAATTCATATATATTCTTTCTAAATTTGTAACATAGACACATAGATTCTACGAATAGCTTCGTTGCTAAGGTGCATACGATATTACACAGAAAAAAAAATTTGCAGATTTTAAATAAATATTTACTCCAATATATATATAGTACTAACGAAATATTTACTAAATGTAAATATATATTTATTCGATTTAAACATAACTGTCATATTTTGAATAAATATTTATTTACTATAAATAAATATTTCATTAGTACTATATATATATATTGGAATAAACATTTATTTAAAATTTGCAAATTTTTGTTTCAGTGTATAAATATGGAAAGCACTTTTAAGTATAAGATTTTATTACAGTAAGTTGTCGAAGTTACATTAACATTTAACATCATCGATCGTATAATACGTCTATGTACGGCTACATATATCTGTAATTATCAAGATTCGCCTCTTCGACTTATGCGAAGGAACAAAAACGACCGTATTACATTTTGTCCACGAGGGTCCTTCGCAATGCGCGACGGTCCCGAAAGGACTTCGCGGCCCCGCGAAGTCGGAAAAGCCCATTTCGATAGTCCCTTGTGCCATCAGGCAATCCCATTTGAGATTAGACGCAGGCGTGAATTGTGTTACCGCGGAGTTTGAGCGGATCAAAGGCAAATTCCCGGTTGGGATGCATACGTACGTAATTGATATGCCTGATGGGGGTTTCCAAGTCGGATAGTCAATTACCATAATCTCGTTGCGGGAAGTGAGACGAACGATAGAAGCAGGGAGTGGGTACAAAAGAGCAAGAGAGAGATAGAGAGAGATAAAGAGAACGAGAGAAAGAGAGAGAAACAAAGTGTGTGTATGTGTGTGTATGAGAGAGAGAGAGGGGGGGGGAGGATGGGCGAAAGGACCGTTATGGTGTGGTCGCACCGTTTCCGTGTGCATCGCGATTGTATACACGGGGGATGACGGCAATTCGATTTCGCTCGAAACGAAAGAAGAATCCCCGACCTCATGTATACTCTGGTCCCGGCGCTTATTAGATTCCGCTGACAGTATATCCCGCATGTGGCATATCCTGCCCGTACCGCGGTTCTCTTTCAATTAGCCGCCAGGTACTCGCGGCGTTAATCTTGCTTGGTGATTGCGTGCCACGCAGTCGGCACGGCTACTCGCCAAGTGAACAGGCTCATCACACCAGGTGAATTTTCTACGACTGAAGAAGTGTTTCACAACCACGACGATCGACGAAGCAATCCGCACGTTCGCGGAATTGTTCAGCCTTCGGCGAAGTAAGTTATCGATTACTTGACTTGGAAATGTGGACTTGTAAATGCACAGATGCTGTGATTATTTTAATACGATGCAGAATTTTTGAATTATGTAATCAAATGCCATGGGAACTTCGATATTTTTTAAGAATATGTCTCTGAGTTCGGTCCCAGGACAACTTTTATGATAAAAGACCCAGCATTATATAGAAAATTCCCTAATTATATGGAAAATTGAGTTCCGGTACATTTTATTAGTTTTCACAAATAATATAGTTTAATATAGTACAATGTAGTGAACAAAAGATGTCATAGAAGGCTCAATAATAGATAGTTTTTGAACTATGATACATCAAAGGTGCTATGTGAGCACAAGTTTACACTGTTGATACACCGCAGCTCGAAAACTGTCCACTATTACTTTGTGTCCATGACACCTTTTGTTCACCACATTGTAAACTACATTACATGTGAAAACTTGTTTCATCGGGATCCAATTCTTCATATAATTAATGCGATATCTTTTCCAGTTTATGCGTTATTAAGAAATCACGTTAAAATATGCGATAATTCTATTCGCTAATGAAACAAATCAAATTACCAATTTTGACTCGAGCAAAAACATTATAAATAAGTTATATTTATAATGTAATAAACTATATTTATGAATAAACTATATTTATAAAACTAACATTATAAAAAAATTATATTTACGTACGAAAAATAACGATCGTCGTCTGGTTATTTTATGATCGAGTGCACTGTATTTTATAGCGTACTTCCTATACTATAACTCTCCAAACATGCGTTTGTTTCCGTCGTTCTATAAATAATCGTTGTCACCGATAGCCAACGTTGATTTACGACTAAATTGCCCGGTATTTTCTACATAGCCATTTTTTATAATCATAGAGAAAAAAACAGAGAGGATCACGAATCACGCTGCGTTACTATCGAAAGATCGAAAAATCATCTTTATATTCCTTTCAAGAATAATGACATGTTACTCTATAAATAAAATATACATTTACAATTACCTCCTATCTAATAAAACAGATATTTGCAGAAAAAAATGAATAAAAATAAATAGAGCTTCATAAAAACTCAGCTAAAATTAAAGTAAAAAGGAACTAATGTTTATTCAAAAGAAAAAAATTATTTTCCCAAAGATTAATTAATTTCATTATTTAAATACGACTTTCACTTAATAATAGCAACTTATAAATGCGATAACTTGTATCTTACATAAGATGTTCCTTTAGCTTTAACTTAAATCCATTTTAGCCGCTAATCACCGTTGAACCTTTAATTTAACATCCGTTAAGCAGAATTAAATGAAGCTTAATGAAATTACCCATTAATACAGCTTAAAAGCATAAATTATTTTAATCTCGTTCACTAATCATCATTCAATCCGTTCTATATTACGTTAATTGAAATATAATTCCGGCAAAAGTGGCAAGTTAATGGACGATGCACTTGAAAAAAACGTGCCCTATTTCGCCGAGGTTCCATCGTCCATTTTCGTTCGCGCGATGCTTTCTTTCATTGATGCATGCAGCTCGATTAGTTGCGTTAAATACGAGCGGCCATTTATCAAGTAGCAAAAAGGGGGAAGAGATGCATAATAGAGACGTTACCTTCCATGCCATATGCTGTCCGTGTACAATAAGCGCGCGAGCGCGATTAAATGGTTACGGCGTGCAATATGCCGAGAAACGCGACGAATAGTCGGGAAAACGGCTCGTACGATAGATGCAGTTTATATTTACAATGGCACAATGCACTTCTGCGCCCACGAGCATAGGGGTGTGATCGCACCGTTTGCGAGTGTCCAGCAAAAACGAGCAGGTTTCGGAGGGTCGGCGGCTCGGGATCAGGATTTTACGAGGGAAGGTAATTCTGCGAATCTCAATTCCACGTAAAATCTCTCTCCTGAATATTTCTAAAATTTATACCAAACTTCTAAATCTTTTATCGAATTACAGATCGCGCGCGATTTATTTTTTGCTTATATAAAATGTAAACATTTATTTCTTTAAATTAAAAATAAATTCTCGAATAATATAAGTATTTTTGAAATAAATATCTCTAAATATATATATATATTCTTGAATCGTTGATATTATATGAAAAAAGTATATTGACGTGTTCGCTTTAAAACTATAATTATTCTGAGATGCATTACGATATTAATCGCGTTAATTTCGTGCAAGTATAATTTTCTGAAAATCAATTTGCCTGGAAATGTTTCTCTTCGTTTATTTTTAAGTATCATATCGCAAGAGTCAGAACATTTTTATTCGAGCAATATTATATGTAAAAACTGTAGCAGCCATTAAATTTTCAACCCGATGATATTTTTTAAATAAAACGAATAATAAATTTGCGAGCGTACTGTTTGCAGGGTATTTATATAATGTGTAAGTATATACAATAATGCAACACTGCTTGTACATTCATAAACGTCAAGTGACATTTCAGATAGTAATCAGCGAACATCACTATTGTGATTGGATGACGTTACGCAATGTCATGTGAAATCCAATTCGGCGTTGTCTCGCATCAAATGAGTTACATACACATTTTATCGTAATTCCTGGCAAAACGGCGTGCTCACGGATTTTTCAATATGCAAATACGCGAGAACGCAGCTCAACCAGGCAGAAATGCATTCCCTGAAAATGGAAAGATCGCAAGGTATTACATTGCGCGAGATAAAAATAACATCAACGCGTAATTGTTACGCATAACAAAAAAAATATATTGGCCTTAGTCGCGATTACGATGCTGCGATTGTCACAATGCAGAATGTATTATGATAATTTGCAGATATAATAAGATGAAAACGTTTACGGTTGAAAAATATATCGAGTTTTAAATTGGGAAAGAAATGTTAACAAATTTCTCGTGCATGCACGATACTTTTATATGTTTTTATTAACTTGATATTAGAATTATTTTTAGTTTCGCATAGCATACATTAAAAGATTAAATAATGTAATTCTTATATTTTAATTTAATCGAAAATTGTTTACAGTTTATAACACTTTAGATATAATGTACAATTTTGGAATGGCATCTGATTTTACCACATGCGACAAAGAAACTGTTGTCTCCTTATATAATGTATATTACTAGTTTTAGTAGACAGCAGATGTGTATTTAATAATTTAATTAAGATATTAGATGTCGCGTTAGATATCGTTTAGCCTCCTACTGCACAATTTCGAAACTTATATTACAAATGTATATTTTTAATTAAAGAGAATTTATATAATACAAATATAATTTAAAACATTCCTATTAAATGTAATCAATAATAAATAGATCAAGAAATGTGAACAATTCTGGAACTTATATTACAAATATATATTTTTAATTAAAGAGAGAGAATTTATATAACACAAATATAATTTATAACATTCCTGTTAAATATAATCAATAATAAATAGATCAAGAAATATGAACAATTCCAAAACTTACGTTATAAATATATATTTTTAATTAAAGAGAGAGAATTTATATAACACAAATATAATTTATAACATTCCTGTTAAATATAATCAATAATAAATAGATCAAGAAATATGAACCTTGCAGTAAAAAATAGCGAATATTCATAATGCAAATTAAAATTTTGCTAATTATGATATTTGGAAATCATATTCCTACGTAGAGTATAATTTAAAATTGTACTATATGTGTAGGAAACATTGTATCTTATGGCCATGCGTAATTAACTAATAATGAATATGATGTAATTCATTACAGGAAATTCTAATTTTTGTTGAATGTTTTCGTGATTTTAACCATTATTTTTGCCCAGTTCACACATATTCGTTACGATACATGTTACCAAGTCGCCTCATATTAATTAAACGTGTTATCAAATTAACGACGTTAACGAATATGTGATGATTTAATTAAATCATTTATAATTAAATATATGAGATGCGATAATGAGACGAGTCACCGAATTAAATCGATGTTATTTGTAATTAAATGGCGTATGCACCCATGTATCGGTATCGTCGTGGAAAATTATGTTGAATAATAATGGGTAGAAAATGCACGCGGTAAGGATAATATGCCCGCTTAATATGCTCTAGCAATTGGGCTATTTATTATACATTATATATATATAGTCACAATTAATAAAAAAAGGCGTAATAAGACTTAGAATATTATCAACAGATTAGACAAATTAATGTTGCCACATGATATAATTGATCGATAATACATTGCCAGAAATTAAAATTGCAAAATTAAAAAGTATACATTTGATCAGGACTAATCTCTGTATTATCATTCATGGGAACTATATAAATATGATATTACAATTTCAGACATCTATGCGATTAGCGTATTAATCCATAATACCAGATACGTGATGTTACTCGTGGTTTTGAAGATGGTACTATTGCTTCATTCCCTTCGCATCATGAATAAATACCAGAATAAGCTCAGAATGCAATATCGCGGGATGATGTTAAATACCTGTTCGATACAATGTCCACAAGAATTAGGACTTTTATTTAACCACGTGATATAATCATATCCAATATTAGATTATAAAATGTCAGATTAAAAATTATCATAAAATTTAATATTTTTTAACAAATTGCAATAAATCTTTTAAAACTTAAATAATTTGTTCATATCGTTTCCTTCAACACACTTACAAATTTTCATCCTATAGATTTTCAAAATGATATTTTCTTTTCGATGTTGCAATTTTAATTTCTGGCAAAGTATTTATTTTATTTTGAAGATATGTCATTGTAATAAGTAATATATGTTTACATTTAATAAATATTTACTTGCAGTAAAGAAATGTTTACTTGGAACTATTTAAGAAATAAATTATTATATTTAGATTTAGAAAACTTTTTTTCAGTGTATTAAATACATTAAATATTAGTAATAAGTAAACATTACGTATTAAATACGAGGAGTTCAATTTATTCGGTATCTACTGACAAATATTTATATTATCATTATATCGCTATAATCTCATATAAATCAAATAAAAATCGAATTTTCGATTTATCCCTCAATAAACAATGTATGAAATCAAATGTGGACCCCTCTAATCTCAAACAGTAATGTCCGGCTGTGAAATAATTCACAGCGATTTTGAATGCAAATACAAGGGAGAGATCGAAAAAGAAAAAAAAACATCCGGTAAGAGGCAGTGAGAGATTACTCGAGCAATGACGAACTCGTGTGCAAATTCGGAGAGCGGGAGATGCAACAAGGGATGAGCGGCTAACCGAGCTCTCTCTCTTTCTCGTAAGTGCTTCAGATGCTACATAAATTAATTGTGCGGCCTCGCGGCCGCATGTTGCGATCTCAAGTGGGTTCGCGAGATTAGGCAGACGGGACAGGCAGAGAATGGGAGAGAAAGGGAGGGGGGAGGGCTCCGGTTTTTGTTGGATTTGCACAACAATGCCCGGATCAGTGCGGCATGTGCGAGAACTTACCGTCCGATGCGAGAGAAGGGAGAGGAAGAGAGAGAGAAAAAAGAAAAAGCCATGAGAGCTTCGAGGGATCCTTAATCCGCGGACCGTTCTCCAATTTGATACAATTTCCTGTCCTCTCTGTCACGCCGATGGGGAACAGACGTCCGCGGTAGCGCACTATAACCGTCTGGTTGACTTCCCTCTCCTCCCCCCCGTTTGATCGGCGACCCTTTTTTTCTCCGTTCTCCCTCCACGCCGCGGTTCGTTACCACGACGGTGTATTTATTGGTAATTTCTCGACGTGGAAAATCTGGTCGCCGAAATGTATTAGGAGATCGAACGGACGGATTCTGTACACTTGGAAGCGTAATTTCGAAAGCGAGGGAACATTTCACCGAGAGTTCCAAATAAAGATCATTTAATTATTTCACGATACGATATATAGCGATTGTTTCTTAAATGAGAAACAGTTTCTTAATGAAATTTTTGTTACTAATGACATACAAAATTAAATACTCGTACAGAAGAAATCATTTTCGAGCGATCATATAAAAATCCGTTATATTAAATAGGAATTTAAAAAAAATGGCAATAATTAAAATATTAAAATATTATATTACAATATTATATAACAATTATCCATGATAATCATAGAGTAATTATAAAACGATAATAATCACTACGATCTTTGCAAAAACATCCATTTCCTTTTTCTGATACAATGTATTCTTTTCGCGATGCGAAGGACGAACAGTGATACATTTTTAGGATACCTCGAGATACTGTGAGATGTTTGCAAGATTCCGAATAAAGTATACACTGTGCCGACATTTTTCCGACGTGCACATTTATGCTGAAGAAATATGGAAAAGAGGGAGGGGGAGGGGAGAGAGAGAGAGAAGGGGAGAGAGAGAGAGAGAGAGAGAGAGAGAGAGAACCGCGTCTGGCTACCGCCTTTGAATCATCTCGTCGTAGGTACTTTGACTGCGAACGGAGCGAAGTACTTGGCCAAGTATCTACATGACAAGTACGTCTGCCCTGTAACGGAAATTCTGCTCTCGGAACTTATGGAAGCGGTGGCGAAACGAAGCGTGCACTCTCCATTTCTCCTCAACCGCCACCACCCCCGGCCGCCACCCCCGTCATCGCGAATATCGCGGGGAAAGTTTTGAATGTGAATAAACTTTTATTTCTTGCCCGCGGGCAAACTTTGCCGAATCGTATATCTTTGCGAAGTGTCTACTAAATACGACGTGGCTCGTCCCTTTTGTGCCGCAACGAGCTTCGTGTCATAGGTCGCGAATATAGATCGTTTTAATTTGTGAAGCAAAGTTATACCCGTCGAGTTATAATACGCTCTACCCTGGCCTGGAAAGAGTCTGATTGCTCCGAATCGCGCGTCGAGCGTGACTCTGCATAATCTTACCGCTTTGTCTCTTACGGTACACTAATATTTAGTTAAAAAGGAGTACAATCGCACGAAGAAATACGAAGCTTTTCTTTCCAAAGAAGTGTATACTTATACTGTAGAATGAATATTCATTATGAAAGAGAAAATTGATTCATTAGGAAAGAAGGTATTAATTATATATATTTTACGATCATGGAAGCGCATACTATTCATTATTTCATTCAAACTTTAATTTTAACAATATTACTCAATTTTGCATCTTTGCTCATTTTTCTGATTAATTTTAGATTAATGTCTCTTTAAATAATTTCTTTAATTAATACCTCTTTTAATTAAAGATAAAATTAAAAATCTGAAATTTACAAACTTTAGAGTAGCGTTACAAGATTAAATTATGTTGTGAATGTATGTGTGTTAATCATAATGTATTAAATGCGAATTTGTCAGATAAAGCTGATCGCTTTAGGTTTAGAATGGGGTCAGAACGATACCGATCTCGTATAAGAGTCTTTTAAAAGAAAATTTATCGCTTTCGCGTTGCATCATAGAACTACGATAGTTTTTAACTACTTTTCGCGACAGAGCAAATCAATATGGTCCAGATAAGAGCTTGCAGAGTCCTTGTTAGGATCATCCGGGTTAAACCTCTGATTTATCGACGAGAGCTACGCGCGAAAATCCCGAAGCTCTTGGAAATCTCTCAGGATACTCCTGCCGATTTCCATTTTTATTACACTGTATCCGCGGCGTATCTACATCTCTCAAAGAATCGACGGCGCTAATTTGCAAGCAGATAACTCAGGGTTACGACCGTGAACTTCCCCAAAAGAGGACAAAAAGGAAATTCGATTTTGAATCTTTATATAGCGTTTCGAGAAAGAAAATAGAAAATAGGTTAGCTTTATTTATTACTTGAGATATTCATAGAATGCCAGAAAGATGAAAGAGATTAAAATAAATAAATGATATTTGTTAAAGAATAATTGTTAATAATTGTTAGATATTAATAATTAACAATTATTAAAGAAAAACAGAAAATTAATAATTTTTTATAAATATATATTTATACCAATTTGTTTTTTTTGTATTCATAATTCTTTTCATTCATTTCCATATATATGTATATTTTTCCAAGGAATTTTTCTCCTTTGTACCTAAATGAATACATAATATATGTATATTATATCATAAAGTTGATTGCTAATATAAAAGTGAATATTTAGTTAGCAACATTTTCAAAGATTTACGAGTCGTCGAGAAAGAGGCAAAAGCTTAAAAGGAAGCGAGAGAGAGGAAGAGAAGGAAAGAGAAAGAAACGCGTGATTGCGGTGCCGTTGCGCGACCAAATCAAATTTAAAAGAATGACTCGTACACTTGTTTCACGGGTGGAACAATGGCCTTTTGAACACACTTCCCTCGAGAACCTTTCAAGGCGTTTGCTGACATTACGCTGCACTGTCGACGGCACAATGGAGAATTGTGCCGCCGCCGCTACGGCCGCTACGAAGTAGCACGTTCTCCACGGTTCGGAAGTATCGGGGAATTGAAATAGGTGGAAGACAACTGTTGCTCCTCGCAACCTTAGAGAAGAGGCTAAACCTAATTTGGCTCGTTCCCGAAATTCTCAGCCTAGCAATTTCCTGTCAGTCGTTCGACTCCGCGCGCGTTTTCTCCAATCATCTCGTATAATTATTATCGCAGACGAGGAGTATACATATACGGCCGATCAGCCTGTCTTTCGAATATAGACATGTACCGTAAATTGCATCAACATATTGGTCAGTTGTATGTTAGATTATTTTATAAATGTAATGCCTGCTAGAGAAGGTTACATTTATAAAATAATCGACTGACCATGTTGATGCAACACACCATACATGTTTTGAATGTGAGTATCTTTTGAATGCTTTTAAAAAAAGGTATTTAATATTTTGTAGAAATAACGATTTTGCTAAATTATTTTAAAATTTAGCTGAATATAGATCTGAAAATAATTTTGTTAGGCCATCAAAATAATTATGTAAGACGATTCAAGCTGATTGCTATATGAATGTAAAAACTTTTTGCAGCATTATTTATTATGCTTGAGCGTCTTATAGTTGTTTTGATAATTTAGCAAAATTATTTTCAGATTTGTATCTAACTATAAATTCTTAGATACTTCACAGTAAAATCGTTCTTTCCGTGATGGATCTACCAATTTAAATTCCATAATCATCACTATGAAACGTTATAATCATAATGAAACGTTTCACATAATGCCGTAGATATTGCTTTCATTATCCTTCCCATGATATTCCTACGCTTTGTATATATCTTTCATATATCTTGCTCATTTCCAACTTTCAACGAGACACACCGATTTAAATTCATGATATGCTGAGTATAACATTCCTAATATTATATCTTTGCTCTTATTTCCGAGTCACGCCATCTTAACATTGACTCGGTCTTCCCTTCATCGTCACTTCGTTCCTTAACGCGTTCCTATACGCTATTTTTGCAAGGCCACTGTCCTGAGGGTGCGTATCCCTGTCGTGCAACGCTAACGTTTGTTACTCGGAAGGTTATGCCCGCGGCCGCAATCAAGTCCGCCGCTACGAAGCACGATTTAGCGTGTTATTACGAATATCCCGGACTTACAGAAAAGTGACTCACACGGCTCTAATTTATCGTTATTCCGCATGCCATGCCGTTGCGACCCGACGGAGCAATCAATAACGATTAATTCTTTCCACGAGAGAAAGCGGGCCGATTACGTTTCAAAAACTATCGATTTAGATGACCAGTAATTCCTACATCGCGAGTTAAATGTTTCGCAGTCGTGCGGCACTCTAGTCATTATTTTAATTGTTGCGAGAGAGCGTTGCGTCTCTCTCTCTCTCTCTCTCGCTCTCTCTTTCGCTCTCTCTTTCGCTCTAGGGTCCTTAATTATAGCGTCCGCTGCGGAAATTAAAGCGATTCCACTTGCCTGCTGGCGTC